>NW_022900913.1:3043926-3100553 GCF_012274545.1 Fukomys damarensis
ATATTAGAAATGTTTCTATTCCTAGCTTATGAAAACAGAAACACACATATTATCTCACATGACAGAAGCTGACAGCTAAAAAGGGGGGAATCCCAAATTCCAAATCACAAACATAAGAAGCCAGGACAAGTGAGCCCCTTCCCACCCAGGATCCACCTCCCAGGGACACTGCTCCAGCACGCTGGCCGCTGACTGACGGGGTCTTCCCTGCAAAAGGACTTAGACATGCAAAACCTGAGCTTTTACTTTTTTTTTTTTTTTATGGCACGAGGGATCGAACTTGGGCCCTTGTGCTTGCAAGACAAGCGGCTGAACCACTGAGCCAAATCCTCAGCCCAAAACCTGAGCCGTCAATCACTTTGCAGCAGCATGTGGACAGCGATGCAGTTCTGTCGCTCACTCAGAAAGCCAGGATTTCGAGAGGCTTTGGAAGGTGTCTGAGACTCTCGCAGCCTTTGTTGTTATCAGCTCCCAGGAGTAGATTAAAGAGACAGAAAAATGACCAATGTATTTCTAAATCTGAAAGCTTATTGCCACATAACCCACATTAGCCACAGCTCAGAACCAGCCCAGATCCCCATCAACAGGTGGATGAGTGAAGAAAAGCTGATGCCTATGCACCACTGGGGGCTTTTTCGTCCACCAGGAAGAATGCAGTTCTGTCATCTGCAAGAAAATGGGTGGATCGAGCCCTTCACACTCAGCGAGATGAGCCAGACTCAGGGAGGCAAACACTGCACGTTCTCCCCAATGTGAGCAATCTAAGAAGGCGGAGCAGAAGCAGCAGATTAAAGCCAGACAAGAGGAAGAGAGTCAGAGGGAGGGCAGTGAGGGGGAAGGGTGGGTTCTGAGGAATGGGATATGAGTGAAGATATTCCACGCGGCGGAAATCTTCCCCAAAACGTGAACCTACGGAGAGGACGGGACAAGTGACTTCTGGGGTGTCTGACCAAACTGTGTGATGCTCATGTTCAGATCTGCCAAAATGAGCCCATTGATCTGTACAACCAGTTAAAAAAAGAGTGGAAAAATACATAATAAAAGCAGGAGAAAATCCAGAAGTAACTGAGGGAGCCCATAGGAACCGCAAGTCCTATGGCGACATCCCATCCAGCCTGCTCTTGCCCTGCTGAAGCTGCACAGCCCTGCGGATGCTGCGTGGGAGGCCACCCTGAGCACTCCTCTCCTTCCGATGGGGCAGGGAGAGGTGGCACAGGCCTGCCTGAGGGGCCTCCACCATCCCCGGGGCACACGTGTCTCACCTGGGAGTGGCCGAGTGAACTAATGCTGGGGCGTTTCCTTTGTCGGCTTGGTACAGAAAGAGCCGTAACCCAGCAGGCGTTGTACCGGCCCAGGAGTGAAGTTCAGCTTCAGAACCTTCCCTGAGGGTTCACCTTCCGCTGAGTCGTCTTTAGAGTAATCAGAGCCCGGGTGGCTCCACTCCCCCCAGAGCAGCCCTGTGAGCCCAGGTCCATGACCCGACCAGGGACACTGAGCTCTTGTCCCCAGTCATCTGCTGTGCTTCATTCTTTCCTCCCTGCAGTGAGCATAGCTTTCCCTCAGAGTCGGTCACCTCTGCAGCTCGGGGCCTGTCCACTCCCTCTGACGTTCTGGCGGTGGCCTGCAGCAGAGCAGACACGCAGGGTTCGGTCGCTACAGGCAGTGAGAGCTTAGATTTTAAAAGGCACATTCCCAGTAAGCCTTGCTCGGAGCACACTCACTTCGTTGGTCTTGCCGCTCTCTGAACCAGCTCTGGGAGTCCTCTTTGTGAGTGTCTGTCCCAGGTGCCTCGTGACAGTCATCTGATTGTGTCAATTTGAGTAGGAAACGCCTGACTACTTTGGATCGGCATAGTTCTGGGTGTGGCTGAAGGGACTTGCTGAAGTCAGAATACCCAGCCTGGTGTGAGTGACCCCACGCGACGGCCTTGCTGCCCAAGTGGAATGAAAGGGACACAGAGAAGGAAGGCTGCTTCTGCTTGGTCTGAGGAGCTCCAGTCTTTTTGCTTCACCTTGGACATCATTTCCTGGCTCCCAGCACAAACCTTTCAGCCTCCCAATAGAGACACACGCAGGACTCTACAGTGAGGCCCAGGCCTTCGACTGGATCCTTCAGCTCATCAGCATACCGAGAGCCCCTCTATACTTCTCCACACCTGACCCTGTGGGCAGATACTGTAAGCCAGTCTTGTAAACCCTTATTTTTGTTTACATGTCTTTCTGTGAGCACTGAATGATACTTGCCTCAGTGTCCTGAGTTCACTCAAAATGCTTGTGAAATTTTTGTCAGAAAAAACATTACAGAGTGCCTCATCCACCTTCTTCACAGGGACAGGTCTGGCACCATGCAATGTCTGGCTCTTCCCCAAAGTCAAAATGATCGTGATATGAACCAGTACGGGACATAGCAACGGCCACAGTAGAGCAACTGAAGATACTCGCAAAAGAGGACTCCAGAGCTGCTTCAGAAAGTGGCAAGCATGGTGGGATAAGTGCGTTCGAAGCAAGGCAGACACGAGGAAGAGGATTCGTGGCAGTGTGCCATACAGCTATAGTTTTTTAGTTTAAATAGGAGCTCTCCTCATGCTCAGAGCCCAGCCTCTGATCCCAGCAGACGTCGTTCTAGGGGTCTAAAGCGCGGTGACCACGCACACCCCAAGTGCACAGCCACTGTTTCGGGCCTCTGATGTCTGCTTTCGAATCCCACCCTTCACTGCTGACGGTGCAGTTTTTCTGTCCTAAGTTTCACATAACCTACTGAGAATTTTCCGAGGAAAATTCTAGCACCAGCTACCGAGTCGATGAAGGCTGAACTCAGCCATGTTTGTCACTGTGAGTTCTCTGCAGAAGGTACTGACCGGGCCAAGACTAGACTCAAAGCACCAAATATTCCTTGAGCATGGACAGTGCTATCTTTGGGACCTGCAGCGGTGGAGACAACTGCAATGATTATAACCAATAGAGGAGGCTAAACAAGCAGCAGCATTCAGTAGATGCAAAAATAGATTTACACGGTTCAGAAAAGCCGTGGGGCCAATTTCGGACCACATGCTTGTTTTACCTCTGCCAGGGCTGTTTTGCTGGCCGTAAGGAGGGGGAGGCACTCTCTGCAGAGCGCTCTGGAGTCGGGACCATCACTGGTGGTACACGGCGGACCACGTCCTGATGGGTCAGAGAAGGACCAGGGAACCACGGTGATGACCCGCGGGCCTGGCTTTTTTTGTTCTTTGCTATTTGTTGGGTCTTGTCGTTTGCCATTCTTTCTCGTTTTGTTTTGGTTTTCCTTTTTGTTGTCATCGAAGTGATGGGTCTTGGCAGGGGTTCTAGCAGTGACCGTGACATTTTGGAAGTGCTGTGGAGGGACAGGCCACATTCTCCCGGGCTAGTTTGGACATAGTGTTATCAACGTCTTATTTCAAGGGGGAAAATGACACTATTTGAAACAAATTCTTGCTGACAGCACATTAGGAAGATATTCTCCAAAAGACGATTTGGAATATGCGTTGCCACAACATATGAAGGGTCCACAGTTTGAGCTCAGCAGCCTAGAAATAGGATGAGCTGTAACAGTTACCATCCCCGAGGGATGCTAACGTGTCTAAGAGCAAATGTAGTCATCTATCTCGTGTAGTCTGAGATTTATGAACGGTTGGCTTTGGTATCCATAGTAACAGATGTTTACAGTTACTGTCTGGATTTTGTATTTGTGATCCAAAGTCCTGGGAGAAGCAGTGTTGGTACAAACGTTTACCCCAGGGCCATGTACTGCAAATGCCTCTGCTGCACTGTGTTACCAGTCGTTTGTCGGGAACGTAACTGGCATGGCTTGTGATAGTTTTCACTTCACCATCAGAAAGCACAGATGTCTGATGTTAACTCACCGGAGAGGAAAGAAACATCGGTTTACATGAACCCCACCTAAATTTGAATCGTGTCCAGTGAGCCCTCCACAGGTGGTATTTTCCCACCAAACTGTATTTTCCCAAAAAAAACATATTTTCCTACAATGGTAGCACCCGTCCAGCTTCCTGCCCACAGGGTTGGACAGACAGACAACTTGGAACACTGATGGATAGGTCCTTGGTCTTCAGGACACGTGAGGTATTGGGAATCCCCCTAAACATGAATGTCTTCATCCTGCACCCCAGAGAGGGAAGAGATGCTCAAAGCCCATGGAGACAGGAAGTTGGGAGAGTCTTGGATGAACAAGCAATGGACTGCGGATATCACAGCCTGCGCCATCGGTCCTGTGGTCAGCAAGGGCACCTTCAGTTCCTGCACCGTGTCTGCAACTGGGCACCTGGGGGACGACTTCACTCCCACTCTTGGGGCTGCCCAGCTGGGGCCAACACAGAGATGCCGCATCTGCTCTCACATCTTCCCTGCCTTTTCATGTGACGCTGCTGGAAAGGACACCAGGCAGGGTCTTGTGCATGGCCCTGCAGTGTCCTCCCAGAGTCTGCAGGGAGGACTTGAGTGTGCTCCACCCATGGGGGGCCAGTGGCCATCTCCCCACGTCCTCATTTGTCATACTCTTTGGGGAGGAGTGTGACACTACCATCAGCTTCTGAGTGTTTTTGTTGCACTGTCTTCTTGGCTGTTCGTCTCCAGTGACTGCATCACAGACCTCTGCGCTCCCAGGAAGCACCCTGGTGTGGGGAAAGTGGTCTGCCTAGAAGTGCAGAGGTCCTGGGTCTGTTCTGACCTGGTCCCGATCGCACTCCTGAAACCTCAGTTTATGTTTTAAGTGCACAGTGGAGTTTTTAAAGTAACGTACCTGGCTGAGCCTTCCACAGACCAGGGTCCATGCGAACTCAGTCCCTGGCTCCCCAGAGCCCTGTGAACCCCAATTGCTCCCCACCACTAAGATCCACTCGGGCACCTCATAGACCTGGAACGGTGCCCCCTGCAGGTTTGCCCTGGCTTCTGTCCTTCACAATGCTTACTCTCTGCTCCGCTGCCCAGCGTTGTCCTCCTGTGGCTCTACCCATGTCTGTCCACTTACCAGTCATGGGCATTCAGGTCATCCTCGTTTCAGTCTCTTTAGCCACAAGAACACAGCTGCTAATCCCGAAGGTGCACATCTGTCCCAAGGACTCTGAGTCAGAACATGGAATACAGTCCTTGGGACAGACAGAGGCAGGGGCAGCACAGTGACCAGTGAGTGAATGCAGTCATTATTAATGTGACCAACAAAAACATCGGGCCACCTGGACCTTAAAGAGCATCCTTGCGAGGCACAGACACCACAACCATGGAGAAAGAAAACCCTCCAGTGGCCAATGACACGCAGCACACAGCTGACCCATGAGCTAAGTGTGAACTCAGTGAGCTCATGGCAGAGTTGGATGGGAGCAGCCGCCTGCCTGGCAGGAAGGAAGGGGCCGCTGCACCCGGAATGGATCCGTGTATGCCAGGTCAGCAGGGGCTGTAAGTCCGGATCACAGCACCCTGGGTACCTGTGGCCCCTGAGGGGAAGCACGTGTGGTTCCCAGCTTCCCCTGGCCCCTGCGCCCAGGTGGCCTGATGAACTAGGATGTGTGGGCAGAGGCCTTCCTGCACGCTATGACTGTGCAGCATCACCTTGGCCTCCTCCTCCTGTGGAGAGGCTGTGAAGCTCCTTTCCTGTCTCCTGCAGGGTCCACGCACCCTTTTTGTCCAAAAATCAGCCCTGCGATCTTGACTGACAGCTGTAAAGTGTCACTTGCTCCCCGCACTGAAGCTTGTGTATGGAAATCTCTCTGTCACAGGACAGGTGCTGCCTGCAGATCATCTTCTGTTTGCAAACACAGAATCCAAAATGGGCCGATGCACAGGCACAGACACACGCTCATGTGCAGAGCTCACCCCAGAGCAGGCAGAGTGAAGGCCCGAGCACAGCTCTGAGCTCAGCAGCTGCCGTGAGCTGCCGCACAGCAGTGTGCCTGGCAGCACCTGATCTAAGTCGGCCCCACAGTGAAGAACAACAGGGCAGCAAGTCCTACTGGGCCTGGAAGAAGAGAAGGGTACAGCGAAGGCAGTCTGGCCCTCATGCCAGGGCGAAGGCAGGGGAGAGCGACAGCTCCCAGCCCACAGAGACTGGACCCTCAGTGGTGGCCGGCATGGCTGGAGTGTCCTGGACCCATCATCAGGGTGGCAGGAGCCTGGCACAGATCAGAGGGGCTAGAGTCCCGGAAGTCACCCCAAGAAGCCAGGGGGCTCTCCGCTCACGGATGTCTTTGTATGTAAGGAGCCATGGGGTTCATGCTTTTTCCTCCAGGAAACAGACAAAATTGTAAGGCGGCGAGAGTGGGCAGAGCCAGCGATGGGGGAGGCCCAGACTCGAGGGTCCCCCAAGCTGCCCTGTCCCTTCTGCCCGGCGGGCTGGAGGACACTTCTGCACACAGAGTTACAGGGTCCCCGTTCCCTCCACCTGGCTGCTTATGGCCTCTTCCTCTCACCAGGGCTGAGCTCACAGGTCAAACCCTCTGGGAAGCCAGCCCAGCTCCCCGCTATCAACCAAAACCCCTTTCCACGCACTGTGTCCTTTGTCAGCGCGAGGCGTTCCTTTTTTCTGTTTTCTAATTAATTTTAAATATGTGATTAGTCCCTGTCTGCCGCACACAGCGAGCGCGCTCCTCACAGGGCGGCGCTGCCTACACTGCACATTCTCATTCCTGTCTCATCCCTCTCCTCCTCTCCCCACCTCCTGCTCCATCTATTGGCCCCTTTCCCATCTGCAAAAGCCCCACCCCCATTTCCTTCTATTTATCTTTTACTTTGCTCTTTAATTTTCTTGAAGTTTGACTTTCTCATATTAAAAAAATATGCAGTGTGCAAGCTTGTGTGCTGATTTATTTCACTTAACATCATCTCAAGGTGCAACCGTTTTCCTGCAGATATGTGTTCCTTTCTTAAATAACACGATTGCCTTGGCTTTTGTTGATGGTGGTGTTCGTTTGTTTGTTGTGGTACTGGGAATTGAATCCAGGGCCTTTGCACTGAGATACATTCTCAATCTTTTTTAATTTTTTTTTTTTTTTGAGATAATGTCTTGCCAAGTCACCAAGCTGCCCGTGCTGGGCTCAACTTGCAATTCTCTGCTCCAGCCTGCCAGAGTCCTGGGATTACAGGCGCGCACCGCCATGTCTAGCTTAACTCCTTGTGATTTACATTTTCTTGCCTGTGGTGTTTGTGGTCTTCCCTCACCCGCCTGCTGGAATGAGCTCAGTGTGAGCAAAAAGTTGCCTCGGTTTTGTACATTGAAGTCTTGCGAGCTTAGCAGACTGTCATCATCATGCACAGTGACAGCCCACTGGCCAGTGACAGAATGAGCAGGTTCACTCACAGGCCTGCATTTCCTTCACATTGGGAATCTAAATTCACCTTTAAAAACTACACAGCACTGTGAGCAAAGCTATTTCCATGTCGCAAACATCATATTTTGGTTAAACCTATCTTTGGAAGCAGCAATCATTCCCAGTGCTTTTAGCAGGTAATCACTGGCATAGATATTTCTCTTTGTGTCTTGAATATATAGGTATATCATCTGGGAATCTAAGTTTTTGCCTTTCTGTGTTGACCAAGAATGGCACTACTAAATAATCAGTATAAGACTACACACCCTAAGTACTTGGCCGGGAAATTTTTATGGAGAGGCCAAGGAGTGTGATTTATGAAATACTCTTAACTGTGCAATATATTCTTTTAATTCTGGCTAAATGTTTCAGGAGCCTCTCACTTGCCTAGAAAACTGGACCTAACCCTCTCTGAGACTCGTGCATTAGCATTTGTTCTAGGGCAGCCTGCTCCGACAGAACTTGGTGCCGATGTAGAAATCTCTGTTCAGTTTACTATGATAGCCAGTAAGGCGAAGTGGTGACTGAAACTTTGAAGGAGTAAAACTGATCTTTCATTTGGCTTTATATTGTTTAACATTGAATGTGAGTATCCAGTATGGCTGGCGATCAACTGGAAGACTAATATTTTCATTTTATTCAATTTTAATTAAATTCAAGTGTGCATAGCCAATGTGGCCAGTAGCCATCCTCTCGGATAAGACAGGCCTCGCGGCTACCTTCTGGTAGACTAAATGCCCTTAATGGGTTGGCCAGAAAGACGTCATAAGGACGAGCCTAGCAGGGGACACAGGCACCAGGGTACAGCAGAGGGCTCTGCCATGGCATCTAATCTCCCGCAGAAGTTTGGTTTTTCATCGGAAATCTGGGCCTTCTCTCACCATATTATTTTTTATGACTTTTTCTTATTTTTCTTCATCACATTTCCACGAAGTATGTCCATTTTGGTCTAAATACCAGATCTTAGAGTTACTAGATTTTTTCAGTTTAATTATCACATTTTTGACCATTTCCTTATTCATGTGTTCTGCATTTATTATTCCACGAATCCCTTTCTGGTTTCTGGTGATCATTCACTGCATTTGCTAAAACTCCCTGCGGTACTGCACAGTGTGTTTATTTTCTTTAGTTTCATTGGGGGAAAATATTCAGAGCTTTGAAAGTCTCCAGGCTCACCTGAGTGCACTGCACCATTTGTTATGCAGAGGCCCTCCTGTTCCTCTTCATCCTCAGCTTCCTGTTATAAGCTGCTTTTCTTTTTGATGGGGAAGTCGCCATCAGCAAGGTGCACTGCAGTTGTGCTTGCCGTGGTGGTTGTCGCATTTGCTCCCTCACGCCTGTGGGATTAGCAGGTTGGAGCTCACTGCTCAGCATCCCAGCTCTGCACCCCTGGTCCCCACTGTGGCTCCTGTGTCCCTGGCCTTGGCCGTCACAGCCTATGGAGCTGAGCAGTTCGATCCCCTCATCACTGCTCCCGATTGTTGTTGAGTCACAGGGTTTCTCTCTCAGCGTCCTTGCGGTGCTCTCATAAACCACATGGCAGCTTCCTTCCCTTTTACCTGCTTTGTGAATGAGGAGCTGTCCTCTTCCTGCTGCGTCTGCTCATGCAGCAGCTGGGTCTGGCGTGGGCCTGGGTAGACGGTGCAACCTGGCATGCTCACACCCTGGAGACCTAGCTTGGTCCCACTGAGCCAGCGTGAGAGCCAGGCTTGTGTCTGCAAAGGCTGCATCGCTGACTTCTGTGGACGGTCAAAATGTGTGTGTGTGTGTGTGTGTGTGTGTGTGTGTGTGTGTGTGTGTGTGGTTTCTTAGTCACTTTCCCATAGCTGCCACACAATACCTGTCACGCACCCACCTGACAAGAAGTTTATTTTGGCTCACAGTTTCAGCCATGGTTGGCTGCCTCCCAGGCAGACATGGCCTAGCCAAGGAGTGTGGCAGATGGATGGCTGTTCCTGTCATGGTGGCCAGAAAGCAGGGAAAGTAGGGGACAAGAGTACATCCTTCCAGGTCATGTCCCCATGACCTACCTCCCATCAAGCCCTACCTGTAACAGCAAATCAGCTGTGGCAGCCTGTGTCCCAGTCCCCTTCCTCCCACATCAGAATATGGAGTGCATTTTAGACCTAAACCATGAGCGTCAGCTATCAGGAGACACCTGCCCTACTTGGTGTTTACTCAGAAGTAACCACCACACTCACACTGCCTTACCTTGAGGTCAGCTGTGTTTCCAGGGATTATGTGCCACACACACACACACACACACACACACACACACACACACACACACATACACACATACCCCATTCCTGGCCGGTCTCCTCATCACATGTGACAGGTGGGAAAGATTCCCCCTTACAACAAGGCTGCTCCTTGGCTTCAGCCTGGACAGGCCCTGAGCTGTGGCCAGGACCTATAGACCCTTTGGCTCCCTGACTCTAGGCTCCTGGGTTGTGTTTCTCACTCTGCAGGTGAGTTGGTCTCATCTGGGAAACTGCCCTCCTCTTGGACAGCAGCTCCTCTCCACTGCTGAAACTGGATCTGTATCACTTTCCTTCCATTTACAAGTCGTTGGTTAGCGCGTGCTTAGTGGGCGAGAAATGGTCTCACAGCACTGCTGACAAACCAGTGTGATCTCCTGGATGTGTAAATGGACATTCAGGAGAGGGAGTGAACTGATCTCAGTAGGACTGACCTGCTTCCATAGGGATAAAGGCATGGCTGTGAAAAAGCCAGTGAGTTCATGGTGTTTCACTCTAGAGGAGATCATGAAAGCTCATGTCATATTACCTAAGCCCTCAAATCCAATTGTTTCCTGGCTAGTCCACTTTGAAATTCGTGTTCAGGAGAACACTGACAGCCTGGATTACAGACCTAGAAGAACTTCAGAAGAGAGAAGGGCTTCTATTCTTGTATCTGTCAGGTCTCCCATTACTGGGACACAGGGACATACACAACTCGAGGGAGGCTCATAGTTTCACAGGGTTCCATCCATGGTTGTCTGGATCCAAGACAAGAGCATCTTGGCTAGAGGGCTGGGTGCAGGAAAAGTGTTCGGTTTGTGGCAACTGGGAAGCAGAAGATAGGAGAAGAGGCCAAGGGCCAGGTGTACACCCCAAGGTTGTACCTCCACAACCTTCCTGCATACCCCAAGAACTGTGATTTGCTAACCTACCAGGTAGGTCACAAACCAGTTGAGCTGACAGTTGAACTTAACCATCACAGCTCCTATGAAAATATTATGAAGGATGGCCAGAGGGTATTTGACAGCCAAGAAAGAATGCTTAAGTAAGGTGTGACTAAATAAATAGGCGCGTTGAAAAGCGTTCCCTTGAACAGCATTTCATGAAACATGAAGGTTAAGGGCAAGAGAAATCTTGGACTTGAACAGATGTTATAAAAAGGCAGAGAGGGTAGCTAAAAAATGTAATGTCTCTCAGAAATCAACACCCAGCCACTCAGATCTTGCTGCAGAGCTTGAAGGACCTGGGCCCACAGTCCCACCTTGGCTTCTGACACTGGAAGTTCGATGCGACTCTGGGCACCAGGTTCCTCTCAAAGCCATTCAGAGCCCCTTCCTCCCATCCTGTGAGGTTGTTATTTGCAGCCCATTTACAGCCATGGCATTAGGGCCAGATGTGCTTGGATTTGGTTTTGCATTTAGTCACTTCCTGGCTGTGAATGTGGGCAGATGACTTCACCCTGTGGGCACAAGTTTCTGCAACTTATTCCTGGGTCTACAGCAAGGACTATGTGTTAACATCTAGGAAATGTAGCTCCTGGCATCTAGCATCGGCTTAGTACATAGAAGCTGTGCGATTACTAATTATTCTGTTGCATCTGGCAACGTCTCTCATTCCAGTGTGGAAGGAAATAGCCGTCTTGGGGGAATATATGTGTTTGCCTGCTCTGGCTTCGTGTAGTTTGCCCCTCGGGTATGTAACTGCCCAGTGAGGGCCAGAAATCCTCTAGAAAAACCTCCACATTCATGCCCAGCACCTGACACCCTCAGGCTCCTGGGGTGAGATGTATTCTAATGCACATCATGAGAATACACGATTTTAGCGGCTTCGTGGTAATGATAGATCATTCTTAAATAAAGTTATCTTCTCAATGATTTCTTTGCACAGTGCCTCCACCTCAGCTCCTGAGCAGTTTCCACTCCTCACCACAGCCAGCTGCTCACCTCCTGTGAGGGTGGCAGGGGTCAGAAATCCATCCCTTCTCCTGAAACGTCTCCTGGGCAGAATTTCTTTAACAGCTCCTTTTCCTAGAATCTCCATCTGTCTTTGTTTTTGCATTTCGTTTGACTTCTACATCTGATTTGTCACCTGACACTTCTTGCCCCTCAACTCGTCCTTTCTGTTCCCATCCCCTGCCAACTCCACGGCCCAAGCCTCCATTGTGTGTCCATCATGGCGCCCGTGGGGGTGGCACCAAGGATAGTGGGGGGCACAGCGTGGCATGGGACGTGACACTGGGGCCAAACAGACCTAGCTGCTGAGCTCACCAGTCTGTCACGGGGCACGCGTCCGACTTTAACGTCCATTTCCCTTAAATGAGAATAGTAGTCCTCACCTCATAGGGGTGTTGTTAGAGAAGGAATAATAAACAGATCAAAACTTCTAGCACATTACCTGACACAGGATGTGGGCAAGACAAAGTAAATACTATTTTATGTGGGTTTACCTCATAGCACACACAATGAATGCTTTTTAATTAATCAACTGCCCACAACAGATTTTTTAAAAAACTGGGGATTTGAAGACACTCAGATTTTGCAATGGGTATTAAAATTATTGGAAAAAAAAAGTTTATTTAAGAATTATTCATTAAAATTATCCAATCTCTGGAATACTGTATTTCCATGATATGCATTAGAATAGCTATCACCCAGGAAGTCTGAGAGTGTCAGACAGTGGGAATGGATGTGGAACTTCTTCTAGAGCCTTCTTGACCACAAAAGAACTCAGTAATTCTTTTTTTCTTTTTGACTGACCTGGAACTCACTATGTAGCCCAGGCTGGTCTTGAACTCACAGCGATCCTCCTGCCTCAGCCTCCTGAGTGCTGGGATCATAGGCATGTGCCACCATGCCTGGCAGTAATTCTTTTTCCTCTTGCCTATATTCTGAGTAAATTGAAAAATATGAACTCACAAATATTAACTGAAACGCTTGACTCAGTTTTCCCATATCTTAGAGCAAGCAAGTGGAATACCTGTGCAGGCCAGTGGACTGCTCGAGCTGGCCCTAAGTGGAAACTTTGCGCTGACTTTCAGCAAGTGCCAGGCATCTGGCAGTCACCCTGGGGTGGCCACCTGGAGGCAGAGCCTCATTGTGCCTGAGATGCACTGAAGACCTGGCTTATTCTGGGGCCCAGGCTGCTGACTCGAAAGGACCATGCACTGCACAACCAGTTCTGACCCCAGAGCCATGGAAAAGGCCCTCTCTCCCTGCGACAAGGGCAGGAGAGCCAGTGGACGGTCACCTTTCACTCTAGGCTGGTTCTACAGCCGGGGTCCCTCCTGGGTGTCGTGAATACCATCTTCCTCTGAGCTCTCATCATAAGTGTGTCACTGCTAAGACCAGAGCAGGAATAAGGCCAGAAATCTTGGAAACTTAAGTCCAAGTGCCTTAATTAGTGAGAAATACAAAAGTATTTCTTAATCGAGAACTCCTTGATTTTAAGGGTAGCTGCCTGGGTATGCAAGCCCGTGCAGCTCCCAGAGAAGCCATTGAGCCCCTGTATGGTGTTTGTGGGCAGTGTGGACACCAGGAATTCCACACAGGGCACCTGTGCTGTGCTGGTTGGTGCACCGGTCCAGTTTAGCCAGGCTACCGGATCCCCATGGAAGTCACTCAGGACAAGGACTTTGAGCCACACCCCCAGGAGGGCTCGCTGGAGGCATGGGCTGCTGTGGTCCGGCCGCCTCCCTGGGAGTGCTGCTTCTCTTGTTTAGTCTGCTTCAGCTTCCCTTTTTCCCATGTACCTGGACCTTGTGCTCAGGCGCTGTGGCCCTGACCTGGCGTCGCTGTGGTAGGAGCTGGGGTTCCTGAGAAACCTAAGACAAGTCCTCTCTGGTGGATTACGATGGCGTGAGTAAGATGATCAGACATTAGCCAGAACCTCTGTGACTGTGACAGCATCACAACATTCGTCTGTCCGTCTGCGGGTGAGCGTCTGGAATGCGACCAGGAGCCAAGTTCAGCGTCAGCAAATCACGGAAATGATAGAACCTAGTCTGTGTGGCTTTTGCATGATAGGCGACCCCTACGGCAACGCCCCGGCCCCGCTGTCTTTCCAGGCAACGGGGTGGGAAAGCCCAGTGTCTTTGCCAGGTATCCTGGAGAGCGGAGTAAAACACTCCGATCAGTACTGTGGAGCAAAAGGGGGCTTTGGGTTGATTTAGCTTCCGAGATTCAGGCTGAATTTTGATTTTCAAAGCACCGCATATAATCATGACACAGACCGAAGGCAGAGTGCTGCCTGTGCGGCAGGGGGTGGCTTCGTCTCGGGCCAGACTCACTTCACGTTTGCACCTGAAGTTATGAGGAAATAAAATGCAGTTTGGCTTTGACAAAAGTTCCGTGAAAGCTGAAATCGTCTGGTGTTTCGGGGATGTCGCCTGGGCCCAGGATGAATAGCCCTCCCTCCCCAGTCCTGCTTTCAGAGGAAAAGGGAGCGAGCAGACACAAAATCACCCAGGGATGGACATGTCTGCTGCTGGAATCGATCCCAACCGCTTCTCCGCCGTGTCTGCTGATCGCTGTCCCTGGAATGGACACAGAGACAACTTGGGGTCAGGGCAACAGGAGCCGCCCATGCTACAGGAGAAACACGCTTGGGCTGGGCGGGGCTCCGTTTCCTCTTCATTTCCGTGATAGTTTGAGTCATACGACTTAAATAAACTGTGTATGTAGATAGGTAGACACAGCTTTCCATAGTTATTCATTTAAAAAAGAATCAACCACATCTAACTGTGAATAATAAGAAATACAGCACGGCAGCACTTCCCGGCTCTGACACTTTCGAAAGCAGTGGGTCTTGGCTCTGTGGGGCATAAACGCTTCCCTTCCCGGTGAGGACAAGGAGAGGGGCTGCTGGGTCTCCCGAGGACAGTGATTTTCAGAGCTGGGGTCCGGGGCTGCACTGACGCCTGGTTAATGATCCAACCCCGGACATCCTGAGCTCTGAGTTTCCAAATAAGTCCTCAAGATTCAGTAAAGGAACACTTCAATAAGAAGAAAACATTAAACTTCCATGAGCTGCTGATTCCTTTCAGTAACCTGGGAAAAATGTAACAAGAAAAGGGAGTAACTTTTATTTACTTTTTATCACCTTGCTTATCGATTGTTACCAAAATATCAGTCTTAGTTACTATATTCTATGTGTTTAATGAAATAGGAAATTGTTTAAATATAAAACAGTATAATTCAGAATAAATTAGTGATGAAACAAGTATAATGCTGAACTGCTCTTCCCAGGAAAATTCAGAATTCTGCAGGTGCAGTGGGACACCTGTCAGAGTGTCAGGCCCTCTCAGCCTGGACATCCAGAAGGTGGCTTCACCCTGGGCGAAGTAAAGGTGGTTCTGAGTGACATCTGTCCCTGGTGCTTGTCCAGAGGTGCTGAGGAAATGAGTCCTGGGTTCTTAAGGAGCTGATGGTCTTCCGAGGGTTGATCTGAAGGACAAGGAATTGTTTGCCTGTGAAAAATGTTTTTCTAAGCAAAATGTGACTTTGTCTTGTTTCAGTTTAATACTTATACTGCCTACTTCCAATAATGTGGAAACCCTATTTAAATATTATGCAAGTTTGAGCCTTTGATAGTTGCTTTTTGCACTCCTGGGATAGTTAAATTGCAAAAAGGGTGAAGCCCAGCAGGCCTTAGCCATTTCTAAGCCCCAGTCTTGGCCGTGATCCGATAGCACTGCACACTTCACTATATCTTTCTTCAGCTGCTTGAGTTCTTAATGACAGCGCAGACACCAACTCATTTATATGCAGCTCTGTATGGGACAAGCCTTTGCCAGGACAAATGCCAGGTGTTTATCCTTCCCAGGGCCCGTGGTGTGTGCACCCTGGGGGGTCGGCCCCCTGGTGCTGATGGGTCCTTGATAGTTCATCGGGTTTCCCTACCGGCCGTCTTCCAGGGCAGGAACAGGATGGCCTGTGCTCAGCCACCCCAGGCCTGATAAGCCTGTGCTCCCCTTCATGACTTCCACGTGTGTCCCACCCCACTCTGTCCTCCCATGGTTAGATTGGCCCTTTCCCAAGACCTGGGAAATTCTGTTTTGCGCCTGCTGTCCCCTGGCTTACAGGTCCTCAGCCCAGTGGAGCCCAGCCCAGCCCAGCCCAGGCCAGGACATCACTTGTGAGCACTGCTCAGTGAAGAAAGCGTCCGTCCTCATGGCACCCCAACTCTCCGGGGAGAATCACTCAGGTTCCTGAGATCAGAGGAGGACACAGAGCAGTCACTGGTCAACCAGCATCTTCCAGAACCTTCGGATACCTCAGCCAGGGCACCAAATACACAATAATTAGCACGCTGGTCATACAGATAGCTCAATTCTGAAACATTCTAGGTGGTATATGTTATAACATTGTGGCAATACTTAATAGCATCGATAAAGATTCTAAAAATCCATCTGTAATTCCACGATCCAGTAATGCTGCTGACTCTGTTAGAAAGCGTGGTTGCATACAAACTTTTAAGACTTGAATAGAGCCAAGAGACATACAAACAAAGTGAAATCCCCTTGTGCAGCTCTCCTTCTTGACTTTCTGTTAAAAAAAAAAAAAAAAACCACCAACAGCAATTTCCATCAATCTTGCAAGAAAAATTATTTAGGTGGAAAAGTCCAATGAACAGACTCAGGGTCACACGGTGTACTCATATATATTTTTGTAAAAATTCAGTACCTCTTGGAAAACCTGCAGTGTAGACACCTAATTTACAGGTTCTGAACCTTAATCTGTGCACTGTGTTTCTTAGCAGTGTCCTTGGAAACACCACTTAGTCAGCCCGCATCTCTAGTTCCTCATCCTTAAAAAGAGGGACAAAATGACACCTCACAGAACTTCTGTGAGTAAAAAGTAGGCTTTGCTCGACAATGACAGCTATAGTTGCAGGAACTCAAAAAGCATGTTTCATTACAATTGCCATTAGGATATGACTGTTTAATGTTTAGTGGGTATAACCTCCCCGTGTATGTAAAAATCAATATGGAAATACCTCAAAGAGCTGGGACTAGAGGTTCCATTTGACCCAGCCATCCCTCTGTTGGGTATCTTTCCAAAATAATTAAAAGAATCATACCACAGTGATATATGGACACCCATGTTTATAGCAGCACAGTTTGTAATAGCTAAAATTTGGAAACAGCCATTTGCCCATCAGTTGGAAATTGGATATAGACGATGTGGTTGTCCTATAAATAAAATACTACTCAGCCATAAAGAATGAGAAATTAGAGTCATTCATAGGAAAATGGACACATATTGAGGATATACTCTTAAGTGAAATAAATAAGTCACACCTGTATAAATACGGAATAGTTTCTCTAGTGTGAATAAACTGTAATAGTACATAAGATCCTAATGAGGTAACTGACATTGTGAAATGGGAAGCAAGGGCTAAAGGTGTAGGGAAAGTGGGAAGGGTAGGGGAAAAGTAATAAGGGAAAAAATATGAGAAAATGAAAATAAAGTGTTTGTAAATGGGGAGGAAAGGAGGGGGTGAAGGGAGGGCAGGGACAAGGGGAAAAAATGAGAACCAAGACCTGTCACATAAAGGTACAAGATCCCAATGATGAATGTAACTGTACTGTATACCTAAAATGTACCAATACACTAAATAGAAGCAAAAAAAAAAGCACTTCAGAAAATGTGCCCCGAAATCATGCATAAACGTGAACATTTTCCTGCTTGTTTTCTCCTTTGTTTGTAGTTTTGCTACCACAAAAATACTGAAAAGCATGCTCACACATATTTACCAATGTTTTATTTCATTGTTAAGTTGACATCAAACTGTACAGTCTAGTGAGTCCATGGTGTTTCAGCACAGGTATATTTTGCATCATGTTCAAGTCAGAGTACACACGTCTGTCTCCTTAAACATTCACGATTCCTCACGGCAAAAACATTTGAAGTCCTTCTGTACCTTTCTGCAGGACACTGTCAGTGTCTTGTGTCATCCTGCCATGCTGTAGGACATCGGAAGTCACTGGTGCCGCCTGACCGCGTCGATCAATCCCCCCTTCCCACCCTCTCCCAGCCCTGGTGAGCACTGTTCTGCTCTCAGCTGCCTCGTATTTGGCATGTGAATGAGATCAGCTGTACAAGTCTTTTCCTGACTGGCTGGTTTTACTCATATAATGACTTCCTGATCCAGTCATGTCCTCACAGGTGACAGCATTTCGCCGTGGCCAGCTGGTGTCCACTGTACGTCCACACCACGCTTCCTTTCTTCACGCAGCTGCGGATGGACACGTATGCTGTTTCTGCTTCTGGGCTGTGGTGAGGAGGCTGCAGTGAGCCTTAATTGTTTCTTTGACACACTGAGTTCATTTCTTGAGGACAAGTGTGTGAGAGAGACGTTCCTGGGTCATGTGATCATTTTACTTTGACTGTGTTAGGGTCGCCTTTTCCACATGGCTGTCCTGATTTACACTCCCGTCCACACTGCCTGGCTTTACCTGCTCCACGTGCCCCAGCCCGTGTCTCGGAAGCCTGCCAGATGGTTCTTGTGCCTTCCAGAGCGAGTGATTGCACGCTGTAGTGCTCACCTGCATGCCCCAAGGGTCCAGGGTGGCGAGCATTGTTTTGTCCACCTGCTCACCATTGTGCTTCCTCTCCTGGGCAATGACATTTATTGATATCGGTTGCCCCTGTTCATCTGGATTATTCAGCATTTTGTCATGGAGTTGAGTTCCCTCTATGTTCTGCATATTAACTCTTATCAGGACAATAGCTTGCAAATATTTTCTCCCATTGCGTAGGTAAGCTCTTCTCTCTGTGGTTTCCTTTGCTGGGCTGAAGCTTTTAAATTTGATATAATCACATATGTGTACTTTTAGAATACATTTATTACTTGTGCTGTTGGAGCCTTATCCAAAATATCTTTGTCTATTCCAATATTTTGAAACCTTTCCCTTGCATTTTCTTCTAGTAGGTTCATAGTTTTAGACCTTACATTTAAATTTCCAGTTTATTCCAAGTTGATTTTGTATACGTGGAAAGACAGGAATCTAGTTTCGTTCTCTGACATCAATATCCACATTTTCTCAGCACCATTTACTGGCGAGACTGTCCTTTCCTCAGCACAAGGTCTTTGTTGAAGGTCTTGCAACTGCATATATCTTGGGTTTCCTTCTAGGCAGCCTGTTCTGCTCCACTGAGCTACAAGTCTGCTTTTATGCCAGTACCATGATGTATTAATCACAACAGCTTTCTAATGCATATTTTGATGAATACATAAAAATTATATGCATTAGTGAGTTATCGTGATATTTCAACATGACTTTTTAATATTTAAATTAGGTTAAATGTATTGAGTTCTTCAAATACTTGAAGTCAGTATGATGCTTCCTGCTTTAGTTTTTCAGGATATTTTTTAGGGGTGCTCAATAGAAATGTGGAGATGTGTTCCGATCTGTTAAGGACGTCATTGGTATTTTCTTAGGGAGAATGTTGGGTCTGTGGATGAGCTTTGGGCAGAATGAACATCTTGATTCTTCCAGTCTGTGAAGAGGGAATGCCTTCCACTCTTTTGGTGTCCTCTTCAGTTTCTCTCGTGTGTATTTTATAATTCTATTGCAGACATATTCTGCCTCACCAACGTGGTTTTTATAGATATTATAAATGGGATTGCCTTCTTGATTTCTATTTCAGATGACTTGGGATTAGCATATAGCAATGCTACTGATTTTTGTACATTAATTTTACATCCTGCAACTTTACTAACTCACTTATCACTTCTGATATTTTGAGTCCCTGGGGTTTTCTATTTATCCTGTCATTTGCACACAGTGATAATCGGACTTCCTCCTTTGCAAGTTGCACATCCGTTAGTGTCAGCTGACTGCTGTGCTTAGGACTTCCAGAGCCATGAGAAAAGTGGTGAAAATGTGTATCTCTGTGTTGTGCTGCTGCAGGTCCTGAGAGAAAGCGTCCAGCTCTCCCCGTAGCAAGCGATGCTACACAGGATTTTGTTGTATGTG
Source organism: Fukomys damarensis (assembly GCF_012274545.1). Lineage (NCBI taxonomy): Eukaryota > Metazoa > Chordata > Mammalia > Rodentia > Bathyergidae > Fukomys > Fukomys damarensis. The sequence continues at coordinate 3,063,485 of NW_022900913.1, forward strand.
ACGTTTATGGCCGAGAGGCACATTCCTCGTACACCCCATTTCAGGGTTTTCACTCTGAGGGGACGCTGAGTTTTATTAAATGGCTTTTCTTCATCTGCGGAGGTGATCACGCAGGTTTTGTTCTTCGTTCTGCGAATGTGATGCACTGTAGTATATGGTTTGCATGTGCGGGCCCGTCCTGGTTTCTATGGGATGAATCTCATTGATCCTGGTGAACGGTCCTTTTTAGGACCAATATAGAAGTGCTCATAGAAAAGATTAACCCCTCAACTTGAATTGTTCATTTCAAGTGTTGATGGACATTTTGGGTCACAGAGGTGCTGGCCTTCTGAGCTGGTGTTCAGTTTCCACATTCCCTTGTTTTTATTCTCACTGGGGCCAACCTTGAAAATATTTGTCTATCAGAAAGGAAAAATATAAAGTGTAGTCTCTCAGTTGTGTCTCTTTGTTACTCAGTCTGTTATACTCGAGAATTTCTATAAAACCATTTCTTTTGCATTCCTTTAATACCTTGCTTAGAAAGATTTCCATGACCCTTAAATGAATTTTCTTCTGCTTTCTTGTGGACTAATTTGTTAAGTTGCACATTTTTTTAGAATGTGTCACATGTGACTCATGTTCTAAAATTCACCTGCATAGAGCTTTGTGAAGTTCTGTCTTGGGACTCTGTGTCCATCTCTCTATGCGGCCCCCACCCCCAATATTAACACCTAAGTCTGTGCCCCTTTTCCCTGGCACCTCTGCTGCTATCCAGCTGAGGTCACCGTCCTTGGTGTGCTGAGGTCCCCTCTCTCTCTGGAGTCAAGAACTTGCCATCTTCTTCTCCGTCTCCCTGGAAGGATGGGGATGAAGGAACTGTAAGAGGGCAGTGACCCCTCAGCCTGTTCTGCTCACAGGGTTTCGAGCCTTTCTACCAGATGCCCTTCTCAGAGGAAACATGGTGTTTGTCAGGAAAACACAGTGACAAAATGTCATGCATGCGGAATTGGCCATGGCTCCTGTGAAAGTGTAACTGTTCTCTCTTCCTCTGTTTCTCCAGTCAGGCGTGATAAGGACAGAGGAAGCCGACTACTTCCTGAAGCCACTTCCACCACACCTGGCAGGGAAGCTGAACAGCTCTGCCCCAGGCGGCGCCCCCTCCCACCTGCTGTACAAAAGATCCACAGAAACCTGGGCCCCGCGGGCCGTCGAGGTGCTGCTGGTCTCCAGGCGGCGGGAGCTGCCCAGCCAGCCCCGAGGCAGCAGCTCTGACCTCCAGCTCCCACAGAAGCAGCATTTCTGTGGAAGGCGCAAGAAATGTATGTAAGGGTGGTTCCTTTTGTGTTGAAAGATTTGGCCATTACATTTTTTTTTTTTTTAAGTCAGGGCCGTCTCCTGAACTACCTCACAGCACTTTTTTCCAATTTTATTTATTTATGTATTTATTTTGGAGACAGGCTCTCACTAAGTTGCTAAGATGCCCAGGCTGAACTTGAAGTTGTGGTCCTCCAGCCTCAGCCTCCCAGCGTACTGGGATTACAGGCGTGTGCCACCATGCCAGGCCAATGGAAAATTCCTAATTCCCTGCAGAAATATGTCAGCATGTGAGGCAATATTGATTGATTAGCATTGCTACACTGGGGCAGTGGTTCCAGAGAGTTCCCTGTCTGCCAGTCCCCCAAACCCTTGTCCTGGGAAGATGGAGAGGTGATGGTAGGTGGTTTCCTGCTTTTGTTTTGTTTTGATACCAGGGATCAAACTCAGGAGTGCAGGAGGCAGCACCATTGAGCTAAATCCCCAGTCCAGTGGTTTCCCTTTTTATAAAAATTGTTCCCTGAGTAGATTAAATGACTCTGCTCAGAAGTATAGAATCCACCAGACATCTTCAAAAGAGCCCTGGCTTCTCTGCTCGGTAATTCTATATTTTTGAGGTTTAGATTTATTAAAGCCTGCATAGCTTTCCTGTTGAAGCAATTTATCCATATCCATATCTATGTGCTTTACTCCACCACATCAAAGAACAGACTAAGCATGGTGCCATCTACCTGCAATTCATCACCAAGGTGGCAGAGAAGTCCTTTTCTCAGGGCCATTTAGGGGGTGATCTGTTATTTCAGGAACCACAGTGCTCTAAGGTCCCCTCACTTCCTTCAGCTGTGTCCTCAAGCTCGCCTGACTGACTCTTCCCCTGCTGGTAGTACAATGAGCCTGGGCTCTCCTTTGTTTGTATCATTGGCTTTGATGACTGCTATATCCAGCACCCTAAAATAAAGCTAGGCATATGGCAGGTACTAAGTGAATCTTGGTGAATAAAGCGAATGAGCCGAAATTATTTGACCTCCCAACAAAAATACGGCTAGAATACCACTTGAATTATCAGGGCCTGAATTCATTTTATCCTATGTACAACATTCATGCGCTACCTGCAGGAGAACTTGCAAAACTCAAATTCAAATGAACCTAGGTAGTGGGCCCTTGTTTCATCTTTCAGAGTTCCCTGGGAGTGGAAAGTGAGATCCTGGTCTTCTGTCTCTGTGGGGTTCATACTTACAAAGATCCTTCCCTGGTAGGGGAGGAGAGTTTGTCCTCCGTGTTCAAATCATCTCTTATCACAAGTTCAAGCCCAGCCTGGACGACTTAGTGACTTAGCAAGATGCTGTCTTAAAGTAAAAAAGGGGTGAGGGTATGACTCAGGGCAAAGACCCTGGGTTCCATCGCCAGTATTGAAAAAGAAAATAACAAAACAGAAAAATAACGAAAGTAAAGTCAGACTGATTTGTGTTGGGTAATAGCGAGGAGGCCTAGTCTGAGTGACACTTGGGTCCTCTGTTACAGCCCCATGCGGCAATGGTGGCCCAGGTTTGGCTGGCGCTCTCATCATGAGTTTGGGGATGGTGCTTGGGCATCACATGGGTTGTGCAGTTCACTGTGTGAGCCTGAATGGCGAGACCAGCACCACGCAGAGCCGCTGTCCCTGCACCCAACCCCAGGGCTGTGGGCATCCTGACCTGTGCTGTATCCGGCTTGTCCTGGGCACATTTCCTGCCTTTGGAAATGGAGACCAAGGGCTCAGGACCACCCAGGCCAGACTGTATCCCTCTTCCAAGACTGTCTAGAGCAGGACCCCAGTGGTGTTGTTCTCTCTGCCTCAGTGATCTCATCCCAACCAGGCCGTGCGTAGGTGGCCTGGTGGCTGAAGGAGTCCTGAAGACAATGCCCAGGGGGCAATCAGCGCTGTGGAATGATGAGAGCTGTGAAGGCAGGCGAGTGTGGGCTGTGTGATTCTTGTTCCCAGGGTCATGTGATTACTGCTCTCTGGAGATCCATTTAGCTTTGGAGGCACAGGTTGTGTCTCTTTCTATGAAGTGCTGTCCATCAGAAGTAGTGCAGATTTCCAATTGTCTGCGTGTTGAAACATTTTTAGATGTAATGGAATATCTTGGTGTGGGGTCCGAATCTTAGCACTAAACCCGTGTTCCACGTGCACCGCAGCCCATGGCCAGAAGGTGTCTGACACAAGGTCGTTAGCGCACCTAGGGTCTGAAGTTGAGCCATCACAGAAGGTCAGGAGTACAATTCTCGATTTGTGATGCCCTGTCAGTATTCAAAAGGCCTCGGACTTTGAAGCACACATTTGCCCTATTTCTTGGATTAGTGAGGCCTAGCATTGTAACAAAAAGAAATGAAGTGAACTGGGTGTGAGTGCTGCTCAATCCGCAGCATCTGCTCACAGCCAGTAGCTGTGGCTTGTGTCACTTGGATGTGTGGCTTCCCTGAAATCTCCTGAAGGGCATTGTCTGAGGGATCCGTTAAGTCTCATTGTTTTCATATAGTATTGACTTAAACACTGTGAAGGTCTAAGGTGTTTTTAAATTACTCAAAGAAGGCAGAGTGTGTTTTGCTTTCTAATTAAATTAGATAGCTATGTATGACACCTTCTAGGAAATTAAACTCTGCAGTGAAACAGAGCTGCCACAGGGAGTTTAGAATCCGCTTCGAACTGTACAGCACAGTCCAACCCCAGATAGGAAAACAGTGTGAGCCATCTTGGTCATTGTTACTGCGCTCCTTCCTCGGGGCTCTGCTGCAGAGGAGCCTGTCCCCCAGATGGGGCGCTTGCAGTCTTTAGGGTTTGCTTAAAATGCCAGGACTCCAGAGCAGAGAGTCTCCTCTTCCTGCTTTGAGTCAGGACAGAAGTACAGCGGTGATTTCTATACACCTGCAAGGGCTGATCAACAGCTGCAGTGAATGTTTACATTGAAAAGATAATTGCAGTAAGAGCCACCTTGCCCCGAATCTCCTCAAATTTCACTTTGAATGCACTTGGCCTATCATTCTTGCCACTTTCTGGAAGTCCCGCTTCACGAGTGTCTATAATGGATGATAAAAAATTAACGTTGGCGAACGCGGCTGCGGAGTAAAAGCGTGACCCTGTGTCCTCCTCCACCCTCTTCACTGATCTGTCACCCTGGCTTCTCACTCTTCCCCAGAGTCAAAATGTGCATGGAAGGGAAACGTTTTCGATCCACTCTGGACACTGAGGCAGCCACGACAGTGCAACTGCAGACACCCATGAAAGAGGACTCCAGAGCGGCTGCAGAGAGTGGCGAGGAGGATGGGATGGGTGTGCTGAGAGCGGAGGGGGGCTTGAGGGGTTCATGGCAAGGTGTCTTCCGCTGTCATCATCTTTATATTAAACACACCGTATTTTTATCACACCTCATATATTGCAGCAACTTTACATATGGCGTTCTGTGTAGCCCAACTTCAGTTTCACAGTGAGTTAATGCTTATATGTTTTCATTGAGCATTCGTTTTTTATTTTATGAAACATAAAACAAAGCTTCATAATGAAATAATAAGAGAATAACAATAGTCACTCTCCTTGTCTTCACAGTAGTTACTCAGAGTACAAGACGTAACCAAAAAGATTCTTACCGAAAAGCAACAGATAATAATGCAACACTTCCTTGTCAGTGAAATAAAACTAGTAGTATAAATGAAATCAATGACATATATGCTGAATGACTTTTGAAATATCGCAATTTGGGGAAGTGTGTGAACGTCTCCCCAGGTCCTTTGTATCTCTCCACTGTTCTGCCCTGGCTGGTGTGTACGCGGTGTCTCTTGTACTCGGAGACCACACTGCCACATTAAGTTCAGATCTGCACAGAAAGAGTCGCCGCGCGGGTTTTGTGCAATGGGTTTGCACCCCTCTGCTCTTCTTCGCTGTAGACATGCCACAGCGCCCCCAGGACCTCTTCGTCCTGCCCGACGAGTATAAGCCCTGTCTGCGACCCAAGCGCTCTCTGCTAGAGTCCCACAGGAACGAGGAGCTGAACGTGGAGACACTGGTGGTGGTGGACAGGACCATGATGCGAAGCCACGGCCAGGAGAACATCACCACCTACGTGCTGACCATCCTCAACATGGTAGGGCCTGCTGCCCCCGGCGGCCAGCTGGGGAATGACACTGGGAGACTGCATGCGTGTGAGAGACGGCCCATTCTTAATCGAGGACGTGTGTCTCATAAATAAGAAAGATTTCTGATATGGCTCTTTATGTTTTACTATGCTCCAATCGAAGGCGACATTTCACAGTTTCAGACAATGAAATAAAGAGAAAAAAGAACTTGACTCTGCAGTCTGTCTGCCTGGGAGGTGTTTCCGGCCACCACTGTCCCTCCTTGCTGGCAATCTCTAAGAGGAGGCTGAGACCACTCAGAGCCTTGAATCTGTCTGTCAGCATTCGATGTGTGATTTTAGAGGACTGTGTACAAATGCCCTCCTTTCTGAAATTCTAATATTCAGGTGACTGTAAGTTAGTTTGACTATGAAAACCCAGGGCGGTACAAGCTTGCAGAACATTGGCTCACATGAGGTGCGGCTTTGTCTCAGAGTGGCAGCCGCGGTAATCATTGAGCAGTGGTGAGAGCTATGCCAAGCCCTGCCACGTGTGCGTGAGCTCCAGAGCACAAAGCTATGTGGGGTCGCAGTGTGCTTTAAAAGGTGGTCTGATGAGACTACGCTAGCAGTGTGTTTTATGTTCTCCTTCAGTGAATGCAGCTCCCCTAAGTCTGTCTCCCTCTTCGTAGTGCTGTGCGGTCATCTTGCTGCTGCCATTTCTGGCAGGTGGAATCACAGATTGCTGGTGGAGGAAACAGGAAACGGGCAAGGAAGGCTGCCCAGTTCTGGGAGGCGGAGGGGGAGTCCCATGGAGTACCACAGGGCCCATCCTGCTCTGACGGGGGAAGCCTTGGCCTCTACCAGGCAGACTTGACCAGCATTTACTTCTACACGGTGGTGCCCGTCAGCCCCCTGCTGTACCGGCCCACAATTGTCACTCGTCCCTGCTTCTGTCCCGGGGCACCCGCTACTCACCCATTTCTACTTCTGTGTTTCATGCTTTGCATTTTTTTTCATCTTCTTACCACCTGTTCCCTTCTTTTTCTTGTGTCCTTGTCTTGGTTACTTCTCTGGTTGTAGAGACAAAATACTCAACAACCAAAGTCAAAGGAGGAAGGCTTATTTCAGCTCACAGTTGTAAAGATTGCAGTCTATAGTTGGCTGGTTCCAAAGCAGGGTGACGTGGCAGAAGAGAAACAGTCCGCTGCAGGGTGAGCAGGAGGCAGCAAGCAGCAAAGTCACAGCAGCAAGCCTCCTTTCCCCTTTATCCCATCCAGACTTCTAGACTTTTTAGTAGTGCCATCCATACCCAGGGTGGGTCTTCCCATTATCCATACCCAGAACTATGGTAAAACAATCAGTGGATTTGGTCCAGTACCACACACCCTTAATCCCAGTATCACACATCCATGACCTAGGCATCTCCAGAAAGCCTCACCTGGGGAGGACATCTAGACAAGCCCTGGAAGTTCTCTTAGTCTTATCCTAAGCATTTCTCTTGTGCTTCTGAAATTTCTTGCCAGGATAGCTTGGGGTATGCTTGGCTTTTCTGGTCATCACTATGTGTTAGAAAGCTTGTCCCTGATTCAAAAGAGGACACTTTCCAACTCAGGGACCTATAATCCCTCCATTAATACTCAGTGATGACAGGTGAAATCCCCACGCCCACCCCCAGGTTCAGCTGTTTACTTCCAGGCAGGCATGATGAGGCTCCTACACTGATGACTAGGTATGTTTGTACCTATCCAGCAAAGAAGATAATTACAGGATTCTCTTCTGCTCACCAGCCAGACCCCAGGTATTTGGGGGCTGATGTGGATTTGCTATCTGTTCCAGGTGTCTGTGTTATTCAAGGATGGAACCATCGGAGGAAACATCAACATTGCCATTGTAGGCCTCATTCTACTGGAAGACGAACAGGTATTCTGTTTTTTAAACCACTGGTTTGCTTTTTCCCCTGAAAAATAAGTGCAAAATAGTGCTTTTCTTTTGCTTTAATATAATCATTCTATCGATTCTTTTCTTTCTCTTTGGGAAAAAAAAATTTAATGTTTGGTGCCTAAACCAACAAGTTTCTTTTCAGATCTTTTCAATTATTTTATGCTACTTTTTCTTCTGGAAAAGTGAGGAAAGTCTATAAAATTGGACTAGAAGAAAGTGGAGTAGAAGAGCTGCCTTAGACCTGTGGGCGGGAAACGTGCCAGGGGCACAGAGGACAGGATGTGTCTGGGGTCCCTCGGGCCTGTGGGAATCATGCCCTTTCTGGTTTTTGCTAGAAGATTAACTATGTGTCTGGCACAGCCTGTATGCTGCATTGTACTGCGTGTCACTACCCTGCTTCACTCTGCTATGACTCTGCTCTGAAGAATGAGTGTTCTGCCTTAGCTTCTTATTTTGGTGAGGATTCTGAAATGTCCGGCACCTGTCCCAGAGGGCAGACAAACCCCAAACTGCTCTGGTCTTGATAGCAGCGGGAAAAGGACTTTGCCTGCACTGCCCTCAGAACCTCTTGGTCCACATAGCACTTCCAGGCATGGGGAGTGGGGAAAATCTTAGAAAAGGTTCTCATGCCTACTTTCCCCAGGCTGAACCTGGACTAGGAGAAGAGAGCGCCAGATTCTCCCATTAGCCGCAGCACCCTTGGGCACAGCACACATTTATGAGATGGAACCTGAGCCTGGCCAGATCCCTTTCCCCTGCAGTGCAGGGCAGTGCATGTGGGAGGCTGTGTCTGCTGCAGCCCCTGGGGAAGGCTCAGCCTCTGTGTCCTTTGTGTGCCTGTCTGGTGGGGAGGGGGCCAAGCCGGGCTTCTCAGGTGACAGGTTAATTACTCCTTGTATTAAAGTGTTTTCACCTTGGAATCCATCCAAGCTGCAAAAGAATAAGCGAGGTTATCGTTTGATCGTACACCTGTGCTCACTTTAATTAATGCCATGTTCCTGGAAGTCACCAGCTGAGGAATGTAAGGCACGCCCCAGGGCTTATGGATGGCATTTAGCTTAGGTGTAGCTGATTGTCTGAGAAACAAAATGAACCTTGCAGGAGAAACCATTTGTAGTGACTGAGAGACACAGATCTTTCACCGCTGCATAAGTGGGAGCTATTACACAAAGATGTACTGAGATCCAAGTACTTAACCTGGTATTTTTGAGCGCCCATAGGAGAATATGCCATACGTGTAAATGAGTTTGGATATCTCACCACAGCCTATAGTGATGAGTGTTCCTGTTACCTCCAAACCCCTCAATCCTGAGAGTTCTGAAGTTTTTCACTGTGAGGTTTCAGTTGCTGCATGAGAACTTGACATCACGGACAGGGACCGGTGTCTTCTGAGTAGTATTCTTGCAGCGGAGATTGATTTTCCAGAAATCAAGCTTTGCCGATCACCCCGCCTCTTTTCATAAACATGTTGCCTTGTCAGCTGGTTCTTACCATGTGGCGATAAACATTAAATGGGGCATTATTTGGGAAGCAGGGATTACCATCTGCTCAGCTTACTTAAGAAAGGAACATACCTCTGGCTCCATGTGTTCTCAATGTGCATACGTGCAAAGCCATACTTGAATGATCCTGTTGCCTTAGATAACTTTGCAAAATGGTTTTCAGAAATTTTAAGTGCAAAAAATTCCATGCACAAACAATGATGGGACTGGGTCACTGAACATGCATTCAGAACCAGACAGGCACATTCCTGAGGTCTATGCACAGAAAGGCAGCAGAGTCCTCACGGAATCCACACAGGTTTAGAAAACACACTCTCTCTCTCTGGGACTTTAGTGCCTCCGCTCATGTGCCATTCAGGTCCAGCCATGTATTTGAAATCTGAGTTGATGACACTCTGGCGGTGACTTGCCTCGTGGGGGGCTTTCCCTCCATTTTCCCGGGGTCCTCCCCTCTCTCTCATAGCCAGGGCTGGTGATAAGTCACCATGCAGACCGCACCTTAAGCAGCTTCTGCCAGTGGCAGTCTGGGCTGATTGGGAAAGATGGAACGCGCCACGACCACGCCATCTTGCTGACCGGCCTGGACATATGCTCCTGGAAGAATGAGCCCTGTGACACTCTGGGTAAGTCCCTCCAGAGCAGCGTGGAGACTGTGTGTCGGCCTGGGGGTGGAGTGCATACGAGACTTTTGCATCTGCTGTGAATGACAAGGGAGAAGAGATGTATTCTCTGTGTGAACTCTTTGGATAAGTGCAAGAGAAGGCTTTGATTCACTAAGAGTGATTTCGTTCCTAGCATGTGCAAGGCCCTGGGTTCAATCTGCACCATGGGATGGATGGGGGTGGGTATCAAGGAACAAAGGAAAGTCCTTCGTAGAGTAAAGAGTTTCTGAATCTTCTGATATAAGACATAATTTCTTCCATTTTTCTACCTTTGCGAGAATGGGAACAGTAGATTCAAGTGTGTTTCATTAGATGGCAGAAACAGCCATAATTATAAATGCTTATAAAGAGTCCACAGAAATATTGTATTCCACTTTCTCTAGCAGTGTCTCAGTTTTAGCAATTGAGCAGTCTTTAGGTGTGTGGAGGTGGCTGTGTCTTGAGGGCAGCAGTTTGGTGTTTTCTCATGGTCGGTGTGAAGAGTGTGCTTCCGGGACAGAGGGTGGTGGTGGAGCTCTACCATGTGAGAAGCCAGGTCTGGGAGGAAAAGTGTGCTGATAACTAGGACTCCTTGACACATTGTTTTGCCCCTTCTTTATTCCTATGTTCTCCGGGAGGAAGTTGTTTTATTCTAAAACTTTCAGCTAGATCCTGGTCGACCCATGCCTTAGCCCTATAATTCAGGAAGAGTTGCAGTGGCCCCCCACTTGTCCATACAGAAGCTTGTCTCCAGGGTTGTCCTTGGAAGCTGCAGGGACATAGATTTCGGGGATGGCTGTCACCACCCTACCTAGTAAGGGAGGCCACCGTGCCCCAACTGTCGGTACAGGTCATGAGACTCATGCCAGCCACCTGCTTTGCTGGTGGAGCCTGGAACTTTGGGGTGCAGGAGACAGTGGGTGGCCCTGTGAGCGGTTCTGTTGACAGCCCTGGACACTGAGTCCCTAATGAGCTTCCAAGTCAGCAGGCCCTGATGTGTGCTGTCCAACCCCTTGCTGAGGAAGCCGGCATCTAGCACAGCTCCCCTGGGAGCAGAGTCAGCAGCTGGAAGAGCCTGGCTCTACCATGCTGCTCACCAGGCTCCCCTTTGCTGGTTTTACGCCACATCCTTTTGCTGTATGAGACCATCACTGTGAATGTGACGAACTGCTCATTGTGACAAGGGCAAATTGCTGGACCTGGCACCGGTCTTGGGGACCTCCCAACATGCCCATTCTCAAGAGGCTTTTTCCCTCAGGCTCTTGAGAACACAGACGTTTATACAAAGAGGCAGAAATTCTCCTCCATCTGTAATGAATCCCTTCCTGTATTTTGCCCCTATTATAGCCCATGCCAGGAGCACTGCATAGAACCATGAATTGTTTTCATGGGAAGAAGACTCCTGGGCACCCTGAGAATAGATCCCTTCCCTCCCATTACTTCACGCCTTTTGTGTGCTTACCTCAGGGTTGCCTGTTCATATTTCCCCCAATGAAGATGAGGACAGAGAATAAACATACCGTTCTCATATTACAACACTGCAATGTAATCATTTAATCTCTGTGCTTACAGGATTTGCACCCATCAGTGGGATGTGCAGTAAGTATCGCAGCTGCACTGTTAATGAAGATACGGGGCTGGGCCTGGCCTTCACCATCGCCCACGAGTCCGGGCACAAGTGAGTCCATCCCCATGGGAGGGAGCCCAGCGCCTTTCCTAACTGGTCACCATCGTTTAGTACGCACTAAGTCCAGCCTGCAGAGGGGATTCCAACCTCCAGCAACAGTCGTGGTTACCAAATGCTATCACAAGGTCTCTGTGTTTCTGTCTTAGGGACCTTCATGTGTTAAAGCCAGAGCAGTGCACATGTTCACACTCCCCTCTGTTGATCTTCTCAAGCATTCTGCTCACATGGTGCATAAGGTTGAGGGCGGTTGTATCTTTCTCTGTTCCTGAACCCAGTTCTGTGACTTCATCTCACTCCGCAGTTGGGTGCTTTCAGGGATCTCCAAATGGAGGAGGACGTTATATACTCTCATTGCTAACTGCTGTGGCTCTTGAGAGTTTGTGTGTAATAATTTGTAGGGATGTTGTGTTTTGATACAGGCAGGGCTTGGGGATGACAAGAGACCAGACCCAGAAGGAGCTGATTTCCTTCCTGTGCTCTGGCCCACATCAGCCCTGTTGGTTTTACAGTGAGGCAGCATCAGCTGTGACTTCAGCTCAGCCTGGAGGACCCTTTGGGGGCCCGGGGCATGTTGGGCAGGCAGCATGCAACAAGGATGGTATGTGTGTCATTGATGACATCTCTGTATAAGAAAGTCTTACCCTTGTAATCATAACATGAAGCATTTCTAGCCATTTTTGATGGAAAATTTTACTCTTAAATAAATTTTTTGGCTGATAATTCTTCATGCTGACTTAAGCTTGAGGCATTATTTTAAAAATTAAGGGTCCTGTGGCTGCCCGACCATCTGCAGACCTCCTGCCATGTGCACACAGAAGAAGTACACGTGTTTTCTTGCCATACCGACTGTACATGACATCTCTAGAATTGTGTAGAACTAGGAATCCCAATTTTTCTGTTATTTTTTACTTTCCATCTGATTTCACTGGCAACAGGAGAACAAAGGCAGTGATTGTGACCCGGGGTCTCTATCTGTTGGGAAACTAGATTGAGGTGATAGACTTGAGTCAGACAGAGCTGTTCAAAGCATGCATGTGTGACATATGTGTATTCGTGTATGTGTGTGTGTGCACATGTGTGTGTGCACGTGTGTGCTTCTGGCCACTGAATCCCACAGAGAACCTGCAGGCTTTGGCTCTGTGTGAACCATTGACCTGGAACTGAGGCTTTGTGCCCTGTTTCTGATCCCTTAGCCCTCCCAGGTAATGATTGACTATTTCATTGCTTGGAAAATTGTACCTGCACTTTATAAGGCTTTCAGCTAAATCACGATTCTAGTTTTAATAGTCTGCTAGAGTTAAAACTTCAAAAACTTCCATTATTGTAATGACATGAGGCTCTTGCTGTCCTCTGAACCATACCTGAATTTAATTAAACAATCAAGGCAAGAAATATTTCTGTTATGCAGGGCTGAGCCCCTTAGCGCTGGGTGAGCAGCGAGACGAGGCATTGGTGGTGCAGTAGACTCAGGAAAACTCAACTCAATCCATCAAAACTGGGCTTTCTATGAGTCTCAGCACCAACCAACCCAGTCAGCACTGACATTTGTCTTTCTTCAGAATCAATTATTAATCTTCCCTTTCCTCACCCAGATTGGGGCTGGATGGATAAAGAATTTCCTCCAAATAAGGAACAGATAGTTTCTCATGACTGTGGAGGGTACAGAAAGGGGCTGTACATCTTGGGGAAAGCAAGCCCCTCACCGGTAGCGCTGATCTTCAGGAGCTGTGTGATCCTCCTTGCACATCCGGTGCTCCAAGAATGTACAACAGACAGAACAGGGAGCTCTGAAGAGCTGCGTCATCTGTGCAACAGCTTCTGATCACACTGAGAAACTAGGAAATGTGGATTTAACATGTGCTGCCTTCTAAAAAAGAGTGTCTCAGTGATAGCAGTAATAGTCTGGCAATGGTAGTGGTAATAACAGTGTTACTTCTGCTGGTCCGTTTTTGCCGTACACGATGAATTCATCACAGGGAGTCAGTACCTGTGCATGACGCATCTCATCTGTGTTTTCATCCCATTCTCCTCTTCCCCCTTCCACCATCTCTTGGTCTCCTTCCTATTTGCAAAAGATCTATCTGCCGACTTCCTGTCATCTATTTTTTATTTTGCTCTTTAATTGATTTGCATTTGGGTGCACTTTTTGTAAAGCTTACAGGGCCTCTACACACAGCCTGACCTGTAGAAGCGACCTGTGGTAATCCCTTATATTACCTACCCCATCCGAGGGAGGACAGGCCAAGTGTCCAGCAGATGCGTCTGCACAGAATGGGGGTGAGTGAGCAAGGTGTGAGCGCGTGTGCAAGTGCAAAGCGAGTATTTCCAGCAAGTTTTCAGATGATAAAGGTGGGGGCACACAAGACTCAGTAACAACATTTCATAAATTTCATATTTGAATTGCATCAAAGGCCACAAGCTTGCTGGGTTCGTTTATTATTATTTCTTCAGGAAAACAGTACAGGTTCGATGCGTGGTAAGATGCCATGACTTGAGCCTTGTGCCTTTATCTTCTGCAGTGAATTTCTGGGAGAGTCAAATCTTTGATTTCTACAACTTAAGAATTAAAAAAGTAATTTTGTATCTTTTGACACTCTTATTATGAAGGACCTGTAAAATACTCGGTTTAGAAGGTGACATTTCCTTCTTGAGTTCGGATCACATGAAGACGCCACTACTGGGGGAGACTGCTTCACTGCTCCTCCTGGCCGACGAGCTGTAACATCTTCTGACCTTTGACACAGTTCGAGACTCAGGCTGATGTCCACCCAATGGCGCTCCTACAGATTTCCGTTGTTTTCATCTTAATATGTCTTATAATTCCCACTGTGGAATCTGACCCAAAGAGAGCAGTGGCCGGGAGCTGGTGTTTGGATTTGATTTGGAACCCAGAAGCTGGGCCTGGAATCGAGATGTACTTTCTCCCTGAGCAGTGTTGAACCCAGATTGCTCTGCAGCCAGCAGCTGGGGATTCCGTGGCTCACTCAGGCACTCGGCATGGACCTGTGGTTGCTCAGTGCAGGCGCTGAAGATCTGACGCTGAAACACCAAGGGCTGAGCTGTGCGTTTGGGAGAACCCACCTGACCCCATGTGACCGTTCCTACGTAAGGGAAGTCTCGCTGTGTGCTGGGCGGGGCTCTGGGACTTGGATTCCAGATGCTCCTGGGCACCACCACACCTGGCAGTGACAGGCAGCCATGCCCGATCTGAGACTGTTCTAACACAGCTTCTCCACAGCGAGCCCCTCACGCGTGTGTGGGAGCAGTGGTGTTTGAGCCTTAGGTTCCGTGAAGAGCTGCATTATCGTGTCAGAGAGCTAAGACACCATCCAAACACATTCACCGTGCTTGGAAAGACCCCTCCAAGCTGTTCCTTATCCACTCACTGGGCCCAGTTCTCATGCTGCCAGTGAGGCACAGTGTAGGGTTCTGTTGAAAGATGAGGGATCCGTGCCTTCCCAGGACCTAAGGGAGGACAGACTAGTCACACCACACATGAGATCAAGGAGTGGCGGCCACCCGGGCAAGCAGGTGAGTCTTCTGGAAGTAGTGCCACATATCCTGTGCCGTTTATGGAGTGAAAGTGAGGCTTAGGGTTAGACGAATTGCGACAGCGGGGTCCCACCGCTGCCTGCCCGCTGGTCTCCAGATTCCCATCTCACTGATGCCTGCATCTCAGCCTCCTGCCTCCCCCAGAGGATGAGCCGAGGTTCTCAGAAGCCTGGGGCAGGCTCCAGGCGTCCCAGCCCTTCGGCCACCATGCTGGAGGCACTGGCCCGTTGTGGCCTCGATGAACATCACGTTTCCGTCTCCATGCTATCCAAAGAGGCTGAAATAACTGATTCTGCCTGTGCGGTCGCCTGGCAGGGCCTCTGTCTCAGTCGCTTGCGTTCCTGGGTTCCATTCACAGCACTTGACAGAGTGTCTTGAAGGAAGAGAAGTTTATTTTGGCCTGAAGTCCTTGCATGGCTGGCTGCCTCCGAGGCAGGGTGGCACGGCACAGATTCATGGGGAGGAGAGCTGCTCGTGGAGGAGAAGCCGCTTACAGCACGGTGGACAGGAAGTGGAGAGACAAGAGGGAAGCCAGGCCAGCAGGGAGATGCCGCGGCCACCTCTTCAGACCTCCCTCCCGAGACAAGTCCACCACCCGCCCCTCTGACCCAGACCCCCTCCAGGAAGCCCGCTTCGGAGCACCCGAGGCTCTCGAGGGCCGTCTTGTCAGAAGCCAGGCCATACCGCCGTGGGAATTTTGTTACCAATCAATGAACACTCGCAGAGAGCACGCGAACTGTTCCAAAAAGTGCCATGGAAGACACTGAAAACGTCTAACTATTGACGTGATTGTCAGATCCATTACAATCCCAAACCGGCTTTACATTCACATCAGAGTCAGTGTCACTGCTGGAAAGGCTGCCCTTTCCTCCGCCAGCAGGAGCAGCGGCTGCGGGCGGTCAGTCCCGCTAGCAGGACGTGTGGGAATGCAAGGGGATTTTCAGTGCTGTAACGACTTCAAACTGCTAAAGACAAAGAAAGAGAATATAGTTATTGTTTTCTCATATTGGGTGGTAAGTATTTTAAATAAAGTGCTTTAGTGCCCAGGAATAAAAATCTATCTGGCATGTGTAAAATAAATAGCAATTGTATTTCTCAGTGACCAAATGCCAACCTTGTCCTCTGCCGGGACTGCTGTTAACCCCTGTAAAAAGAAAGCCCTGTGTGGTCTTCTTGTACTGTCGTGCTGGCGTCCTCAGCCCTGCGCTCCATGAGGAGCTGCTGGGCTGTGGCGGGTGCAGCAGGACGTGGAGGTGGACTGGAGCACTGCTGGGTGCCGGGTCCTCTGACCGTACCGGAAATCCACCCGGACAGGCTGCAGTAGCCACACTTCTAGTGGCATTTCTCAGTTTCACTTACGCACAGCCGAGTTTGAGACCTGATGCTAGAAAGAGTCCTGGAAAACACCTCCGATGGATGAAAACATGTAAACCAGGCATGCCCGGACCTGGGGCATTGTTACTTTGACCTCCTTGGACATGTGGGCAAAAATGCTGATAACTTTATGAAGGCCGATAAATGCTGATCGACAGTCATCCTCGTGAGCCCGGCCAGGCTGGGTTGGAATTCTGTTTTCACTGCGTTCTCTCCAGGGCAGCTCTCATCTGGGATTCCGGCCCGAATCCTTTTCTCAGCCATGACACATTTCCCCTGACATATGGTTGCCTTGGCGTTGATGAATGGCCTTTAATAGAACTTCAGAGCATGGGTGGAGGCTAAAATGACCACATCCACATCACCCTTGGTAGTGATCAGGAATGTTGCAGAAATTGGACAATATTTTCATGCCAGATCTCCTTGGAGACACTCTTCAATGCTACTCGGGTTCCACGCTGCTGCAGGGGACCCTCCTGGCCCTGACCCCCTAGTGTCCAGGCCCCACAGAGTGGGTCTGCAGCCCTCAGGCTTGTGATAATGGTGTTACCCCTGCCTTTCAGGGTGAAATGAGGATTAACTTAGAATTGGTCAGTTGCTCAGCACCCCGCTGTGAGTAGTGAGTGCTTTGTTATTCATTTGTGTAGTGAAGTTCAAAGGAAAGCAGGTAAGTGCAAAAATGTGTCTTCAGCCTCAGAAACAAGCAGAGATTCTCCTGTCCCTGGTGGAGCCCAGGGCCCCACGGCGTCTTCCTGGCCCTCCTGCTGCCCTCCTACTCCTTAGGGACTCTGGGCAGCAGAAGGCCTCATCTAGGGGGCCTCACCTTGTGTTCCCCTCTGACTTTCCCCTTCCTCTCTGTCTCCTGCACTGTGGAATCTGCTCTCCTGAAATTCCTGGGTATCAAGGGTCAGTGGGGGGGTGGTCCCCAGGGACTCATTGACCTTAGTGGAAGTCTCAGGGCTACGCAGGACCCTCATGTCTTATGGGCTTTCCTGCCAAGGCAGCATGCTTGCTCCCCCAGGAGAGCCCAGGACGGCAGTGCGGCTCTCCTGCAGACACAGCTTTAGGAGTTAAGTAGCTTCGGAGAAAGGGGTGGCAGCCAAGTCCCTGTGCGCCTGCAGTCGCTGAGCTGCAGTCTGCACCAGTGCAGGAAGGGGGTGTGATGGGAATCATGGGATGCAGGAGTCTCTAGCAACCCAGAGTAAAGGTACCCGAGCTACCTGGCTTGGGATGTTCCATGCTGAGCAGGGGCCGGTTCACACTCAAGAACAGGCACAGCCTCAAACAGCACCCAGAGATGGACCCAGCCTTGCTAACCCATCCGGCTGCTGTGAAGGTGCTCCCTCCAGAGGGGTAGAGGAATTCAGGGTAAGAGGTAACAGGGCATCCAGCTGTCACAGCTGCAGCCCTGCAGATCTAGCAGGAGGAGGAGGAGCAGCACAGGGTCTGTGTGCAGCCCAGGTGCAGGAGGCGGGCACCACTTCTCCAGAGGAGCCGAGCATCAGCCTCACGTGGGGAGCTGATAGGAGAAGTCTGGACCTCTGCTCTGAGCCAACAGTTCCCACCTGGGACCCCGACTTCCGAAGTTCTAACAAGTATTCTGGGAAGCTCTGGCAGTCTCTTGAGCAGAGGAAGAGGCGCGGTGCACGTTAGTTTCACCCATTGTGCCCCTCGGCTTGGCACCCGGGTCCACTGCCAGACCTCTCCGTGAATGGCCCACACCCGGGGGCCCCGCAGCATCCTCAGTGGTTCGCCTGCCTTGCATCAAAGGCCGTGGGCGTCCCTGCAGTCGGGACTCATACCTGGGAGACCGCCTGCCCAGTGCTTTCAGCTCCCCTCCGCTCTGCAATGACCAGCTCTCCTGCTCTCTATCCACCTCTCTCTCTCCTATAGCTTTGGCATGGTCCACGATGGAGAAGGGAACATGTGCAAAAAATCAGAGGGCAACATCATGTCCCCTACACTGGCAGGACGCAACGGGGTCTTCTCCTGGTCGCCCTGCAGCCGTCAGTATCTGCACAAATTTTTAAGGTACGCAGTCCTTCGGCTGGCCGCACGGTCCCTCAGCGCCTCTCAGGCACTAACCGCTGACCTCCTTTGGGGTGCACGGCCTGGGTGTGCTTCTCACGGGGGGCTCCTCCAAAGGTGTCTTGAGGCGTCCGTGTGTCTAAGGGGTTCACTAAAGTTAGGGAGGCCTCCTGCCTGATGCTGACCCTGTAGACTCAACAGAAGCCCTCCAAGACCTTAGTAAATTAAGTGTTTGTCACTTACTTTCATTTTTGTTTAAATTTCTCACTTTTATACCAAGGAATCTCTGGGCAGTTCAAAGGAAAGGAAGACCTAGTGTGTACATTTCTGTGTACATAATGTGCAAGCAGAACTAACCTCTTTTTCTCTTTTTTTGTTAAAATACATTTCATATTTGGTGGGAAAGCTTGAGTATATAAATCTTGCCCCTGGCTCTAACTCATTTCATTTTAAGAAATTTTTTCAGAAAGTGTCACTACAACACTAATTCATTTGGGGCCTACAGTACTGGGGAGGTAGGCTTTGACAATTGACAAAGAAGTAGTCTGCAGATTTTAATTTTGGGGAAAGAAGGGACTTTAAGAGCTCTCTTTAGGTCTCCTGGTGAGGTAGGTAGGCTGTGTAAAAACATGAAACCAGACTTCATCTGGGACACACAGCCTGTTCTGTGTGCCATGCAGACCAGGGAGGCCCATCCAGGAGCCACAGGCTGAGCAGGAGGCGCAGCAGGGTCCTGCAGGAGGCTCGGAGAGCGGCCCGATGTCGGGACAGAGGAGGATCATCCAGCCCGAGCTCCAGAACTAGCCTGCAGCTGTCTGCGCTGCATTATCCTTCCCAGGTCCTGGCCCATTGATGGCATGACTGAGCAGAACCCAAGCCCCCGACCTGAGAACCGGCCTGTCTTACTGATCCCCAAGAATGGGGGCACAGCCAGCATCCCCACAAATTTGTCTTCTCCCAAAATTAAAATTTTCAAGAAAGCCTCTCATCAAACTTGCTGTTAAGGTTTCTTTTGCTTGAAACCCGGTGGTGAACTGCATGCCCCCCGGAGTGAGATGAACCTTAGCTCCTCAAGGATAAGTCAGCTGAAACTGCCTTGGGTGACATGTTTGCTGGCTTCCTGACTTCCAGGACACCGAAATGCTGTTCTATCCTCCACCAGTTAAGCAGCCATTGGATAGGATCCCAACAGTGAGTAAGGAGAGAGCGCAAAGCATGAGCTGTAAAAGCCAAGCCTGCTCGCCTTTGGTAGGCAGAAAACTTTGCATGTGAAGGAACTCAGGTGGCCTGAAATTGTCGTGACAACTTTTCTCCTTGGTGGTGGCACCATGGAGGACAGATGGCATGTGGAGACACTCATCAGCCCAGGCAGCAAGGCCGTGTGTCACCTCCTATTAGCGAACACGTACCTCTCAGTTGCTCATGTCTGCGCCTGGGAGGTCTGTGATGTAGGGAAACTTTAGCTCATTATTTTACATTTCATGACACCATGGACTCATCTTCGGAAATTGGAGTCACGCCATACAGATCAGTGAGCAGGCCTCCCTCTGAGCACACACATCCACATGCTTCACCCCAGGGAGCTGGGTGCCCTGCCACACCCTGCACCTCTTCTGACTCTGAGAAAGTGAGGTAGCAGGGAGAAGGCAGAGGGCGGAGGGCTGGCGTGCTGACCGAGGTCACAGCACTCACCTCTGGGCAGGCACTGGCTTTGCAACGAACCTCATCTCTCCTGGGGCCCCGTTTTCCTACTTGGAAAATGAAGGGGAGCGACTAAAGGATGTTGCAAACCCCTTACCATTGTATGGGCCCATTCATGACTCAGTGGGAAGGAGTTCTGAAGTGTTGTTGTGGTGTTTCTGGCCTGGCCTTATTAATAGCTTTGGTTAGCGTTATTTTTGTTGTGGAACAAGACACGTAGAGGAAAGCGGAGAGGGATAAGGGCCTCTCATGGTGAACATGGTAGCGTGACTCTGCCCAGGCAGGACACAGAGCCGGCGAGCACCCGGATGCCACCTGCCTCCTCTCCATGCTCACCACGTGCCCAACACGGCTCACCGTGGTTGGTTCAGTTGGCTTTTTAACTTTCGGTGTTGGGAGTCATGAGTTACTGTCTGTTGAGCGTGAGATTCTTCCTCTCTACCACACTGAAGTGTAGCATTATTTCCTACAGGAAACTGTTCATCTGTGCCCCCTTGGTCATAGACATTGAGCTTCCAGTGTCTGGCTGTTGAAGGGAGGGTGCAGTGAGGCCCCTCTACCCTCACTACATGTCCCTGAGATCAGGGGAGTAGTGTTAGGGTCCTCAGTGTGAATGTGCAGCTTCGGTGGTGACTGCTGGGTATCTGTGCACAGCTACACACCCAGAGGCCTTCGTGAGCATTCACACGGCTCCAGACCTGGTGTACGTCAGGTGACTCGTCTGTTCACAGGCCGTGCCTTGCTAACACTGAAGCCTGTCTTCCTCTTATCTCTTCATGGATTACTTACACACCCTGAATATGAATCTTTGCAGTCATTTTGGAATATGTGTCATTTCTAAGTGACTTTCTGTTTTCACTTTTAATGGCATAATTTGATAAACAGGCATTTTTTATGAAGTCTGACTTATCCACATTTTTCCTTTAGAGTTGCTGCTTTTCTGTGTACTGCTGGGGAAAAAGCCTCAGTTTATTCCAAAGTCATAAATACATTCTTCCACATAATCTCTCTCCTAAAAGCCTCTCTGTTTTGTTTATCAAATGTGGACAGCTTCATTTTCTTCCGTAGGGCATGTGGAACAATGTCAAAATCTATTTTGTCCCTATGGGTCTTGCCGTAGATGGTCTGCAAATGGCTGCCATGATAATCCTTTTGGTAGCATGTCTTTGTTTTTCCATTTCACACTTCCCTCAGGAATGCCTGAGAATCCCCATGGCTTCACACCCTCATTAACTTTTGATGTTGTCAATATTTTGGATTTTAGCTATTGCAGTCCTTGTGTAGTGGTCCTCAGTGATAAATTATTTGTAATTCGCTAATCCATATGATGCTGAGCATCCTTGTCCATACTTATTTGTCATCTGTATATATTTTTAAGAAAGTGTCTGCTTTTTTGGTGATCTTTTTTGGTTGGGCTGTTTTCCTATTAAAGTTTAAGTGTTACTGGTGCATTTTGTATAACAGCCCTTGATTGGAGATATCTTTTGCAGATACTTCCTCTCCTCCTTAGCTTGTCTTCTCATTTTCTTGACAATGTCTTTCAGAAACCACAGGCTTTCAATTTTAATGAAAGTTACCGTATCAGTGATTTTTTCCCTAGATTGTTGAATCTACAGTTTTTGCAAGTCCCAAGATCACCTAGATTTTTTTCTATGATATTTTGTTAATATATCTTACATTTAGATCAGTGATCAATTCTGAGCTGAATTTTGTGAAAGGTTTAAGGTCTAGTTTCTTGTAGGATTGTAGTTTTTCATTATATATTAAGGTTAAAGAATAGATTTTTAGTTAATTTTTTTGTATAGTGTAAAGTATGGATCAAAGTTCTATTTTTAAGGTAGTCCAATATTTTCAGTTGCATTTAATGAAAAGTTCAGACTTTCATTAGAGTCAATTAAATTTATAACTTTGTGAAAAACAAATAATGACCATGTAGAGCTAGTCTATTTCTGGAATCCCTGTTCTGTTTTATTGATCTATGTGTATATCCTTTTGCTAGAGTAACCATAGATTTATAGTTAATCTTGAAATCAGTAATGTGAACCCTGTAATGTGCCTGCAATGCCTCAGGATTCTTTTTTAGCATGTAGATGTCTAGTTGTCCGGTACTATTTGTGCAAAAGGCCGTCTTTTCTTCTCTCTAGGGCCTTTGCTGTCTTGTGGTGGACCAGTGAACTGTATTTGTGGGTCTAGCATTGAGCCTTCCGATCTTTTGCATTGATCTCATTCTCTTCTTTAACCAGTACTCCATTGTCTCGGTTACTGTAACTTTACAGCAAGTCTTGAAGTTGAGTAGTATCAATCATTGAACTTTATTTTTCTCCTTCAATTTTGTATGGATTGTTTTGGATCTTTTGCCTCTCATACAGATTTAGAATCGGTTTGTATATCCACAGAATGACTTGCTTGAATTTGGGCTGGGACTGTATTGATTCTGTAAGTCTAAATGGGAGGAGCAGACTTCTTCACGGCACCAAGTCTTCCTGTCCATGGACATGGACTGGCTCTCATTTACTTAGTTCTTTGACTTTTTTTCAAAGTTTTGTGGTTTTTCTCTAAAGGTCCCATGTAAATATTTTTCTACATTTATATCTATGTGTTTTACTTGGGGAGTGCTATCACAAATGATATTTTTTTTACACTCCAGATAGATTGCATTTTTTCATTGCTCTTATATTGAAAAGCCATTGACTCTTGCATATTACCTTTCCTTCCCTCCAGCGTTGCTCTAATTGCCTACTAGGTCCAGGCGTCTTTTGCTCATTCTCCGAAATTGTCTATATGGATAACCATGTCATTTACAAACAGAGAGACTTATTTCATCCTTTCTATCTGTGTGACTTTTCTTTTCCTGCCTCATCTTGTTGCATTAGCTTGGCCTTACAGGAAGTGTTGAAGTGGCAGGAGGCGTAGCCTGTCTTCATTCTTAGTCATAGCAGGAAAGCTTCATGCTTTCACCATTAATCGTGATTTTAGCAGTAGGTTTTCATAGATGTTATTTATCAGCATAAGGAGGTTCCCCTTTATTCCTAGTTTGCTGGGAATAGGTGCGGGATCTTGACAATGCTTTTTCCTGCACTGTTTGATATAACCACGTGACTTTTCACCTTTAGTGACTTGATGAAATGGATTGGATTGACATTTCAGTGTTGAACCAGCCTTGCATCCATAGAATTGGTCACACTTGTTTATAGCATATGATTCATTTTATGTATTGTTAGATTCAATTTACTGGTATTTTTGTTGAAGACATTTTGCATTTGTTCATGAGAAAATATCAATCTTTGATTTTCTTATAGCCTTTTCTGCTTTTGTTATTAGTTTAATGCTGATTTCATAGGTTATGTTAGGATGTTTGGCCTCTACTTGCATCTTCTGGAAGATTCTTGTAGACAATTGGTGTGATTGTTTTCCTTAAATGTTTGGTAGAGTTTATAGGGCTTCATCTGAGCAATTTGCTATTTTTTGTGCACAGACTCCTGAGCTCCCAGGCAGTGAACTCTGGGACACAGTCCTGGAGACTGAAGCCAGAGATTTCCTATTCAAGGTGGATAACCACTTACAGCAGTTTGGGGATGATCTGCCATTGTTCAATTTATTATAATTATAGGTTTTAAGTTTTAAGGGAGTTGGGGGGATGCTGAAATTTATAGGTGGGATTTAATAGCTATTTGCAAACACAGAAAATGTATATATTCTCCCCAAAATGCGCAGATGATACCAAAAGTATCTGATGGTGAAAGGAATGTTCCATTTCTGTACAATAATCATTACTTGTTCATTAGCCTCCTGTTAGCAAACTTCAGTGAGTTAGTTACATTCCTTCTGGACCTGGGATCTAGTCAGAAATCGAGCTAAGTATAGATAATTGATGATGGGAACCTAGTGTCCTTGAAGGTCTTCTGGAAGCTGTAAAGTATGCTGTAGACACTCCCCAACCTAGAACAAAGGGAAGGAAGAGAAGAGGAGGCTAAGGAACAAAGGGAGAAGGAGGAAGGAAGGAACCCAGGAGGAAGAAGAGAGGAGGGAGGTAGGAAAGGCAGAAAGGAGGGGGAGCGGAAAAGAGGGAGAAAGGGAGAAAGGAAAGTAGTAGTTTTGGTCTTTGAGACAGTGTGATTACATTTTGATTGTTACAATTCCCAGTTCCATCTTGCTAGAAAAATCTGTAAAAGGTGTCTGTGATAGCAACCTCTCATATTGAACATCTGGTTGTAATTATTTGGTTTTGTTTTTCCGCATAATATTGTATGAAGAACAAATCATCTTCTTGGAAAAGGCAAAATATGTTATAGACAGTTTCAAAAAAATGTGGCCCTTGTGCTTAAATATAATTAAGCTAAATGTTAAGTTGGACTTCAGGAGAAAATTTTCCCTTCTTTTTCTAAAAGCCATATTGTGAAGTTGTACTAAAAAGAGAGGCACAACTGATTGACATCTTCGGGGAGCCTCTGGGCCATCACTAGCATCAGCATCTCCTCTGTTTCAGCACTGCCCAAGCCACATGTCTTGCTGACCAGCCGAAGCCCGTGAAGGAGTACAAGTACCCGGAGAAGCTGCCGGGAGAGTTGTATGATGCAAACACACAGTGCAAGTGGCAGTTTGGAGAGAAAGCCAAGCTCTGCATGCTGGACTTTAAAAAGGCAAGTGATTATTGGCAAAGGTTCAGTGCAATATGATTCATAAAATCGTTTTATTTAGTGCAACTGACATTGATGTATTCTGAAATTATTGGTTGCCTACCAAATTCAGATCCTGTATGTGAGGGCTGGTCCCATGTAATAGGAAACACATGTCTTTCTGGCAGAGAACATGATGGTAGATACTGCTGTGGGTATCAGTTTTCTTTTGAGAGCTGACTTGGCCTGTTAGATCAGACCTTTCTTCCTGATTTATCACATGGGGGCCCAGCAATACTTTCAATCAGTATAAGTTTTCAAATTAATACTCTGCATGTTTTTCAAATAGCATTAAGAAAACATAAGCATAATTCACTGTATTAGATAGCAGCAGCCTATCTGGGGCTTCTGATTATTAAATTCCCCAACATAGTATTTATAGCATGGTTTCTGTAGAAGGTGGAATCTAAGTGCATCAGCCTCAGGGACAGTGTCCCATGACCCCGTCCGGGTGATTTTCTGCATAAATGGACACATGTTCTCCTGCTGAACTGGGAAATTAGAGATTTAGAAATTGCTCTGCTAAACCACAAGGAAAGCTACTCATAAATCAAATGCAAGTAACTAGTTTTGAGGTTTCTTTTATTCTACTTTATCGTGAAGTTAAATATAAATAGACAAAAAGTATATACATGTAGTCTTCCAGAAACCCCCAGCATTGCCGAACATGCTGGGACCGCTCCCAACAGACCCAGCGGGGTTGTCTTCTTACTTCTAAACTCAAGTGGGTCTCACGGAAGATTGGACCAGGCCCTGTGACAGTAGCAGTTCTCGTCTCTGTGGCTGGGTGATCTACACATGGAACCGGGATGTGAAATCAGCCTGGCACCTGTGTGTTTTCTTGCCGTTGTGCCTTTTGTGAGCAGAAGATACAAATTCCCTGAGAATGTGTTACTCAGGGGTTACTCGTGTGTTTGTTAAGGTAAAGGGGTGTACAACTGGTGTGTTCTTTTAACAATGGAATGTTCTGGATTGTATAATCTGGTCTCCAGATTACTTTACTTTGTGTCCTTATCATTCATGGTATTGTAATGTCATTTAGAGAATATAGGCAATAAGTCAATTCAGGATGTTTTTAATTACTGAAGAAATATTTTCATGCAGTGAAATATATTTGTGTGATGTACAAAATTTAAATTTTGACAAACATGCACCCATCACCAGCATTTCATTGAAGAGGTAGCTTATTTCTACAAAGTCATGGACACATGGGTGTGAATTCTGCAGCGATCAGAGTATTCCAGAAACACCTATTTTTTTAAATGCAATCTTCCCTACATCCTCTGTATCCTCTGTGATGCTCACTGCCTGTCTCATAACTTCCACAGAGGTGCGGGTTAAAATCTCCTGCATAGTTTCTGTTTCTCCCTTTGCTTCTCCTAGTTCTGTTTTGTGCTTCTGAACCTCCATATATGGGTGCACACATTTTGGGGTTATTATGTCTTCCTGGCTCTTTTATTATTACAAAATACTTTTAGTCATGTTATATTTCTCAAATCCTGTTTTACCTCATATGAACACAGCCAGATCATATTTTATTAATGAGTATTATGTGCATGTGTATTTTCAATCCTCTTGTCAATTTATTTGTTTAAAATGTGTGTGACATAACCATTCATTTTGTGTTACTTTTCTGTTCAACTGAACAACATCTGAACTTTTAGAAGAATATTTAATCATTTTATATTTAATGTAATTAAATATATTGGTATGATAGAGTTAAACATATCGTTTTTCTATTTGTTTTCTGTTTCATTTCTTTGTTCATGTTTCCTGTTTACTTCCGTCTTTTGAATTAAATTATTTGTCAGAATTCTATTCTTAAACTGTACTTGCTTTTTAGCTTGACTGTTTAATGCTCCTTTTTAGTTGCCCCAGAAATCACTACATCATCCTTAATTGAAGTCTGTAAAATCAGCGTTTTACCACCTTGTGTTCAGTGCAAGATCCTTAAGACAGATACTCCGTGTGTCGCTTCTGTACCTCATGCTGCCATCGTCCTATGTTTTATCCCCGTGCATTTTAAAAGCCACGTGTTGCAAGAGTTTCTGTTTTAAATTTTTGCTTTTGGAAATAAGATCTCTTTCTACTTCCCATACATTTATCATTTAATATTTATGCTTTCCTATAGATTCCAGTTTCAAGATAACTTTTTACCATGGCCTTAATAACTTCTCAAGCATCTTTGCTGCATGTATCTGTTTGCCACAAGTTATTTCAAGTTGAATTTTTTTAAACCAGAAAATGTAATTAATTTACTCTAGGTTTTGAAGATTATTTTTGCTGGAATTATAAGCAGTCTTTGTTGTTTTTTGGTTTTTGGTTCTGTTTCTTGTTTTGTTTTGGTTTGGTTTTGGTTTTTGGGGGGTTATTTGTTTGTTTGTTTGTTTTTGTTTTTTTGTACCAGGGATCGAACTCGGGACCTTGCACTTACGAGGCAGGCGCCAGAACCACTGAGCTAAATCCCTGGCCCTCTTTATTCTTTTATATACTTGAACAACATAGCTCAGTTTTTTCTAGACAATTATTGCCAAGAAAGAAGTTGGTCATATTTTTATCTTCCCTCTACCATTTCCAATCAGGTTTTAGGTAACTCAATGGAATACACGTATAGGTCATTAATTTCCAATTGCAGAATTGCATTTGGCTTTATATTTCTCTTCTGACATTTCTCCTTCTTTTATTTTGTCCACTCTGTGCCTGTTCTGTCTTGAATATATTTATAAGGCACTACTTCAGAATAAATGTCTACATCATCGAGATAGACGCATCATGGGACGAGTTGTCTGACTCCCCGTTACCCCTCCTCTAGTCTCAGCTTCCCTCTGCGGGGCGCAGGCGCAATGTGTGCCTCCCCCTGTGGTCCTGGCGAGGTGCCTGCGCTCAGGGTGCTCCTGAGGCCTCAGCTGTGTCCCAGAATCCCCGTTCTGCCTCTGCTCCTCTGCGGGCCTTCGTGGAGCCGCAGCCTGTGCTGTCAGCGGTTCCTTTTAGACAAGGACGTGCAGAAAACCTCAGCGCAGGTGTCTGAGCTTCCACTGGTGCTGGTCCTGAGCCTGCATACTCAGGTGACCAGACTTCGCTTAGCATCTCTACCCGGATACCGGACGGGAGCCCGCTGGGGTCAACCTGACCCCACCCCAGCAGGTCTGTCCGCTCCGGGCACGTGGGGGTGGGGGCCTCAGCCTGTGCCTTCCCTTCTTCAGTGCCTTGCCTCCCTCGCTGTGCTGCCCATTATCAAAGGCCTGACATATTCGGTGCATGTAATTTTTCCATATCGCTTTATAGATTGGGAAAGATTTTTGTTTATATTTTCATGTTTTTATTTTTGTTTTGCAGGAAATAAGTTTGGTAATAGGTCCTTACCATGGTCAGTAGGGGAAATACCTTTTGAAATAGACTCTCAGCCCTTTGTATTTGCAGTTTGACATCCGTACATCCAACCACCTGCTGATAGAAAATATTTGGGGAAAGTGGCCTTGCTACTGACCATGTACCAATTTTTTTTCTTTATTGTTCATTAAGTAATATAGTGTGATGATTATTTATTTAGCATTTGCAGTGTATTGGATATTATGAGTACAATGGCACCTGGCTTCATGAACTTAATTCTGTCAGTGATTCTGTTTGCAAACTGAATTGGACAAGAACTGAATTAAATTTCCCCATCAGGTCAACACTGAATCTGACCCTTGAATTTGAATTAGGCCACCTGCTCGGTTCATCAGCTTTTTTCTTATCTTAATTGCTTTCTGCAGTGAAGCATTAGCTCTTTTCAGCCAGGATTAACCAAAAAGCTTACTGAGGCCTTTACCCGATTATCTCCCTGCCAGTCTTTCTGTCCCCTTTCCCTACACTATATATTTTCTTTTTCCATATTAATTTCTATTTCCACGGCCAGAATCTCCAATATTCCAAATCCCCAAATCAGACACAGCGTGGCAGGTGGAGATTCTTCATTGAGATATCTCAGAACCCTGTGAATTTTTAAAAAATTAATTATTGAAAGTAAGTCCTGCTGATATTACTTTAAAAGGTGTATATTTTTGTAATGACCAGAAAGTTTTCCAAAAGAAATAATATAAAACAATCAACAACCAGCAAATTATGCAATGTCCAAGCTAATTTCTGGTGCATTAAAGCAGCTCAGTAGAACTTTGTTGGCCTGGGGCGAGATGGATGGATGTGTTATAGTGAGGAATGGCCCTCCCTTAAATACCTTATGATACAACACATAATACAGATGCATGTGTGTCCTGCTCTTGCATAAATGAACGTATCTTTGGCGTGTGTGTGTGTGTGTGTGTGTGTGCGCGTACATTCTCGAGTATGACTTCATACACAGACCTTGACTGCAGTTTTCTTTGTCCATTGATGTACAGTGATCAAAGCATCCTATTGGGTGAAATATAAACAGGAACAATTCACTGCATATCTGACTATGACATCATTTGCAGTTACCTTCTCCGTTCCTATTTTTGAAGGGTCCAGTGCAGACAGACAAGTGGACAGCACATTCTTCCCAAAGACGAAGCGCCCTGGTGTATTTCTGACTGGGTCATCGGGGTGTTGGTTTCATCTGAGCTCATGGATTGATGTTCAGCCTAACTCAATCAGTTTTACTGAAATTGGTCTCTTTAAGCGAAACTCTTATTAAACTACGACACACATGGCGGAGAGCTCTTGCTTACGCTGGCATTCCTCAGCTGTGAAGACAAAAGCCGACCACATGCTCTGCATAGGGTTTGGCTTCTTTCCATCAAGTGAAGCGTTAATTACTGCAAACGTTGCGTCTTTATTGAGTACAGTTGTGATCCATCAACGTTGCTTGGTGGCCTGACCCTGAAGTCAGATATATAAGCAACCAGAATGACTTTGAAATGTGATCTCCTCCTTCTCCTGGGTCTTGTTGCTCAGCTGAGAGCTCCGCCCACACCCAGTGACTCTCCCATTCCCTGCTCCCTGACTCAGAATCAGGAGCCATTAGAATGCTTGCTCCAGAGCCACTCTGAAGTTTTGCTAGGGACACCGTGAAATAAAGCAGTGACGGTTTAAGACCAGCACTGCACATTATGTCCAGAAGTCAGGAGGTGAGCTGAAGCTTGGTGGAAGTGAAATGCTTAATTTCATTTTGTCATCTAACTCGTAAGACATGAGAGTCTGTGTCGTGTGGTTCAGGACGAGGGCCATGTTTTCACGGCAGGGGTTTATATCCACAGGGTGTCAAGGGTCTCAGGTGCTGTTTGATCTGTTCAAAAACACTTGCATGGATTGTATGGTGTTTCAGGTTCCTCCAGCTGTAAGATTTGTTCCTGTCTGGAGGACTGGAACTGAGGATTGAACAGGTGCCAAGACAATCCTGAAAGCACAGGTGTCCTGAGCCAGGGCACAGATGAATTAGGGCCCTCATGCTGTGGGGTGAGCTCCTGCCAGCATCCTCAACTTGAGGGATTTGTGTTTAGAAAAACTGGAAGCCACAGCCCGTGAAATCGTCTTTCTATATTTCTTTATTCTACGCAGTGCTCCTGCAAACTGAAACGTTAAGACGAATCTGAAATGTCTCTGATGGTAGCCTGAACCCCACCCACCGGTGCTTTCCTGAGTCACCTCAGACATCTGTTTGAGATCACCGGCTATGAATTGCTGTTAACTTCATCACAGTTCTGACCCTGACACTGCTTTGTGCAGAAACTACTATATGTTCTATTTGTTTGCGAGGCAGTTAGGTGTCAACCATGGTGGCAGATTCTGACGCTACGTATAGTAAACAGCTCACCCAGTGAAGCACCCTCTGCATTATTTGTCCTGCATAGTCTAAGAAAGAGCCTGGAGCATCTGTATTCCGTCTCCCCAAGGTCACAGCGTCCAGAGTGGAGCAGGATCACAGGCTGAGACCTGGGACTGAGCCCGAATCTCCTCCAGCCTTGAAGAGAGAGAAGAGTGGTCTGGCGCTGAACCTGGCACGCTACCCTCATTCATTCATCCATCGCTCGTATAAGCACACCCAGCTTCCTGGGCCAATAGGTCAGCGTCACACCCATCCCCAGGACTCCACGAGCCACCGTTCAAGGGCAAGAATCCTGGCCCCAGCTCCTCCCAGGTTCCTGGTCCCCCACCCTCCATACTGTCACCCAGATATTGAACCTTGGCCCGCTAGCTCCAGGCCCAAGGAGGCCCTGGTATTCTCTCAAGCTGTCATCCCTGCAAGCGAATAGAGCTGTCCAGGCATCTTTTCGGAGATCTGCAGAGAATCAGGCTCCCGTTTGTATAGATTCCTCTTCTAGACCTCAAAACATCTTTCTGGCCATGAACCGAGGCCCTGCACAGCCAGCTCAGGAGCTGGGAAACCTCAGCCGCAGTCGCTCTATTCCCTGCCCCAAAGTTGTGAGGCAAGCAGAGCTCACACGTGACAGACACACTGATCCTGGTGATAGACACACAAGAAAACAGACTTAATGGCACAGTGACTGCAACCACTTGAGAGTTTATGAATAGCTCAGAATAGAAGCAATTAATATCAGAGTTACACCACTGTAAGTTTGCTTGAATATTCTAAGTTCCCAAAAGCTTATTTATTAGTGAGGAAAACACAAACAGGAAAAATGGGAGGCTGGGTCTGTAGTTCATAATTAATGAATTTTTAAATATACAGCAGGTAATTAGGTTTGGGAGGAGATTGAGAAATTGGCTTTATGAAGGTAAAATTAAGGTGGATTATTAAAAATGAAACCTTTTGGGAGATGGCTTGCACAAAAGACCCCCTTGACATTTGAGACAGGGTCTCACGGTGTAGCTCAGGCTGGCCTGGAGCTCACTGTGCCACCTAGGCTGGCCTGTAACTCAGGATCCTGCTGCCTCAGCCTCCTGAGTGCTGGGATCGCAGCTGTGTACCTGCTCACCTGGCTGGAAGACTTCCTTCCTCTTAACACCACTGAAATCGAGAATGAGGCTGCAGTGCTGTCTTTGAAGCAGAGCTGTGTTGCCTCACTGCAGTACATTTTCTCTACAATGCAAACCACCCAGCAGCCTTTAAATTTCTTGGGAAATAGTGCAGCATTGATTAAATATTCAGCACAGTTGTGCACATGGTTTAGGAAAAGTTTTCATCATTCCCAACCAAAGCTACCGCCAGCATTCCACAAGGGTCATCAGGCCCAGGTGCAGACTTGAGCAGGTCACTAAGCGGTAATGAAAGTCAACACAGTTCCTTCAACCTTGAGAGCCTTTGTAGTTTATCAGGCCCTGTCCTTGCTTTAGTTTCCTGCCAGACGAGCCCTGGGGGCTTCCTTTGCACACACTCTTCATTCTTGAAACCTCAATCACTCATCCTTCTCCATGGCTGAGATCACCCCCTTTCAGCACAACAAATACCTCTGCTCAAGAGCTGCCTTGGGCATCACTGCTCCTGTGACCCCTTTCTGAGTGCTCCAGGCAAAGCACTTTCTCCCTTGGCAAGCTCACCCTGCACCCTGTTCTGTTCCATCAGGCAGCTCTCTCCATGAACACTGTATAGTGCTCTGAAGCAAGTTCCCTTAAGGAGTCCGTCCATAAGGCCACTCAAGAGTGCAGGGCAGGTCATATTCATGATGGAGCCTGTTCTCTTGCAAGATGTCTGCATGTTTTTTAAGTTTTCATCAAAGGTTCTGGCATGGTGGATGGATGGATGGATGGATGGACGGATGGATGATGGATCAATGGATGGATGGATGGGTAAATGGAAAGACAAATGGGTAGAAGGAGGGATAGAAGAATGAATGGAGAGATGAATGATGGGTGAGTGAACCAACAATGTCCTAATCATTTTTCTTTAAACATTAAGATTCAGACTTGGAGAGTTTAGTAGAAGGTAAGGTTGAAAATCACAACATATAAAATGTTTAGTTGGATTTTCTCAAATTTATAGTTTTCCACAATGTTTGGGTTAAGCATATCTTACTTTTTAAATTAGAAAATTAATGTTAAATTCATGAAGAGTAAATATAAGTACAGTTGTAAGGATGAGTTAAACTGAACCAAGTCTAGGACCAAGTCTTCCAGTTCCTGTCTCCCATGTGCACCTACTGCTTTCAGTTTTTATCAGCTTCTCTGCCCTGAACTTCCATTGCTATTTATTGTAGGTACGTGGCTCACGGCAACACTGATGAGCTTTTTCCCCATTAGGACATCTGCAAAGCCCTGTGGTGCCATCGGGTCGGAAGAAAGTGTGAGACGAAGTTCATGCCGGCGGCAGAGGGCACCCTGTGCGGGCAGGACATGGTAAGAAGCGACTGCTGGGTGCAGCACTGCGCCCAGACTCAGTCCTTCAGAGCACGTGACGGTGCTTCCTGGGGTTTTTACCCGGGATTTCGCGTGTGTCTGTGCACACAGCTGTTTTGTCACCCATGGCAGAGCACAGTCTTCACCTCATATTGGTACTGGCTGTCCCTTTGGTGGGAACATGATTGATCGGTGATCTGGAGTCCACAGATACAAAAGTGAGGCCATGGATGGTGAGTGCTCCTGTTTGGTAAGAAGGCAGATTAAACCATTAGCCTAACTGACAAGTGACACAGGCCAGCATTAGTGCTGCTTGGGTCTCCAAGGATCCCTCTGGAGAGCTGGCATGAGACTGTTTTGACCGTGGCTGCCCCTGTGAAAAGGGACAGAACTGTGTTAGGAGAAAAGAAGACATATGTAAGATAGCAAGTTCTTTGCTTGTTAGTTTTTTGTTTTATTTTGCTTTGCAGTCTGGGGCTTGAACCCAGCGCCTTTGCCCTAAGCTAGATCCCTGGTACGTTTTTAATTTTTATTTTGAGACAGGTACACTAAAGTACCCAGACTGGGTTTCACAGTTATCACCCTCCTGCCTCAGCTTCCCAGAGTGCTGGGATTACAGCAGTGTGCCACCATGCTCAGCTCGCAGGGCACATTCATTAGCAACTGGTACAGGGTGGCAACTTTGTTATCACGGTCTAAGAACATCAGGGCTGAGGAGTGTGGCTCAGTGGTAGAGCACTTGCCTAGCATGCACAAAGCCCTGGGTTCCGTCCCCAGCACTCAAAGAAAGAATGAATTAGCTTATTGTGTAAGAGTAACATTGTTAATCCACTAGATGTAACCAGGGCCACATTGCTATTTCTATTTAGAATGTAAAAATGATTGATGAATATAGAAATGTAGTGGACTCAAAATATCATGGCAGTCATTTTCAGTTTTTATTCTATGGTCCCTCTAGCAATACCAGCAACTGTGAAAACAAGTCTATGAATGGATCGCTGTGCTCTGCCATATTTAAATTTCAAATTATGCCACATCCTAAACATGTACATGTGACTGCAGACAGATGCCTTTCCAGCGTTTCCAACACGGCCAAGGTGC
This sequence comes from Fukomys damarensis, assembly GCF_012274545.1. NCBI lineage: Eukaryota > Metazoa > Chordata > Mammalia > Rodentia > Bathyergidae > Fukomys > Fukomys damarensis. The sequence goes on from NW_022900913.1 coordinate 3,097,325, forward strand.
CGCTCAAGTTGAAGTGCCCTTCGGTGCCCAAGGAAGTGTGGGACACAGCAGGCCTTCCCTTCCTGTACCAGCACCAGAGCTGAGATTGATAATTAGATTCTTCTAGCAGTGTAGGCAGCTGTAGTTCAATTAACCTATCAAAATTGTTGTTAGCTTTTTGAAGGAGAAAAAGTACACAGTGGGGTGCGCAACATGAAATTCTGATCGTCAGGATGTCGGGCGGCGTCCTGACTGCCACTCACCCTTCCAGGCTATGCTGTGCACCGTCTCCTGTTTCTGGGCAGGCCCCAGCGGGCCTGGCCCCCGTGTTCTTCCTCGGGTGCCTTTTGTTTTCCTCGAGCTGTCTCTGCCATGCTCTCACAGGGCGGTCCTCGGGTTCTGGTTGTAGTTTACCTTGAAAGCACTGTTGAGCTGAGTTTTGGTAGTTCTTGACACTGTCTTCCCTTACAGTGAGACCTCTTTCTTTCCTCTGCATTCAGAAGACTGGAGCCCTGGGTGGAAGGGGCTGCCAGTGGGCAGCTTCACGGCACCCTCCACTCCATGCTTGTATGTTTTGTGTGTCACTGTGCACTTGTGTGTGGGAAACTGGTCCACCTGGATGCATTAGCAAACGTTCCTATCCCTGCAGGCCCTGCAGAGCTGCCTGTGCCTCTCGGGACCCCTGCTGCCCTGCACTACTGCCACTTGACAGAGATTCAGTGTCTATTTTAGTGCCCAAACTTGATCCTTATGGTAGCACTCTGAGGGGGCCCTGTCAGATTACACACACACACACACACACACACACACACACACACACACATACACACACACACCCTGCAAGCCCATGTGCGATGGGCACAAGCTCTCCCATCACTGTGAGCACCTAGCTGGACTTAAGCCAGCATTTGAACTAGGGCAGTGCCTAGCGTGTGTGTGGCCCTGGGTCCCATCCCCGGCACTCCCAGAAGGAACAAGGACAAAGAGAAATTCACAGATGAGCCCGCTCACGCTCCCTTTGTGATCGCCCATCTCCCTGAGGCCCTGGGACTCCCTTGTGCTTCGCACTGCAAAAGGACGCAGCCTGCTGGTTTCACCTTACTCTGAATTTCAGAGGAGGAAGCTCAGGGTGCTGAGTAACTGTCCCCCAGTGCGGAGACCTGAGAGCTGTGCTGGTGTTTGCTCCCAGTAGTGATCGCACGGGACACTTACGCGTCTGCCACGTGACGCCCTCCATCACGTGACACTGTCCATTGATGGAATCCACAGTGGTGACCAACACCTTCAGACTCCTTGGTGTGCATGGAAATCTCATGGTGCACAGTAGATGCCCTCTGAGACAGCCAGGGAGCACCTGGAAACATGACCACAGCCAGCCCTACCTGACTGCCCTTGTCCTGTGCACACACAACTCTGATATAATAAGGCAAGACAGGAGATTAACTGACAGTTAATTAAATGACAGTGTAAAGTACAACAGTTACCACTGCAGTGAAGGTTCTCCGAGATGCAGTCACCCCTCAGAATGGTCATCAGTTCATTCCAAAACTCGGGAGTGCAGCCAGGACTGATGGGTACTGAACAACACGTTTTCTGGAAGAAACAGTGCTGAGAAATTCTTCCTGAAAGTTCACCAGAGATTTCACAATTTGTTGGTTTTTATCTTACCTTTTCCTGAGCCAGTAGAATACTCGTAGGCTCAAAAGTGCCACTCCTCACCTTCCTGTGATCCTTGATGAGCACTTACAGTGCACAAAAGACCAGAGAGTGACAAGAAATGGGGGCTGTGCTGTTCCCAAGCTCCCTGAGACCCGTGCGGGTGCCTAGCCCTGAGACAGCTATCTTCGTCAAAATGTGGATGGGAATGCAGGATGGGACAAATTTTGGAGCTGATGGTGCCGAAGTAGGGCTGCGTTACCATCCTGTGCTCAGCCTTCTTCCAGTGACAACGGAAGGTGGTGCAGTGCCTTCGCATGACAAAGATGTTGTGCCTTGGCATGCATCACAACACGCAGGTCACCGGGATGTGGCACACAGCTCCACAGCCCCGGGCAGGAGGGGAGGATATGAGGAACGAGGGCAGCGGTCCAGGCAGGCTGTGCTTCACCCCAGGGCAGCAGGAGCAGGACAGGGCTGCGCAGGGTTTCATCCTGTGGTGTAGAATGATGCCCTTTAAAGCTGATGAATTGTGTCCAGAATTTTCTATTTAATATTCTCAGACTATGGTTGACCTCGGGAAACAGAGACTTCAAGCATCATGTGCAAAAGCAGGAAGGAAAAAGTTCTGTGCCAGGACCTGCCATTTATCAGCGAGAAGGAAGCTGAAAGCAAAGCCAAGGATGGAGGAACCGCTGCTTTTGAGTACAGGTCTCTATGCCTAACCGGACTCTACTCACATCTGTGATCTGCCTGAGGCTGCGTCCAGAGTTGTGGGTGTGCACACATGTGTGTGTGTGGACATATACCTAAGTATCATCCCCTAACACCCTTGGGAGAAGATAAGAATGCTTTCAATTCAAATTTTCTGAAAGTCTTTTTCAATTATGTTTAAAGTAGAAAAGTGATTTAAAGGTACTCTGGCAGGAATAGCAAAAAATCCATGTGGAAGAAAATTAATTGCAGCTATGATTATCCAAGCAAAGAACTGAAAATGATACAAATGTCCATCAAGAAAAAAAAAGGCTCACAAAAATTAAACACTGGGTGGAGTATTATATAACTGTAAAAAAGCAAGGAGGAAGATATCCACAGCCTTCTGTGAAATGATCTGCAGAACATAGCATCAAATGGAAAAGCAGAATGGAAAAGTTTTGTGCACTTTGCTGTCATTTATCAAAGAAAAGGAAATACTGAGCTATATGATCATTTTCTTATGTGTTAAAAAATAAAATGATAAGCCAGGTGTGATAGCACATACCTGTAATGCTAGCATGTTGGCAAGTTGAGGCAGGAGGATTTTAAGTTCAAACCCAACCTTGGCAACTTACCAATTTAAAGAGACTGTCTCAAAAAATGTCTTAGAGCTATTGTTCAATGTGAAAGCCCTGAGTTCAGTCTCCAGCACTGCAAGTGAGTAAATAAAAGGATAAACCATATATGTTCAAAAATCACTTAAACATTCTGGGTTACGTTTAATTTTGTTAGTAATCCCTATCAAAAGCAAAATGGAGGGCCGAGGATTTAGCGCAGTGGTTCTGGCACCTGCTTTGCAAATGCAAGGACCTGTGTTCGATCCCCGGTACCAAAAAAA
>NW_022900913.1:3100635-3102934 GCF_012274545.1 Fukomys damarensis
ACAAAAAAAAAAAAAAAAAAAAAAAAGCGAAATGGAGTAATTTAACCTAAAGATGTATCAAGTTGTTCCCACCCTGGATCTAAGTTGGCCTGATGCAGAACCTCAGGGGTCACAGAGACATGTTTGGAGGCGCCCTGGAAATGCAGCCAGAGAGATCGAGAGTGTGAGAGACTCTACCAGACATACAACTGAACTCACAGTAAAGAGAAAATCGAGAGAAAGCATAGACATTGGGAGACATTGAAGAGCCATCAGCTAATGCAACAGATGTATCTCATTTCAGATGAGAAAAGCAAGTGAGGCAAGTGGAATTCTGAACCCTGGACATTTTATGATATTATGGAGTTACTGTGAATTTCTAGATATGATAATGAATTGTCTCTATATTTTTGAAATACTTAATTTTGGAGATGAATAGTGAAGTTTTAAAGAAATGATATAAAGTCTGATATTCAGGGTTGGGGAGAGAAGAGTGAAATGTGATTATACTTGGAGACCTGGCGACATGGGGTGCTTATTTCAAGAGCTCCTAGATTGTTGTCTGTTTCTTTGAAAGTTCCCAACTAAAAGGTGTTTTTTTAAAAAAAAAATCCCAAAGTGGTGGCACACTGGTGATTCCAGTGCTCTGGGAGGGCAAGTCAGAAGGAATGCAAGTTTGACCCCAGTCCAGGCAACTTTAGTAACTTGCCAAAAGCCTGTCTCAAAAAGTAAAGAGCTGGAGATGTAGTTTAGTGCAGAGGCCCTAGATTCAGTTCTCAGCACCACAGAAACAAAAGCAAAACAAAACTGTGACATTATTATAACGTCACTGTCCTGTTTGCACCTGTGAAGTTTGCCAGGTTATAACATCACATGAATGGCAACGTCTTGACCCACAGAGAGACTGCCCGTGGATGCCTGGCAAAACATTCAAAAGTGCTTCCCCAGTGCCACACACACGTTTACTTTTGAGACAAGCCTGCTGCCTTCTACCTACCTATCTCCATTCAGGAAATCCAGGTCTCCTCTGCACTTGCAAACCAAGACAGCTTTTCCTGGAGCTGTCTTCTAAGTTATCTAAATTGTGGGATTCTTGCTTTCCTATTGGATGCCTCCTGTACTGCAAAGCTGCGACCAGATTTTTTTTAACAGAATAAAACAAAGAACAGTGACAGCTAACACGTGCTTGGCTTGCGCCTCCTCCCCTGAGGCTTCACGCACAGTGACCACAGCCAGCCTCACTCCCGCTCCACTCTGGCTCTGTACAGATCAGCATGGAGCACAGAGGACCTCAGGACTTCAGTCTTCACCTGCGGTGACGGAAGGGGTGATGGAAAAGGGACATTTTCCTTTTTCTTTTCCTTTTTATCTTTCCTTTCTTTTTCTATTTAGACTTCATGCTTTTATTCTTGCTTGTAGAGAAGAATAAAAGAATTGAATGAATGAGGCTCTCAGAATTGCTTGTTTCATGGTTCAGTTTTTTTCCTTAAATAATCTCACACAGAACCATTTGAAACGGCCATTTCTGCATGGCAGCAGGGACAGACATCAGTGGTCTGTCCACTTTTAACCAAGGTGTCCATCCCCCATGGGAGCAGTGTCATTTTCCCTGTATGCAAGCAGCACCTTCCCCTGCAGCACAGAGCTGGGGCTCTAACCGTGGGCTGCAATGCGGTGACTGCCCACACAGGCAGCCGGGCTGGGCCTCCTCCTTCCATCCCTCATGCAGGGGCTGTCACACCCCAACAGGCCCATCGCTCCTTTGTGGATTTCTGCGAACATGAAAATCACGGTGCATCCTCTGAGGAAGGAGAGTTGATCCCACTCCAGCCCTGGGCAATGGCACAGGATTCCACAGACTGACCTGTCTCCGTGGAAACGGGCCTGACCTTACTTGTGCCCTCCTCTCCCCTGACCAGCTCTGAGCTTCGCGGCTCCAGGGAGAACTTGTGGAGCACCAGGCAGCCATGCTGAGCGCTGAGCTTAGGCTTGTGGCCAGATTCCCACCTGAGACTCGCCCTGCAACACAGTTCAGGAGAGAAAAATCACACTTTGTCCCTGGAGCTCAGATGTTTGAAATGTTTTTCCTAATCTGTATGTAGCAGGGTGATCAGATTATATAATGCGTGTTTGAATTTTTTTTTTTTTTTTTTTTTTTTTTTTTTTTTTTTTGCCTTTTTGAGACAGGGTCTCACTATGTGTTTGAGACTGACCTGGAACTCACTATGTAGCCCAGGCTGGTATCGAACTTACAGCGATCCTCCTGCCTCAGCCTCCCACCTGCATGTTTGAATTTTTAAAATCTATTACAGTTGGGCCG
>NW_022900913.1:3102965-3141324 GCF_012274545.1 Fukomys damarensis
AAAAAAAAAAAAATTAAAATTAAATTAAAATAAATAAAATCTATTACAGTAAACAATGGATTTTTAAAATTAAAATGTTCACCTTATGTTTGGGTCACCCCTCGGCTATGTGAATTGGTAGGATAATGCCACATTTGGAAAGACAGGAGAAGCAGACTTGAAGGCACTTCCACCGGGCGCCGCTGGTGGGTGGGAGTGAGCGTGGGCCTGGTGCACAACTCTCCACTGCGGCAATGGCGAGATGAACCCATAGGCTTTCACTACACACGCAGACTTTCTGTTTATTTTCTCAATGTTTAGTGGTGCCGCGGCGGACAGTGCGTGAAATACGGGGATGAAGGCCCTGAGCCCACCCATGGCCAGTGGTCGGACTGGTCCCCTTGGTCCCCCTGCTCCAGGACCTGTGGGGGAGGAGTGTCGCACAGGGACCGCCTCTGCTCCAACCCCAAGTACGTGTGCCTGTGGTCACTACGCTCTCTTCAGCCCTGCACTTTACACCGTGCTGTGCGAAACACAAAGAAGGAGGGGCATTTGATTCCAGCGCTTGTTTTATCTCTTTAATGTACAAGGTGTGATCAAAACCATGGTGAAGGCCAAATGCCACCAAAGAAAGAAAAGCAGACTGGTAAAAACATGACCGTGTATCCCTACCCACTTTATTCACCAGACCCGGCACCATGCGACTCTGGCTCCGCCCCAAAGTCTAAATGACCATGAAAGGGAAGTATTTTTGATCAGTTCAAGACATCAAGGCAGCCACAACAGTGCAGCTAAAGGCACCCCTGAAGGAGGACTTCCAGACTGCTTCTGAAAGTGGCAGGATGGTGGGATGAGGATGTCAAAAGTGAGTGAGAGGATTTTGAAGGGAACTGCAATAATTTTTCTTAAACTTTAAAGATGCACCATATATTTTGATCACACCTGTGCAACTTCTTGACCTCTGCAAAAAATAACCAACCTATATCCAGTGATATTCAGGAAGTAGATTTTAACTGTACATATTTTAAAATACTAGAGTTCTGCCAACTCACTAGAAGAGCGTATAGAGCCCAGGTGGACAGGAACGAGTGAGATCCAACCCTTTCAGGGAAAAGGTTTTTCATGCAGTGTACTCAGTTTCCCACTGGGCTTCAGTCAGAGGAAAAGATGGTTCCAGTCAGTCACCTACAGGGCCAGGGATGGGGCTTCTCATTCCCCGGGGCTGAGACCTCAGTGGTTCTTCCCAGTGCTCCCTGTAGCCACTGCCTCCACCTGTCCACCAGCGGCTCTCACCCGGGGTGGCTCCAGGTACTACCTAACTTGGTCCTGACATCCTGGCCTTGTCACAGGAGGGAAATTGTGTCATGTTCACACAGGAAAGTCTTGCCAAGTACATGTTCTGTTTTGTCTTGTTTATTTGTTAGTTTTTGTTTCTGGCTCTTTGGACACAAGTCTTTCTATGTATAGTTTAAGGTGGCCTTGAGCTCACTATGTAGCTCACGCTGGCCTCAAACTCATGAGCCTCCTTCCTCAGCCTCCCAAATTCTGAGATTACAGATGTGTGACACAACACCCGCTTCCAAGTGCACTTCCTTAACTGCCCCGTTAGTAAACTGAAGCCCCGTCCCATCTCCCCTGTACGTGTCAGCCCCCAGAACATACACAGTAGCGCTGCACTCTCAGGTTGCTAACTGCAAAACATACATTTCAGGCCATCCCACGGAGGGAAGTTTTGTGAGGGCTCCACACGCACTCTGAAACTTTGTAACAGCCAGAAGTGTCCCAAAGACAGTGTGGACTTCCGCACCGCCCAGTGTGCCGAGTACAACAGCAAGCAGTTTCGAGGGTGGCACTACAAGTGGAAACCGTACACACGGGTGGAAGGTAAATCTCCAGCCCTGCTTCCTAGTGATGCTCTGCACTCTACCCTCTTTGCTTGTTAAAAAATTGTGATTGGTAATGCACCATTCAGGTAGACCAGTTGTCCTAGTTCTGGGAGGTCCCTGTCACACACCCTGCTCTGGGAGTGAGTTTGATCTGCCCTGCTGCACTGCCTGGCATCCACTTGTCTGCCCTTGACTGGAAGTCCCTAGGCCAAGCAGAGAGCAGGGGCACAGTATGAGCTATTTTGTCTAAAAGTTATTTACCAGTTGAAAAATTGTGTGTATTTCATCAACGGCATGAAGAAATCTAGTGATGATGTTGATTTTTTTATTACATTCTATTTGTAAGAATCTTGCGTATTGCTACAAAACTACAGTGACCTTTTTCTTTTCCACCAAAGAGCACTGAAATGTAGTAAAGCATTAATGGTGTAGGGAAGCCAACAAATATTTATTGAATGCCTACTATGTGCCAACCATTATATAATGAGCAAAGATCAGTAAGGAACACAAGAGTAAAAACCAAGAGCAAATCATTAAGGAATAATAAAAACAAGTGCAAGGAGGAAACCCCTGAAAATGTCTTTGCAATGTATTATTTTGTGGGAGTTATGGGGAAAAATAGAAAATCTATCTAAAATTCAGAGCGAAAATGATCTGAGCTTAAGTGTCTTTCTTATTTGTGTTTGTGTGTGTATTTCTTTTTAAGATCAGGACTTATGCAAACTCTACTGTATCGCAGAAGGATTTGATTTCTTCTTTTCTTTGTCAAATAAAGTGAAAGATGGGACTCCATGCTCGGAGGATAGCCGTAATGTTTGTATAGATGGGATATGTGAGGTAATAATGATCACTTCTTCATTCCACAAATGTCTCCCGGGGGTCTGCTTTGTGCCAGGCACCCTTAGGGCTAGAAAGACCTGATACCTAAGAGGACCCCTTCCCTGCATTCGTAGGCAGAGGGGGAGAAGCTCAAGGCACAACGCTGATGGCATCGCCTTGCTGCAGTGCGTGGGCCAGAGCTGCTGCTGTGGGTCTGGGACAGTTGAGGGCACTCGGGGTCAGGAGGCACGCGCATCCAAGCTAGGTCTGTGAGGCTGGCTTGGAAGAGGGGACCGGGGAAGCAGAGCGAGCAGCATGGTACCTGGAAGCCTGGGCTGGTAGGAGCTGATTCAGTCACAGGAATAGTAGAAAGTGGGCAGGACTGGGGAGGGATGAACTGAGGTCCTGCCACTGCCACCACTGTCCAAGGAAGAGTTAGATTCCTGTCCTTGTGCCCATGGAGAGCCGGCACGGGGTGTGGGACAATGGAGCTGCAGGATTAGGGTGCACTTTCTGGGCATTCAGTAGAGGCGGGGACAACAGGAAACCGAGGAGCCTCTTTGCAGCAGTCACTGTACAGTGGCCTCCTCGATATCTCAGCCCAGAGTGCCACAAGGCAGGACAGGACAGGAGGTGAGCCTGTGGGAGAAAGAGGCAGGTAGAGGAGGCATTGGTGTCCATGGGAGCAGTGAGGAGCTCATCACCCTTCAGGAAGACGAGGGGCAGAGAGGATGTTGTGGTGAATAAAGTAACGGTGCTACCAGATCAGACTCACAGCAGGGAACATCTAGTGCCTACACACAGAAGTGGGTCAGCAGTGCTAATGTCCTGCAGAGTCCAAAGCTCAAGTCCAGTTCTAGCTTCCTCCATGTGACCTCATGACCCCTCCCATCCACCAGGTCCCTAGCCTGACCCTGCTAGACCTACAGAGATCACATGAGATGTTCTGTGAAACCTCTTCCTACTTCAAAATCCTCACAGTTCCCTGATTACCTGTGGATTTGTTAAATACCTTATTATTTTGGATGCCTACCAAGAAGGCTTTAATGTCATATACCTACAGTGTCACAGTCTGTTATTTGTAGCTCTAAAATCCAAAGGCTGAAGAAAAACAAAATAACTGTGAAAGAGTTTTGGGACCTAAACTTGTTTGGTGCCAAAATGTGCCCTGAACTGATTGTGACTATCAGAGAGTTTTCTTTATCCTACTTGGCATAAATACACACACATTTTGATCTAGAAACATGAATGTGCTAATTACAGGGTGGCCAGGGTCCTGTTGGGATTCTCACAGCCACCAGATTTGCATGATACTTTACCTTCCTAAAAGCTATACATCTCAGTCTGGTCCCAAGAACTTCAAGGAAAGGATTGTAGGCTAGTTAGTTTGGTTCTGAATGGATTTTTTTTCTTTTTTATTAAATATAGATCCTGTTTTATTTAGTGGGGAATAGATAAAAAAAGGATCATAGAAATTATAAAGTGCTGCTTGAATACTATGACATTTCCTCTTCTAGTTTAGAAAGAGTCTCCCCAGTGGCGACTGCCACTTCTGTGCTATTGCCCCAGGCAGCTAGAACACAGTGACACATCAGCGATCCCTGTGTGGATAGAGTGCTTGCCACTATACCATGCTGCTTGTGTCAGTGTGAAATTTACTGTGTCTCCATGTGACAACCCACAGGTTTAACTTATGCCTCCAGATGCTGTAGTTGGGAAACAGCATTGGAGAGCAGCACAGGCTGTGTTTCATATTTAAAGGTTTCTGAAAAGTATGATAGTCTCACTGTGCACATATTGGGTATCCAATAAATACTTGTTCACTACCCCATGTTGGGGAAATTTTCTGTGATAGTGGGGAGGAGGCCTCCTGCGTGAGATCAGTCATGCTATTGAATGTGTTGTCCTTTCTTTCATGAATGACTTGTGATCTCATGGGTCCTCCAGAGAGTTGGCTGTGACAATATCCTTGGATCTGATGCTGCCGAGGACTCCTGTGGGGTGTGCAAGGGAAATAACTCAAACTGCATGACTCACAGGGGTGTCTATAACAAGCACCACCACACCAACCGTGAGTATTTCAGAGCTGTCTGCCAGGCTCAGTCTGGGATGGTTTGATCTCCAGCTTCTCTGGGGGAGCAGCTAGAGAAGAGGCTAAACATCAGCTACTCAGACCTGCAGATCTTCCTTTTCGTCTCTTTTCTGCTGTAGGAACCCCTTGTTTCTCTAGCCTTTGGTTTGGGCAAGGAGTGCTTGCTAGCTTATTAGAGAGTGAAAATCATCAGAGTTCTGCTCTAGTCAATAAAAATAAGTCATATTTAATTGAACATAACTGACTGCCCAAGTAGATCTACCACCTCTTCCAAACACGAATTCCTAAGCTTTGGTTATGGAGAAGCTCAGTTAAATGAAATTCCACATTTTGACCATTTCTTTTATCTAGAATATTATCACATGATCACCATTCCTTCTGGAGCCCGGAGCATTCACATCTATGAGACGAACATATCTACCTCTTACATTTCTGTGCGCAACATCCTCAAAAGGTACTACCTGAATGGACACTGGACCGTGGATTGGCCAGGATGGTACAAGTTTTCAGGTGCTTCCTTTGACTACAGACGGTCCTACAAAGAGCCCGAGAGCTTAACCTCTGCTGGACCGACTAACGAAACGCTCATCGTGGAGGTAGGGGCTGGCTTCTTAGTTTGGGGCTTGGGTTTGGTGGTCTTCCATGTTTTCGTGGTATTGTGCCTCTTGGCCTAATTGCAAGCTTGCAAAAAAAAGTGTATAGAGTTGCCAAAAGCAAGAGTAGTCCATCTGTAGGCTGAAGAGAGCAGTGGACTAGTTTCTATCATCTTGTTTTTCTTGGTGCGTGCTTGAGTTTATGGACTTGCCTCTGTCTCCATATCGAGTCTTCACCAGTTGACATTCACTGTGTTCCTTGCCTGCAAATTCAGTGGCTGTAAGAAGCAGCCACTCTTGGGAGTCTGTATTTTGGGAGGGGCCAGCACTGTACTGCCCTGTCCCATAACAACAGGTGCGCAATGGACACCCAGAAATGACACCTGTGCTGTGCGATGACTTGCCTGTGTCACAGCATTGACCCCTTGCTAGTCACAGCCGTGCAGTCCCTTCTGCCCCAGTGCCCTGTGGCTGGGTCACATCCTGACCCAAGCCCTTCTGCTCTTCACACATGAAAACACAGGTTCACAAAATGCATTTGGGCGGCTTCTTACCTGACTCATCCCTGAGGGCTGGGCAGGCTACCGTGGCAGGTTGAGGAAATGCTAAACCCTTGCCTTTTCCTATTTCTGTGTACAATTTAAGAAATGTTGATTCAAAGGTTGCCCATCATCCTACACCTTGCTGCAGAGGTGACAGCTGCCCAGCCCCCAACCCCCCGGCCCTATGCTTCTGGAACTGGCAGCCCAGCGCATCCTGATCTGCTGGGAGATGCTTTCCCAAGTGGTCCAGCATGGCCAAGCTCCACAGGTCCACCTCTGTCCTTCCCTTCTGACCTGGAGCCGTCCCCTGAACCCCCATGACAAGTTTATTCATCCTGAATTCTTTTCTTGATTATATCTTGCCCAGCTTCCACAATCGTTAGCTTGAATAATCACAGAGAAAAAGGTTGGTCAGGGTTGAACAGGAGCAGAGCTTCAGAGGAAGCTGCTCTCAATGAAAGAGGGGTCTGGAGACCTCATGGGCGAGGCTGTGCCTGTCCCTCGACTTCGGCTCCAGCTGAAACCTGACCTGTGTCATCCAGGAGCGAAGATGGTGCCAGGGTAGGAAAGCAGGGGCAAGTATGTTCATAGTGAGCGTCCTATCAAGGACGGCTGAGGTGTAGAATTTGATCAGTGGGTTATTGGTGAGGTTCCCAGGATAGGGTATGCTCCCACTGAGATCCAAGGGTCCGGCATATTTTGAGAGTAACTGGTCCTGAAGGCTGGGTTTCGAGTTGGGAAGGATAGGGTCCGAGTCTGGTTCTGGGCACTGAGTCTCTGCTCACAGGGGCCTCGGCCTGAGTGACTTTTGCTAACCCAGTGTCTTTCCCCTGGATGGAAGGGTCCCTGCCGGGACAGAAAGGGCCCTATGGCCAAGCACAGCAGGGCGAGCGCTGATGACCCTGGGGGTGAGCTCGCGTGATACCCCCTTAGGCCTTCTGGTTATTTAGAACTGCTGTGGGAAGTGAGCACGTGCCGGGGTCTCGCAGAAACACCTAGGGAGACCCCGCAAGCCTTGCACCCTCGCACAGCATTGAAGCTGCACGGAGGAAACCCCGAATGTGAGTCCGGAGGTCTCCGTAGGTGTTCAGGAGTCCAGTGGGACCGCGTAGACGGGCGAGTGCGTGTAGAGGACGGTGTGTTACCACCCTCACCGGCTTCTGCTCGGTGCTATGGATGCTCTAAGGAGCTCTGTGCAAACTGCTCTGTTTTTCTCCTTTCTTCTCTCCAAGCTTCTGTTCCAAGGGAGGAACCCGGGTGTGGCCTGGGAATTCTCGCTGCCTCGCTCCGGGGCTGAGAAGAAGCCCCCAGTGCAGCCTCGCTACACGTGGGCCATCATGCGCTCCGAGTGCTCCGTCTCCTGCGGAGGGGGTAGGTGCCTTCTCACCCCACGAGGGGGCGCTGGGGAGGCGCAGCCAGGGGCTGGTCGGGAGCCGCCCAGGGCTTTTCCGGGAAAGCAGCTGGGATGTTCAGAGGGGCAACGTGGGCACAGTGGCTCTGAGTGTCACCGGTTAACCGCAGCTGCCGTCTCCACTTTGTGTCAGTGTGGCCTGCAGCAGTAAAGCCACCTGGTGCATTGGCTTCCACTCTCATCTGATGAAAGATTATCTTAAGGATGGATGGCCTTGTGATTTGAGATTCCACAAATGTAATTTACTATAATTACTGCATATGTTGGTGATGAGAGATAAAATTGTGCATGGAAAGTACAATGACACAGAGTGAGATTTTTACGTCTAACTAGTCTCAGGAAACAGGAAAGAAATTTACCTTTCAGTTATGTACTTAAGTGCACCCAGAAAACATGAATTTTACAAGTCTCAGTGCGAATGGTAAGGAAGACCAAGTCCAAAAGGTTATCAGGTGACAAGACTTGGCTTCGTTATCTCAATGCCATAAAAGTTTTAATAAAACTGTCGTATTTAATAAAGGCAGTTCCACTAAAATGATCTTAGATAGATCCAACACATGCTATGTGGTACAGTGGTGACTGGATGCTTGCTATTTGAGAAAAGAAAAAAATTATACCTTATAAAATAGACAAGTTTCCAAGAGGACAGATGATGTCAGCTAGGTACATCCCAGGTTTTATAATTAAGACATCAGATTGTACTGTAAGTAAAAGAGAATAGTACACAAAGACAAACTTGCATAATCTCAGAACCTGTAAATGAAAAAAAAAATTTAAAAAATGAATCCACACTGTCTTAATAGCTGACATGAGCGCAGGAAGAAAATAGAGGAAAACTAAAAAATTAACAAAAACCGTAATGATCTAAAAAGTTAACACTGGATGTACCTTAGCTGCTGCCATTATACACTGAAATATTTAAATGAAATATTTTTATACAATGAAATATTTAAATCCTGGCACCAGGGAAGCTACTGACTCAGATATTAAAAGCTTTCTATGGAAAAATGTGGCTCCTTGCTGCAGAGAGAGGATAGCAAGTAGCTCTGCTGGCCATGAGAGAATTAGTGGGACTTTCTACATGGGTAGGAGGCCGAGTGAGCCCTCCTTTTACTCCTTCCAGAAAAAAGCAGAGCAAAACCATCTGGCTCTGGCTTCTCCGTGAGCGGTATGCAAAAGGCCACTTCTAGCCATCATTTCTGCCCTTTTCCGCCTGATCCACGGCCCTCCGTGCTTTGCACCGAATGTGCTCAATTCTCTCCCCATCGAGGGCATTTGATGAATACTGTCTGATTGGAAAAATAATTGAATCCAAGGCTTCACATGTGTGGGAGGATGTCCTGAGTCCCAGAGCATATTGCTCTTTGTGCTCACCACCTTCAGGGGCCGGGACTCTTCTCTCCACAGCTGATAATTGTTCTCTCTAAATTTCTTACTTTTCCTTTGGATCTTACACCCTTCCCCTCTCCTCTCTATTAATATGGATTTTCTCTAAAACCTTGGCCAGCAGGACTCTGGCATCTCGTGGACGCTGTCACTTTTCTTTCTGACAATGTTAAGTGATCGTGAGCAATGACGAGAAATCGTTACGCCAGTGTGTGCATTGGTCAGAAAAAAAAAAACAAAAAAACCCTGAGTCTCCATGAACTCTAGGCCAGATGATGAGGAGACCCTGCTCCGACCCACGGGGGTCTTCTGACAGCATAGTACCCACAGCCAGGGTGGGGGGAAACAGACCAGGGAGAATCCAGCACCATCACACATGTGGCTGCACCTTTATCTTCTCAGAATATTAGACATTTGAAAACAGAGAAACATTTAAATCCACTTTTATGTCTGTTATTATTTATATTGGGTGTTAGGGTTTTCTAGAGAAACTGAACTGAGAGATACATACACATCTAGTGCACCTCTTCAGATATAGGTTTAGGTATGAGTACGTGTGAGCAATATGAACCCTGAGAACTTGCGAAGTCCCATGGTCTGCTGTCCGTGGCCAGGGAACTCACAGTGTGACTCAGTCCAGTGCGAAGGAGGATGGGGGAGGATGGGGGAGGACGGGGCAAGTCCCAGAGACACAGGAGCGCTGGACCTTAATGCTTAGGTCCAGGTAGGCGTGGAACCCAAGATCTTGAGGGTGCAGATTACATGCATATTGTGAGCACAAGCACCTCATTTCTAGTGTGCCATTTCACACCTGTGTATTTAATGTCCGGGATATTATATGTCCGCATAGTTAAGTAAATTTATCTAAAAGTTATTTACACTTTAACAGACTGTAGACAAGGAACGCTTGCATACCCCAAAAGTTTTCTTGGAAACTGCGTGTGTCAGCTCCATTTTGGAAGGAGTATCTCAGAGGTTCCTGAAGTCTAAGACCTTTTCTTTTGGGCAAACCCTGCTTGCACACAGAGGTGGATCACTTATGGACACGCAGGCTGAACAGCAGCATGAGAACCGAGCGAGGGGTCTGTACAGATTCTAATGTGAGCCTCGTAAGCCCCAGCGCCTGCCAGTTCCAGGTCACTTCGTGAGAAACCTTTCAGAAGGGAACTGAGACACCTCTGGCATCACAGGGCGTCAGGCCCATGGGGGCAGCACTTCTGGGAAATCCTTAGAAATGCAGGCTTGGGCCGCAGCCCAGACCCAGCGAGTCCACACCCTCATGCTGGGGGAGCCCTGGGCAGGGTGGCTGTCCTGTGTTTGCAGCAGCTTCCTCCCCAAAGCCTGCTCCCCAGTGCTTGGCCAGCACTGGGTGGAGTCGGAACCCAGGGCCTTCACACTGACCTACACTTTGAATCATGATGCCGCTCTTGCCCTGAATTATTGTCTGGTGATTTCGTTTTTGTTTTTGTTTTCTCGTGTGCTATTGATCCTCTTCTCTATTTAATATTTTTCATATTAACACTAAATACCATGGAGGTGTGGTTTTCTTCTGTGTAATAAAATGTACTAAACTTATTTCTTTCAGTGTTGGAAGGCTTTCTTTTCCTTTTTCTTTCCTTTTTTGCTTTTTTGTTCTGGTGCAATTTAAATAGCTGTGTTAGTACCTGTTTCTTAACATTTGGCAGAATGTGTAATTAAAATGTTTACGAATTTGTTTTCTCAGACATTAAATGCAATAAATGTTTATATTATGGATGATAACAACTCCGTTAACTTGTTTATGCCATATGGAGTTAGTTTTTCTAATTAAGAAAACTATATTATTCCATAGGATGAAAACTTTTATTTTTGTATTTTGGAACTGAGTACTTCCTTAGATTATGTTTATGTATTTAGACTGAGTACCTCATTACTTTATTTTTCTTTGTCCTATGTGTGAAATTTTAAATTATCATTTCTTATCTGCCATATTCATGGTTTTTGCTTGTATTCCGTAAGTCAGTATATTCTTTATGGTTGGGTTCTGAGATGTCCCCCAAAGGCCAAGCAATGAGCTTGTGGGGCATCCACTTCCCCAACGGCTTGATTCACTGATGAGTTCACAGCTGATGAAGATCATGGGACGTGGTGCCTGGTTGAAGCGAGAGGCCCCCTGGCTACGGACGTGACCTGAGCGTCCCTCTCTGGTACTGGGCCCTTCCTCTCTGGCTCTCTGTCTCCTGCCTGCCGTGAAGTGAGCATCTTTCCTCCTTCATACCCTTCTACTCTGAGGTTTATGCCCCGCCGTGGACCTAAGGCGATGGAGTTAGTGTTCCATGGAGTGGACCTCTAAAACCGTGATCCAAAGAGACCTTCCTGCAGTTGCTCCCCTTAGACACAGGTTGCTAAGCTGACCATTGGAATTCCAGAGACAGTTCAGCCAGGAACTGTCAAACATTTCTAGCAGGAAGTATTCCAGTAGGAAGTTACTTCATTTTTGGGGTCGTTTGCTTATTAAATAGAAGGAATAAAGATGTGAAGGTCACAGACAGTTGTCTGAAACTCTTAGAGTCACTCTGGCTTTTAAAGATCCAAGAAATCATGAAAAAATTCAGAAATCACTAGGGACGAGTCGGGTTAAGCCATGCAGGAGCAGTGATGGGGAGCTGTGCATCTCCACAACCTGTGCTTGCCTTCCACCGCAGAGACGAGAGGGCACGACTCCTCACTCTGCTCTTCCTTCCCAGTCTTGTGCTCCTGCCTCCACTGCAGGACCTAAGTGAGTGACTCAGAGAGAAGGGATTTAGAAAATGCAGCGCCAACTTCCTCGTTTACATTTTTTCATCTTCAAAAACTTCAGTGTTTTGATTGTGTCAAAAAACAAAATAGCAACAAATTTAAATCATCTAATAGGCTTTTATTTACAATTTGTGAACCAGGGCTGCATCTTCTCTAAAAATTTGTCTTTTTTTAAAGTGGTAAATGTTTGAGAGACATAATGCATACTTTGATCATGGGGAGTTGATTCAGGTGCATAACTCATTGTAATCCTTTGTTCTCCCTCCCCTCTCTCCTCCCCCCATCTCTAGGGCCCCTTTCTGTCCTGTGACACAGGGCACAGCATGACAGATGTGAGTGCCCAGAGTTGAATTTTCTTCCCTGGCTCGCATGTTCACTTATGTTACTAATGCATTGAGTTTTTATCCACTGCCTCTTTCTGCTTTGTGGAGCTATTCTCTTTTTCAAATAATATCCTAATTAGATGTTTGTGTCAGCTATGCCCATGCTCATGTATCTACCCTGGTATTCAAAACCAGGAGTTGTTTTCCAAATTTTGCTTCAGCTTTGACCCTCAGACTCTTGTCTTACCGAATCTTTACCTTTCTTTTTTAGAAAATTTGGTTTTGAACACACTGGCCACCCTCATCTCTTGCTGTACTTCCATTAAGCGCTCAACCTGTCAGGGGACCCTCGCGGCCCACCTGTCTTTCCTAACCTTGGATGTTTTTCCTTGTCTGCTTGCGCTGCTCGCGGTGTCCTCGTGTCCCAACTATACATTGCGCTGTCCCAGCGAGGAACCCAGGAACCCAGAAAAGGCCTCCCACTGTGCTGGGTGCTGCAGGCCTGAGCGGTGGGATCCAGAAGGGCTGGTCTTGCAGTGTGAACAGATATTTCACAGCACGGAGAAGTGTGGCCTGACCCACCAGGAGTGCCCTGTAAAGAGGTGGAAGTCTTGAGAGTCGCAGCTGAAAAGTAACCTGCAGTCAGAACTGGCACACTTGTTGGGCAAATCTAGTGTGTTTCTTTGGTGGATCTGTGCAGATGCCTGTGTGTGTGTCCGTGTATGTGTGTGTGCATATGTGTGTGTGTGTACATACTGCCTCTTATCACATAAATTACTAAATCTGGATTTCCTCCTTACCTGATCGACAAGTAAAAGTGTTGGATATAATTTGGCTGACACCAGGGCAGCCCAAAGGGGGAGCCAACAAAAATCTCCAAAAAGAGAAAAAAAAGTCCATAGATAAAGTTAACCTGTTCTTCTATTTCAAGGCAGAGCAAGTTTCCGCTTTGCACAGAGGCGTCAGGAATCACCAAGGGACGGCTGTCTGTTAAGACTGGAACAGGAGATTTGAATTTCATATGCTTTCAGTTTTGAAATAGAAAACCTAACGGAAGCCCTAGTTTGCAGAACTAACACACTGTTGTAATCAGCAATTTTAAAGAATGGACTTTGAATTTGAAATCTAAGTAGAGGAAAACATACGTTTTTCTCGTGCATCCATTAGGGAGACCTCAGCCGCTGCAGGAAACCATACAGCCTCCCTCTGTGCCCCTCACTTCAGTTGAGCTTTATGTTTGTTAATTTAAGGGAACCCATAGGGTTCTCTGCAGAACAGTTAGAAAAAGACCGTGATTTCTTTTGCCAATAGTCTCTGGGTCCTAGTTAGCAAGGAGAAAAGTGAGTTCGTGTGCACACTTAAACAGTAGCATGGCAGTGTTGGTGCGTGGCTGTACCACAGAGAGGGGCCCAGTTCATCCTTAGTCAGGTATAAAAGATCACGGCCCTACCCTGATGCGCTTCCGGCTAAGCGTTAGTTAACTCCTTGTTGATTTGTGTGAACTCGGAAGTTACAGAAAACTGGCCAGTGCCTCGCAAAGAACTTAAAACCAAGACAGCAAATTCATCATTCGAGCTACCGAAGTTGCAGAAGTGAGTAATGCAGCTCCCGCCCTCCAGAAATGTGCTCCCTGGATGCCACTCATGCATTACCCGGACTCACGTGGCTGTGGATGGTGGCACTTCGCCCTATGGAGACACCTCCAGAGGGGAAGATATCCCTCGTCATTTTGCCAGGACAACCTGAGCGCCTGTGATGGCAATGTTTTCACTTGCATCGCTTCCGACACCCGGGGTTTCCCACCCTGCTAACCGGTTCTTCACCTCTCCAGTCACCAGCCAGACTCCCTACAGTTTTGTCCGGTTGGAACTCAGACACCCAGGTATAAGGCTCTGCCCCACACGCTGCCCCGGCTGCGGCCACCAGTCATACGTGTGGGGTCCCCACCCAGATCACGCCCCCTTTTCCTACCAGACCCCTGAGGCTCCGGATCCTGCAGGGCATGGGTTGGGACTGGCCTCCGCCCTGGGTCGTGGGGGGTCTCTTCCAGCCTGTGCAGGAGTCTGCAGAGGTTCGACCTGCGGCAGGACTGGCGTGGGTGGGCCCTGGGTACAACTCTGTGGGAGGACTGAGGTTGGGCCTCAGGCTGTCTGGTGTAAGCTGCTTTCCTGGGAAAGATTCCCCCGACTCTCAGGCCTTAGCAGGTGTGTGTACTATTTCACACCTGGGTAAATGGAGACAGAAAACCAGTGGCTGCTAATTTTGCAGGTGTGGCCCCTGAGCTAGGGCAGCACCTGCACATTTGTTAGGAAGAAAAACCCAAGTCCATGGCACCTACTGTGTCTGACACTCGGTGGAGTGGGGCTTTGCGTGCGCGGGTCTGACGCACGCGCGGGTCTGAGGACCCCTGAGCCAAGAAACACAGAGAAGCAAGTGCAGGGGTCAAGTTGAGGCCGAGAAGATGGCCAGGTGGGCCCAGGGGCGTGGCCAGGGATGACCGCAGATGGGCAGGCCTGGTGCAGAGGACAGAGAAAAGGGCTCGGGGCGGGGCCCCGTGTCACACATGAGGGGAAGAGCAGGGTTCAGAGGCCCAGAGGTTCAACCAGGAAAAGCAGACTTTTAATCTGGGAGTGTCAGGAGTGTGTGCATGTGTGAGCTGTATGTGTGTGTGTGTATGTGCACATGTGCGTTAAAGGGGAAATTTCCTTTTAAAAAGGATTTTCAACTTGAGTGGTGCGGTGTGTGTGTGCCTATAATCCCAGCACTGTGGCAGGCTGAGGCAGGAGGTTCTCAAGTTCAAGCCCAGCTTAGGCAGCTCAGAATTTAGTGAGACCTTGTTCTAAAATTTAAAAAAAAAATAAGTCTAAGAAAATGTAGGCCAGTCTAGAAAGGAACGCTGCGTTTCCCCTCCAAGAGGACAGATCTTTGTGAAGGACGTGGGTATGCATTGCGCTCCAGCCTGTGTCCCTGCAGTGCCACACAGAAGGTCCCTCGGCAGATATTTCTGCCTCGGGTCACCGAGAGGGACAGATCTCTGGATGTCACTTCCTCTCTCTGGGCCTGGGTTGCTGTATCTTCTGCCCTGCACGGGGTCTAACCCTTCCAGCCCAGGCTGACCTGACGGGGACCCTGGGACCTCCCGGGCTCTTCGGCTGCGACTTCTGCTCTGCCTCCCAGACCATCCCCTGCCAGGTCTGCAGACACCCCAGTGCCGAGCTCATAGACACGTGCACCCCAGGGCCGCCACCGCACCTGTCCTTGACTCTAAATCTGCCTGTTAGAGCAGATGTTGGGGCCACAACTAACCAGGGTGCTTAGGTTCGCTTGTACTGTCTTCCTACTGCCTTGTGGCTGCAGGGCATACGCCACTGCTAGTCTCGGAGGCGTTCTCTGTGATTTGGTTCCTGTGCTTTCTTGGAAAGGCTCTTTTTGCAACAGACTCGCTGTGTTTAAATAGCTTTTCTTACACTTCTACCGAGCGTTTGGTGATCTTTATCTTAGTCATGTTTTTAAATAAACCATTCCAGATCTGAGACAACTAAAACCAGGAAGAGATAATTGGAAAATTCAAGTTACAGCAGCAGTAACCGGAAAACCTTAGTGCAATTTTCTGTCACATCGAGTCAGCAAAGAACTGGGAGGGAAGCACCCTCCCTCCTTCAGAAGAGCCAGGCTGGTGCTTTGGGATCAGACTCAGGAGAGCTATTTTCGTGTGGCTCCTGGACAAAGCTGGTTACTGTTTTTATAAATTTTTATTTTCATTAGTACTGTCCATGTTTATAGTCCATAATGAAAACTGGTTCTCTAAATGGGTGACATTGCCCTTGAATACCCTGTTCCTTTTCAACAAAGCATCCCCAGGTGCCAAACTTGATGTCAGAGTGAATTTTAGACTTCGTTTTCTCTTCAAGGGTCTTGCCTTGGAATCATTGAGCTGATTTGCTCCTCTGAAGCCATCTCTCCATTCATGCCCTCACAGACAAGCTCTGGGGCCTGTCTGGGAGGGACTGGAGCTGGTGGGCACAATGTCAGGGTCGCTGGAGCCCAACCTGGCCAGACTGTGGGCATTTTTCCCTGTAAGCTGCAGGCCTCCTGTGTCTGTCTTTCCAAACATGGTGACAAAATTCTCTATCTTAATGAGTGTGATTTTGCCCTTTACAAAGGAGCACTGGCTTGGTTCTTTTCCTCCGTTTTTCTTTCCTCACTATTGAAAGAACTCTCTCTTCCTTCACAAGGTATATCTGGGTTATTATCCTTTTTTATATCATGGCAAAGTATATGCAATGTGAAGTTTACACTTTACCACTCCCAAGTGTGCAGCTCAGTGTCATTAAATATGTTTACATCGTTACACAACCGTCACCTTCACCAGTCTCCAGAACTCTTTCATCTTCTCAGACTCTCCATACTCTTTAAGCAATAACTTTCCATTCCCTTTCCCCAGCCCTTGGCAAACAGCTATCTGCCTTCTGTCTCTGTGGAGCTGATGATTCCTGGTGCCCCACACAATAGTTCTCTGTGATAAATTTAATTGATTGATGTATCAAAGAAATTAAGGGACACTCATGAAGCTTTCAGTAGCAGCCCAGTTGTACTGAGAGCCTGAGAATTGAGCTGCCTTCATTTCCACTGAGTTCATCTGATACAACTCCTACATTGAACATTCGATTATAGCTTTGACAATATTTAAAACTATGAATTCCCAGGCAATACATTTGTGGTCATTTTATTGTTTTTTGCTTCTTGCTGCTTTATTGCTCCTTGTTTCCTCCAACTCTCAATGGCGTATGACACAGGGATATGTAACATTGGAGCGACATTTGATAATGCCTAGTGTTCCCAAGGATTGAAAGAACTGGTGTGTTGGTTCCCTTCCTCAAGTTTACAGTAGCGCTCTTTAAATGCTGTTAAAAGGTAGGCAGAAATGTGTGATTCCGAGAGTTGATGGAATTCACCAGTTAGAAACAGGGAGACAGGTCAGAAAAGGAGAATCCCAGTGACTGGCTAGGTGGGGAGTGGTGGCAGGTGCCTGTGACTCCAGAACTCAGCAGTTTGAGGAAAGAGGATTGCTGTGAGTTCAGTTTGGGTATGGGCTACACAGTGACTTCAAGGCCAGCCTCAAGCACATAGGAGACCCTGTCTCAAAGAAGTAAGAAAAGAGTTGGCCAATTGGACATGAAGGAGATATGCGAGTGTGGTCAAGATCTTTCGCAGGAGTTTGCCGCCTTTGTCTGCCTTTCGACACAGGACTCGGTTGTGAGTGTGTCGTGCCTCTCTCCTTGCACAGGGCATCTGATCACAAAGGGAGGCTGCTACAGAGACATGAGCTTGCAGGTGAACACGTCCTTCTGTAACCCCAAGACCCGCCCTGCCACAGCACTGGTGTCCTGCGGAGTGTCCGCCTGTCCTCCCAGGTAAGCGGTGTTGAGAGCACCGTAACAAAAGTACAGTGTGCAGACACATCCAGTGCGCAGGCAGCCCTGAGGCTGCTGGAGAACAAGCACCGGCTCCCATTATCAGACCCCAGCAACTCAGAGGCGAACAAAGCAAACTGTGCCTGAGTGCAGGGTATAAACACTCATGCTCGGGGTCCGTGAGGGGACGGTTCTTCCAGCAGCACCGCCCGCGTGAGGGCTGGGTCTGTCGGCGCCTCGCGGTCCTTGTCGGTACAGGGGGACCTGTCTCCCAGGGTGGTGGAAAGCACTGACAGACCATGCCCAGGACACAACTCGAATGTCCCCTAGAACGACCGTGGGGCCAAACTGCACACGGGGGCATCAGATTCGGGTTGGTTGTAAAGACCCGGGGCTGGCGGGTGCGGCCTGGCATGCTGAAATGTGCCTCAGAGTCACACAGCACAATGCCCTCTCCAAGGCCATTGAATACAGGAAGATGAGAGGTGAGTGCTGTCTCCATCCTTTCCAGAGCTCACATGACCCCCCCGGGCTCAGGGTGCAGACAGAGACACCAACCAGCACTCGAGGGGCCAGGAGTCACCTGGTCACAGTGGGGGACGGGCTCCCTGGGAGCATCGGGTCCTATTGCACAGCTGCCTGCAGAACACAGCCACCGAATCAGGCTCCAGCCCTGCTCAGCCACAGCTGTGGGTCTGTGACCTCCACGTCTCACCACTATGGAGAGAAACACTCAGAATTTACCTGAGAATTTTAGCTCTTGAGACCCATGGACTAAGGTCTGGGAGCCTCCGGGGCTCTTCTCCAGCACCTGGTTACCACGTTCCCCAACATCGCTATCTCGGCCCCAGAGAGCTGCTGCCTGCTTCCCTAGCCTGACTGTGGCCAGGCTGGGCTGGATGCAAGAATACAGCTTAGTGTGTACTGGGTCTGTGCCTGAAGTGTCTACTGAGGGTGTACTCCAGGCTGAGGAGGAGCTGATCTCTCTGGATGGCCAAGGCAGGACACAACAGGCCACCCCTCTTTGTCAAAGGGATTTCTTATCGAAGGAAATAGACGTCAGAGAAAAACAAAGCTGGACCTAGCTGACACGTCCAGGCCAGATTTTAGTCAGCCATAAGGACCACAGTAGGAAGAGCCAGCGTGAAGGGAGCTCAGCTTTTCCCTGTGCATGAAACTGGGTGTTCAGGAGAATAAAGGAGTGGGGCGATGTGGGTGCAGTTCAGGAGAGGCAGGGGAGGAGGGCATTTCAAGGAGTGAGAGGGGTCCTTGGGAAACCCGCCAGGCTGCTCACTAGCTTGTGGGAGCCAGGCTTCTCCCTGGGGGGAATGGGCCCCAGCATCAACACAAGCAGGAACTCCTCTGGGTGGCCTTGGTCTTCTCCAACAGGAACCCAGTGGGGCCAGGGCTGGCTAGATACCTCCCCTGACTGAGGCTGGGACTGTCTGATAGAGTTTAGATTCCACAGCATCTTTGTCATTTGTTGCAACCCCTGCAGAGTGGGATCTCACCTGTGTCCCAGGTGACAATAAACCTTAGCTCCATTATGACCCTGTGAGACCATCATCTTGGACAAAGTCCCATGATGACCATGAGGCCACCCTTACACAACGTGTCACTGTGTGTGTGCCTGTGTGTGTGTGTGTGTGTGTGCATGTGCATGTTGGTGCATTTCGTGCATCATAGTGGTGCTAGTTTGTCCCGTTGGTCTTCTCTGCCTTTCTGGCACAGAGAGATCCAGAACCACTTCTGAGCTCTCCTGTGTGTGGTGCTTTCTACTTAACTCATTCCAAGGCAGTAAATCAGTTAATTCTGTCACAAGCAGAACAGTGGGCCTGACAGCAACATCAGTGTAGGCTGAAGTTGGACCAACCTGTCTGTCCAGAAAACCCCTAGAAACCCTGAACAGTGGCAGCCCCAAATTCACCTGGGAAATACCTAGTGACCCCTGTCTTGCATGCGTCTTCCATCTGCGCACCTGTACTTTAGCACATTTGCATGTTCTCTGCAGGAGGAGCTTCCAGAGATGATACCACAGATTTACTGTCATTCCCCAAGTCACACGTCCCTGCCCCTTGGGTTCTTGGAAGCTCGAGCGGGTCAGGTGGGGCTTTGTGGCAACCTGGGAACAACGCATCCCCAGCGCACCCCACCTCTCCCACCCGGAGTTTTCTCAGGAGGTCCACAAAGCTGAGCCTGGTGCAGGGATGTCTGCCGCCCTCATCAGATGCGATCTTTGGCAGCGTCACCTGTGTTCTGCGTGAGGTGAGGATCTATTGCCCTGATCCACCTCAAGGCTTTCAGTGGGGATCGACAATAAGTCTTGGTTATTTTACTTTTGCTGTCAAAGGAAATGTACATCCATTATTTTTTAGTCTGTGAAGCACAATTTCCAAAAACAAAACACAAAAGTGAACTATGCTGTAGATTAATTCTTCTAGATTATTTTAGCAATGGAGCTGGGAAGGTAGATTTTCATTCAAGATGCTGTCTTAGTTTCCACTGAAATATAAGGAACTTTTCTCTTGTCCCGGGTACTAACAATCTTTTACTCCTGACTGAGTAGGCAGAAGGCCCAGGTCGGTTTTCCTGACAGTGACAGCAAGTGTCCTTCCAGTCCCCTGGGCAGCCCTGGGTCCTCTGAACCCACTGCCCCTCGGCACAAAGCTGCCAGCCTCACTTCCGCATGCTCTGGCTGACTCCGCTGCAGGATGCAGCAGGGTGCGAGCGGGCG
This sequence comes from Fukomys damarensis, assembly GCF_012274545.1. NCBI lineage: Eukaryota > Metazoa > Chordata > Mammalia > Rodentia > Bathyergidae > Fukomys > Fukomys damarensis. The sequence goes on from NW_022900913.1 coordinate 3,122,923, forward strand.
TCTCATGTCTGACTGAAGGAGGTCCCTCAAGAGTGGGAGTGGAACCTTCCCAACAGCCTTCACAACAGGCCTCTCCTCTGGGGCGCAAGTGCTGAGGGAAGCCGACTTGCTGGCCGGGCGCCCACCCCGAGGCACAGCTGGAGGCCTGTCCGGCCCTGGGGTGCTCCAGTCATCAACCTTGCAGGGGAGGCTGCTGGGAGAGGGGCCCCACACGGGGAGGGGGTCTTAGCCTGGCAGCTTCAGCCAGGGATCATCACGGTTGGGCTATGGGTTACAGGGATCAGGTCTCAGGCTGCTCCCCGGCACGGAGGGTACGAGCCCCCGATTCTCCTCTTGGCCCTGGTGCTGCTGCCATGAGCAGCTCCCTGCCCTCCCACGGCTTGCGCGCAGCCTCCTGCGTTCTGGGCTGAGCCGGGAACGTTATCCCTTGCCTTTGAAGCAGGAGTTCTACATCACTTGGCTCTGCTTCCTTGATGCTCACGGGTCTAAGTGGAGTGGCTCCTGTCATTTATCTTGACTTGGGTTTTCCCAGTATGAGCACCAACAGCAGGCTTTCTACAGCGGGCAGAGGTGCAAAGGAAAATGTCTTCCAGATGGCAGATGGACGTGCTGTGTTCCGGAGGAGCAGAGCCAGAGTTCTTGTAGATCCTGGGATGCAGGGCTCCTTGTCCTCATAGGATCTGCACATACCTGGCCACAGCTCCACCCAGTATGTGGGGATCACATGACTCCTGCCTGTGGTTCCTGACTTTACAAACCCTTTAGCAGAGTTGTTTAACAGCCCAGGTACAGAGGCTGGAAACTGTGTCCATTCGGCTGTGCACTGGAGAAAGGAGAGATAAGATTCATTGCGGTGATTTATTCCTGATGTTCTCCTACAGCACTAACAGTCACAGGAAGGGAGGAAAGGATTCTGTCCTGCTTTTTTTTTTTTAACCTCTCCTCTTTTTCAAACGTGCTCCCTGAAGATACGAACCACTAAGTGATGTATAGATTACCATGGCAGTGAAAGAACTCTGATCACCTGGCCAGCATCTGTATAGGAGAGAGTCAGGCTCCCAGAAAAGCACCGAGGGCCAGCTCGGCTCTTTACGCCTCCCAGGGTCTGAACTTGAAGGTTCCCAGGGCTTGATTTTCTCCTCGCTGCTGCTCACCTGAAATTCAGAAAAATTTTTAAACACAAGGCTCTTTTTATTTTTCAGTGGGTTCTGTGAATAGCACACTGGGTCTTGCCCAGCACCCCACTTCTGTTAGTTCTGGGGCTACTTGGGATTTCTGGCGAATGTCCCTGCTTTGGCTTTTCGTGTTCCTGACTCAGGAGTGGGGCAGTTGTCCTACAGTGATGCAGGTCGCAGTGTCCCTCGTGGCTGCTCTCCGTGACTTCCCTTCCACTGGTAGTATGAGTCTGGTTTGCTGGCCTCGGTGGTGCTGTGGGGGGGGTCACCTGGAGGTAGAGCTTTGCCCTTGGGGTCCCTGGGTCTCCAGCAAACAGGGCTTCCATTCTCTCCTGAGAAGCCACTTTCCTCTGCCGTACGCAGTTCTGTGAAGTGTTTTGCTCTTTGGCTCTTTTACTCACTAGTTTTTTGGTGTATGTGTTTGTGGTTACTTATTTTTACACACTTTTTTGCAGCAGTTTTAGGCCCACAGAAAAAATGAGAGGTGCTGAGGAGATTCCCTTGGGCGCCCTGCACTGTGGCGCCCCTGCTCGGTGTGCCCAGCACAGGCCGCATTGCCACCCCAGTGAGCCTGCAGTGGGAGAGCAGGGAAAAAAGCACGGTGCATGGAGCTTGCCTACTGTGATTGCTCATTTTCCCTTAGTTCCTGTTAACTTTATTTTATAATTGTCTCGGTGACTTCCCCATCCCTGGGACAAAATACCTCTTTAGAAGAAAGACTTTAAAAAGACTGGCTTCCCTCCCTCCCTTTCTTCTTGCTTCCATATTTGTGACTTACATGGTTGCAGCACTAGGCAAAACTCCTGCTTTTCTTCCTCAAAGTGGAGCCCCCCCGCCCAGCCTCCTGTGAGCTCAGATACCAGCTGGACTGGCAGGAGGGAGGGGACCCACTAGGTCTTCGTGGGCCCAGGAGGGAACAGGAGCGTTTGAACTGAGGACTGCCACGGCCAGTGTGGGAAGAGGAGGAGGGGACTGCGAAATGGCCCTTTCTTGCTTTTTCTCTGAGGCATCTTAGAAGAAAACATCATTTCTCCTTCTATCCCCACTTCATCTGCTCCACCTCCACCACCGTAAAAAACGTTTCACCACACTAGTTTTGCTTTTCTTTGAAATCACTGACCTTGCGCAGTTAGGAAACCCAAGTTAATAATACAGCAAACTCACCTGACTTGGACAAGCTATGCCCTAAGAACAAAATTTAAACCAAACTAATGGACTTTAGAATTGATACAAGAATTTATTTTTATTTTACATTATCATTTGCTTAGGAATCCAAGTTACTTTTTATTAACTTGTTGCTACCGTTCCAAATCCCCTGTAAATCATGTTTTTGCCCAGCATGTTCAGCAGTTGTAGACTTGAACATCTCCCTCTGGAAAGTTCTTAGGGACTGGAAGGAAAGGATTTATCTACTAATTTTATTACAGCCTCGAGGCCTTTCAGGAGGTAGAAACAAGATTACCAAATCTTAGATTTTCTCACCCTTCTTTATTTTTCCCTTCAGTTTCTAATTAAGCAGTCCTTATCTTACTTATAAAGTTTCCAAGAAGTCACATATAATCTGATTTCGTTTTAAAAAGCATACGTAGAGCTTTAAACGATATTCTCATAATCAAAGAGCTGTCCAGATCAATTCTGCGCAGATGAGCTTTGTCTTCAATTCAACACCGCTTTCCAGCAGGACCTCACTTTGTGGAAGGTGCGGTGCAGCGGGGAGAAAGAACACAGTCGTCTCAGGGCACCTGCTGTCGCCTTGCGTGTCAAGGGTCCGCTAGACCCCATGTAGGGCGAGAATGCGCACAAGAACCCCTCTCCTCCCCAGCTGCTCCCAGTGCCTCCATGTCTGATTCGACTCTTTTTTTCTTTTATTGAGTTTATTGGTACATTTTAGGTATACAGTACAGTTACATTCATTATTGGGATCTTGTGCCTTTACATGACAGGTGGTCCTGGTTCTCACTTTTTCACCTTTATGCCACATGAAGTTCCAACTGCAATGACTTTTCAGTTACCACTTGGAGCTTGTGTGTTTGTTTAAAGGTGGCTTAATGCTCACGATGACACATCACAGGGCCTGCCCATCCTCCCAGTCCATCCCCAACCCCATCAGACAGGTTCAAAAATCCCAGTAGTTCTAAATAATACGCAGGTTACCAGGGCCCTGCTTGGCGATTTCAGGGAGTTTCCTACTGACCAGCATGTGGAGCATGAGGCCTTGTCGGGTCACTGTTGTCGGTCATATCGCTTGACCCTCTTAGCATCCTCTTCCTCTCCCTCTGACCTGCCTGCGCCAGGCTATCCCAGCAGCAGACATTGTCTTCTCCATCGTTTACTGTTCCTTCCTGGCTAAGCAGATCGCCCTGGTACTGTTTCCTGTCACGATACAATCCTGTTTGTCTCTCTGTTAATCATCTGAATTTCCTTTCCTTGGGATTCTTTATCTAAACTCCAAAGGACACATCGCATCCGTTAATTCTCTGGACAGCTAGAGACCAGGCACCTGGCACCAAAGAGCAAATGCAGAAGCCCTGCCCTCCTCCAGGGGGCTGTGCTGAAGCCAAGAAGACACAGTCAATCCACGTGCCTGCTTCCCTGGCTTCGTGGCCTTGTATGTTCTAGTTTATAAGTGTTTTCTTGATCGCCTACTCTAGAAGGTGATGGAGGCTGTGAGAAGACTGGTGGGAGTGGAGAAGAGGAAGAAGTCGGCTGTGGTGTTGACCCCGTTGGGAACGTGGGGTGCGCACGTCACCTGTGGTTGCTTATGCCACCGTATTCGGGGGACACTGCTTCTCCTGTCCGCCTGAGAGCACCATGGGGCGCTGAGTGATGAAGGTGAGCGTGCAAGCCCCGCACCGTGGGTAGGAGCAGCGCTCCCTGAGAGCGCTCCAGCCCCTCATTTGTGACTCTCGCTCTTCCCCCTCCACTTCTGAGGCTTGAGGGTGTTTGGCCCACATTCCTGAGCTTGTCGGTGTTGTCATGGCTTCGCGTCCTCCTTCATTCACAGGGACCGAATAGCTGCTCGTACTCGTTTGGAAATTATTTCCACGGTGTTTCGCATTTCCTATTCTTGTCTTCTGAACTCTCACACATCATACTGGCGTTTAGTATTCTTCCCCAGATGTGACATTTCTGTGTCTTGTGGGCTGTGCTGTGGCAATTCTGCACCTGCATCGAACTATGATGATCAAGGCAGGCTAATGAACACTTCCTCTTCAGCAATTATTCCCCTGTGTTGGGGAGCCACGCTGTTCTTGTCTAGCCAGCAGGAGGGTGCCATACATCATTTAGCCACACTTTCCCATGCCAAGGAAGAGCAGGAGCGACACCGCCTCCGTGTCTCCTGCCCCACTGACCTTCTCCTTGATCTCTGTCCTTACTTCCTCCCAGGCCCTAGGGGCCTTGAATCCATTTTGTTCTTTTGCAAGACTGGTTTACTAGTTTCCACTAATGAGTGACAACATGAGGCATTTGTCTTTCTGTATCTGGTTTATTTCACCTCGCATAATGTGTTTGTTTTCTTTTCCAAATGCTGTCGTTCTGTTCTAGATTTCTTTGGTTTTATCTTCCAGGTCTCCCGCTGTCTTTGCTTTGGCTGGTTGATTGGTTGACTTTGCATCTGAATATCCTTCTATATATTTTCAAACACTGTATTTTATATTTGGTCTTCTCTTCTAAGACAACCTGCTCCACTGTGTTCTTTTTAAGGACACTATAGCTGCTCGCTCCTTCCTTTGTCCCTTACCCATGGATGCTCATCCTTTCACGTCTGCTCCAGTGGCTGGATGGGGGCTTTGCTCCCTATTTGTCCTGATGGTGGCTTCCTCAGACACCCAGCAGTCCTTCAGCTTTCAGCCTCCAGCCATGCTGACACTGTGCCACCGAGATCAGGTGGAGAGGACACCCTCATGAAGAGACAGGTTGCTACTGCAGAGCAGCTAGTCAGGACCCTTTTTTGTTTCTGCTCTGTAACCTGCAAAATCCTCTCTGCAAGGGCGCCTGTTTCTACAGAGAAGTATCTTGTGCTGGAGATGCATGGGTTGGGATAGCTGCTGTGTGTGCCCCTGACAATGGTGCATAGTAAGGACAGTGTCAGGGGTCTCAGAGCTTCCCACTGTGAAGCCTCTCCCTGGAGTCGTCAAGCCCATCTCTCCAGAGGGAGCATCCTTCTGGCCTTCATTAGAATCCAGTTAGGCAATGGAGATTAATATGGGTATAGAGTGATGATACTTAACTAAAAGATCTGTATTGCCATGCTCAGAGCAACAACTGAATGCCATCAAGAGTGAAAGATGGGGGCTGGGGATTTAGCTCAGTGGTTCTGCCACCTGCCTCACAAGTGCAAGGACCCAAGTTTGATCCCCAGTACAAAAAAAAAAATTAAAAAAGAGTGGAAGATGAGCACTGTAGTTACATCCACTGTAATATTAGCAGTAGTAAATGGACACAGAGGCAATGCAACTATGAGGATAAATGATTGTGAACCCATGTAAGGTGAATGACTTAAGCCTCTCACCAAGAAGAGAAAGTGAATTACCCTTGGGGACCGCCCCATCCCAGACTTCCTGTTTTTCCAACTGGATTTCCGTTGCCCGCCCCCGAAGAGTTGGTCTCCTTGCCCCTTGTCTCCATGTTTCACATTTAAGCACTAAATTGTAGCATCAAGTGTCAACCTCGCCATTTCTCTTCTAGCCAATGGTGTTCACCATTTGGGGTCCTAATGAATCAATGCTCTTTGAGAACAGAATTAGAAATTGTCTGTGGAATGTGTATGGTATGTCAGGGCAAAGATGCTTATAACTGGGGCTACAGGGATGTAGTATGATGTCACTGAAGCTGAAACTATGAACTTTTCTAAATTTCCTAGCTGTTGTTCTTACCGGCGTGCACCGTGAATTATAGAAGCTTCACACTCCACAAAACCTGACCTCCTCCCAATAATGGTAGCAATGACGAGATTGTAAATCTCAGTACTAATCCAGTGCTTGCCAAGCTGAGGGATTAACTCGTTGGAATCTCACAGGTGCCCCTTTGGATAGATACTCTGATTGTTCCCAGGTATACATGAGGAGACAGAGGCAGGGGCACTGGAGATAATGTAGTGAGAAAAGCATCGCAGGGAGGACTCAGACACCATTAGATGGCTGAGTATGCTTTGTATGAATCCATCTGGAAAGATAGTTCATAGGTCCTCATTCATGTTCAGGGGTGTAATAAGGAAATCGCACATATATTACATATGTGTAGTAAAAATGAGTGCTACCTGCCTGTGAGTGTATGAAGATATAGATAAAGGAAGTTCCCACAATAAAGGTAAAATATTTAGCACAATGTACCCGACAAGAGCTACAACAGCTGCCATTAATGGTGACCAAAGACAGGGCTGTGGGCTGAGAAGCACATAGTTTATCAACCAGCCTGGGACACCTGAGAGGGAGGGAGATCAGTGTTCAACAACAGGATAAGAGACAAACATAAACTCCAACAAACAAAAACTCAGCTCCAATGAAGCTGAATCAGGAAAGCCCTCATTGCCAGTATTGTTGAACTCGGAGTAGGGAGATATTGGCAGCAGATTCATCAGCACAGAGCATGTGCAGGTTATTTGGGGTCTTAGAGTGCATTTGATACCTTAAGGATGACAAGAAGTTGCACAGCCTGCTTGAAGTCACTGCGTGCCTCTTGGCCCTTATATGCAGTAAGCACACAGTAGACACCTGAGGTCATCTCCTGCAGCCCAGCGCTGTCTTCAAGAGAGCCTTGCAGTTAGTTCAGAGCCCAGGTTGAATCCCCAGGGGCTTCCTGGGCTGTCAGTGTTGACGCAATTCTCACATGGCCATTTGTGCGGTGTAGACCTGACATCATATTGGCAATTAAAGACAACACAGTCGGCCCATGCTGCCCAGACTTGTCTATGTTCCACGTAGGATACTTCAGAGTGAGTTATCCTTACTGCTGCACTGGTTGGCTGCTGGCCCAATTTGAGTCATGTGGAGCGGCCAAGCTACAGGATGAGGTCTTTAAATGCAGGATTTCTCTGCCTCGACTCACCCAAAGAATAGCGAGCATCTGTGAAACCATTTAACTATAAGACAAAGGATTTTCTGATGTCGTTCTACATCTGTCAAGTGAATACCACTGACTCATTGGACTCCTTCGTAACACAGACTAGTAAATTATACCAATTATAACACAGCAAATGGGCAGGTGACCAAGACATGGATGGGGAGGAGGGAGGAAGAGAGGGGAGGGAAAAGAAGAGTTAAGATGTGTTGTGTGTGTGTGCTGACTCCCCATGAGGAATGTAATCCTTAGGCACTGGAAACATGTGCTATTAAAAATAAAATTTTAAACAACAATAATAATACAGCCAATGGCATTAATGGCATTTCAGTACAATACATTCCTCCTCATATTCCCTTAGTTTTCTGACCAATGTTTTAAGAACAACAGATGAATTTACAGCATTATTTGATAACTTCTGAGGTGTAACAACTGAAGCCTTCAAAGCATGAAGTAGCACTATATCTTAACTATGGATCTAAATGCCTAAAGTATTAATAAGTATTAATATTATAATATTATTTAATAAGTCTTTATAACCTTCTAAAATCTATTAATATCTGAGGCTGACTTAATAGAAAAATTCAACCAGTGGTCCCTAAGATTGCGTAAGAAATAACTAACCCACGGGTGTCTTAAAGAAGATGAGGCAAAGGAAGAGGTAGTTTCACAGGTCTGGGAGCTCAGAGGTTACATAAATACTCCCTGAGATTTATGTGTTCATTTCTGCAAGCCAGTTACTCTCCTCCAAGTGCCACCAGGCGAAGCTCTTCCTGTGGGGAATGGAATTGCTCCAGCCCCATCACGAAAGAAGTCTCTGCAGTCCAGTGTCCCCCATATGTTCTTGGCAGACCCCAGCCACAGCCCTTCTCAGCCACGGCAATCATCACCAGCACCCCTAGATCTTGGTATGGTGGCCATTTGAGTGCTTTCAAGACAAAACATACAGATTCTTAGAAATCATTGTAAAAAAAATCAAATCCTCTTGCTTTACAGACACCAGAGTAAACACCCCTGGATCTGTTGTCATTTCTGCATTTGAATTCTCTATCTGGACCCTTGATGAACACCCATGATGCTTTATTCCCACCATTCAGTCATCATTAACTATAATTTTTTAAAGGCAAAAATATGAATTCTCAGTTCTGTTCATTTATAGCCACCTAGCCTTTCAAAAAGCAACGCAGAGAGTGCATGGATTTGATGCTGTGAATGAGATCATCTTACTGTCTCCCTCTGCACCTGACAATGGAGAATACACCTGAGACCCCGGCCAGGGTGTAGACACCCATGCCATGAGGTGTCAGTTGCTTAAAGATTGACCTGTGTAAAGTACACATTCAGTTCACTTCTTTGGTCCCTGAAAACCCACTGGATTTCTGGCCATTCCTGGGATCCCTGATGCCACGAACTATAACATAAAATGTACGGAGGGTCCTGACTGCCCGAACCCCTGCGGTATCCACCACAGCTTGTGTTCAGAAGCCCAAAGTTGAGAAGCCATGGTCCAGGCTGTGGTCGTCACCCAGGCCCCTGGACGAGGACTGCTGGAAGCCATCCTAGGAAATCAGCTCGGGAACCCGGCGAGGACCCTTGGAGGAATGTGCCTGGGAGGGACCACACAGAAACCGGAAAGCAGGAAGCCTGGAACTGGAGGAAGAACGCAGCCATCTTTGCTTCACAATGAAGAAGCCACAGAGGGGAAGTCGAACACCTGTGGTAGCATGGAAATTCGATATTCTTGCCCGAGAGAGCCAGGGAATGAATCCCATGAGATTTAAGATGCGAGTGTCACCTGGAGAGGTAAATGGGGCCATGTCCTCCATTGGTCTCAGAAGGCAGAACAAGGAGGCTGAGTCACTGGTGGGATCTTTACATTTGCCTCAGGCACAAGGTCAGCTTTTCCCAGTATCTGGGAGGCAGATATCTGACCCCCTAGAAGGGCAGGAGTAATTTCAGGGGTTGGAGAAAAACAAGACTCTCCTGGAGAGCACAGGAACCTGGCTTGGAAAGAGCAAGGCCCACATATTTTGTACAATGAACTACGTAATCATTAAGAAATTTCTAAAACATTGTCCCTTGTGGATAATTAGCTAAAGTTAGAAATACACAGTTTTACCTAGAATAGTGAATTCTGGACTTACTGTTAAAAAACAGGCCTGCCTGACAAAGTGAACAGCTATACAATTCAGACAGTAAGCCCTCATACTTCCTAAATATTTGCATTCCCCCCCAGGACATTTTAGAGGGAAGAAGAGACTTTAAGTGACTGACTCACATTGGGATTGTTCTTGGGCTTTCAGGCCTGCCTCGCAGAATTCTTATTGTTGTGGCTGCAATGAAGGCAGCCGTGACTGCACACCTCTCCCGGGTCTCCTGGCTGTAACTTCCAGCTGTGTGAACTCCACCATCAAGGCCCTGGGTGGCTGAGGCCAAGGTCCTTAGCATCTCTGGGCCTCCGTCTCCTCCTCTGTGCGAGGGGGGCTCACTGAGCACCCGACTCTGGGTTGTGCATGGGTTTATCCGTGTAAATAAATGTGGGTACTGTGTGCATCAGGAGCTACAACCATGGTTCAAAGCTCACAGTTCAAAGCCTGCCCTGTACCAAGTACTGAACTATTCTGAGCTTTGCTTGTAGAATATGATCGCCTTCACCTCCTCCGCCTGTGGGAGAGGTAAGAGAGCCCAAGGTTCTGGCTGGTGTGGGGGGTCCCACACAGGCACTGACTTACTGTACTCAGTTCACATCTTACCAACAAGCTGCCCATTTACTTTCTCGATGGCTTCTGCAAAAGCCTCATTTTACCCCTGTCAGATTTGTGTGGGACTCACTGTTGCTGGCTGTTCTCACTGTTCATTACAGTTGGGACCTTGTCCTATCAGTCAGCATAGGTGTCCAACTCCAGCACTTCCTGTCAATAATTCAGTTCCTACCTTCTGCAGATACAGATGTGCAATCCCATTACTCATCAGTGAAATCAGTTAAATAGGGAGAGGGGGACCCTGTGTCCCCCCAGCCGCATATAGCCACGCCACACCTGTTCTGGAAGTCTGTGGGTCACAGCCACACCCACAGGTGTAGTACTGGATCCAGAGTCTCCTCCTCATCTCAAGCTGGGCTGAGGGCTCGCAGCAGGGATGCCATGGCCGAGCAGCCTGAGGGCTCACCGGCTGGTGCTTTGGTAGGAAGTCTGCCCGCTCCTGGAACTCTGATCCCCTCTGCCTCCTCTCAGGAAGGACTAGAGGGCAGAGGACATGGGTGGCCTAGCAAACACTGTGTGAGGCAGGGAGAGACCAGAGTCGACTCATTGGCATGTGGAGGGACCAAATAAACTCCTGGCATGGACTCCGTGACAGTGTTTAGAGCTGGACTCGTATCTGGGGATATTCTTTCTCCCATGGCTCCTTACCCCTCTCTGCCCAAGAACCGTAAGACTCAGAGCCCCTACCCACTGGTCCCTGTGCCCAGCCTGTACCCTGGATCAGAGACAGATTCTCAGTCCTGTGGGTGAGCCCCGGGCCCTGGAACACAAGGGAGCTAGGAGCAGTGCAGGTGGGAACAGCAGGTTTCTGTGAGCAGTGACAACCTCACAGTGTTTCCTGCCCGAGGAGTGGAGACCAGCTTTCACCAGGGCAGAACTGGGTCGAGGAAGGGTGACGAAGGGGCGTGTGCATGAGGCACAACGAAGAGGGTGTATTAAGGCTCTGCAGAGAGCAGAACCACTGAAGTTCTGTGTGCAGTGGTAGCAATGCTTAGAAATCCAGCACTCTGAGAGGCTCAAGCAAGAGGACGGCAAGTTCCAGCCCTGCCTGCCTGGGCAACTCAGTGACTTAGCAAGACCTTGTCTTAAATAAATAAATAAATAAATAAATACAGTGCCGAGGATTTAGCTCAGTGGTGCTGCCACCTGCCTTGAAAGCTCAAGGTCCCAAGTTCAATCCCTGGTACCAAAAAAGAAAAGAAAATGCATACATGTATTGTGGATGTAGCTCAGTGTGAGAGCCCTGGGTTCTGCCCCCAGTACTACAAAACTAAGCAGAATGAAATGACTCTGTGTGTGTGTGTGTGTGTGTGTGTGTGTGCAAAAAGAACTGTGTTTTCAGGAATTGCTCATGTGGTTGTAGGGACTGACAAGTCCACACTCTCTAGGGGCCCTGGCAGGCTGGAAGAACTGCAGTCTCAGGATCAAATGCAAAGGCCCCCCACCAGTACAACCCCTTTCCTCCTGGGAGACCTAGGGCCTTCAGCTGATTGGGTGAGGCCCACCTGATTTGTTGGAAGAAATCTGATTTACTAGTTTAAATGTTAATCGCATCTGGGAAGCACTTCCACCAGAATATTTAGACTGTTTGGCCAAATATCTGGATAGCAGGGCCTCAGGGAGCCATGCCAGTCCACAGCCAGCATGGGGGCCAGGGGTGCATGAGTGAGATTTGCCAGGGAATCGGGAAGCAGAGTTGGAGTTTGGTGGAAAGGGAGGGGCCCATGGGAGCCCCAGTTCTGCTGCAGGTCCCTGCAAGGGTGGAGGAAGCCACACTGGGACCTGCTGACCCTCAGAGTGGCTGAGACTAAGCTGTTCATGAGCAGGACTCTGTGGTCCTCTGCGGGACGGAGACATCTCTGAAGAGAAACTCTGCCCACCACAGGTGGATGCGCGAATCACTTGCATAAAACATCTTCACTGCAGACTTTTTCCAGTTTGAATCTCTTTAAAGAAAGGTGAAACGTGTCCCATCTGCCTGAGTGCAAAGTCACTTTAGTTTTGTCTGCAGTGTTTACAGTTGTCTGAGCCACACCTAACAGAACTCGATCCGTGGAGTCTCCCAAGATTCGGCTCTGTCTTCTCTCAGAAACAAGCCTGTTTTTCTTCCTGGGCACAGTGCAGGGAGCTACACTAACCCTAATTAGATTCCCTCAGACCGAGGAAGGAGGAGCTCTTGGTCTGAAGACAGAATCAGTGGGCTCTGGTGGCAGCAGATGGCTGTTGATGCCCTGGGCCTGGGTGACCCTTCCCACCCCCACGGTTCTGTGTGGTTGGTACTCTCAGTGTGCTCCTCCGGGCAGAGGAGGAGAGGTGCAGGGAACCTGAGTCAGCACAGAGCAGGACACCAGGCTTCTAGTGCAGCTGCAGCAAGCCCGTGGGCAGGAAGGATCCCGTGCAGGAGGCCATCTGGTCCCCAGAGAAGCACGGAACAGGTGCTGAGCGCTGCAGAGCAGACAGCGACCTGAAGAACATTTGCCTGCTCAGCCTTCGGAGACAGAAGCTGGGGGAGTCTCTCGTAGGGAACTGCGCCTGTTGGCAGGCAGTACAAGAGGAATCTCAGCAACGCAAGCACTGTCCCCAGGGGTGAACAGGCCCAGCACCACAACCTTCCACAGCTGGCTGCAAGACAGGAACACGGTGTCAGAAGAGCACAAAGGTTCAAGACGCTCAGCTCACAGTAACCAGGAAGCAGAGCCGGAGATCAACACAGAGAGGAATCGTCCCGGGACGAGATGCACCCCGAGGTTCTGCCCCAGGCCCACCCAGACTCACCCAGGAGTCTGCTTCTCCAGTCCCTGAGTGGGCACCAAGCCAAGCGTGTGGATACTGTTCCCTGCACACCCTGCTGCAGGAGTCAGTGCTGTGATCCTTGTCCCTTCCGCTCTGTCCCCGCTCATCCTTTGATTGGTCACTGTGCATGCCTGGGCTTAGTTTCCCCATACAGATGACAAGGCTGGAAAGTAAGATCACTCCTGCCTTGCTCTCTGCTCGAACACTCAGCCTTCCAGTTTTTTTGTGGAAACCAGGTAAAAGGGTAGACTCATAAAGAGCCATAGTTTCATCATCTTTTGGGATCTAATGGTTTTCCTTTTAAAGTTTATGAGGCAGAGTTTTTGTTTAAGTGGACAGAATACAACAGCCAGTGTTCTGTAGATAGAAGCTGCAGCTCAAGGATTTGGGATGCAAGTGCGGAATTTCTAAGGCCCTTTGAGCACAGAGGCCAGTTCTTTCCATGTGTGTTTCTCCTAATTCTGTTTTCCCTGGCTTTCCCTGTGTAAACGAACCTCTGTGGATCTCACTGGTTCTTTTTAAAATAAGATTTTGTGACAGGAGAGTGAGACCCAGTAAAACTATCATACTGACCTCCAGCAGGGAAGCTTTGCACGCCTTTGGCTCTGCAGTTCATGAAGTCAGTGCTCACAGCGCCTCCCTTGGAAGAAGGCTTTCACATCTGCCCCCTTGGCTTTGCATACTTTTAGCAGAGAATCCTGCATTTCGAGATGAAAAGTTATCCCACGCCTGTGTCTGGCTTGCTGTGGATCTCCCCTTCAGTTTCACAAGACGAAGAGGTGTGATTTAGGAAATGTAGGAGGCGTCCGCTTGTGAGCATCCAAGTGCAGAGGAGGGCCTGATCTCCAGGCTGTGTTTCCTGCCAGCCGGTTGTCAGTCATGGGATGGCAATTGTGCCATGAATGTAGCAAACACTACGTTTACTGCTGGGAAATGTGTCCTGGGCAACCACCTGGGGCTCCCGAGCAGCAGGGTCCAGCACACAGCTCACCAGCATTCTCACACTCTCCCTGCTGTGCCATTCCTGATGTACTTGCTGCCAGACCCCAGAGGGACATGGAGACTTCGAGTGCTCTGTTCTAGCCATGAGTGCAGACAAGCACAGCTCCATCTCTCCAACAACCCCAGCTCTATCTGCAGCTCTCAAGCACACATTTGATCCCCAAGGTCACTGCCTCTTCCAGAGCTCAACTTCTATCTCTGATTGCTTGGATACAATGCCATGCAAGCACCCCTGTCAGTTCCAACAGCAGACAGTGAGGACAGCAAGCAGACACCTCGGCTGTCTACCGGATGGGCTGAGGGGGTCAGCTTCTCTCCTTCCCATTCTGCCCAGTTCTGCTGACCTGTGGCCCCACTTACAGGGTTCCTACATGGTTTAGCTTGTTAACTTGGATTTATTTTTCCAATGAAAACAAGCAGTGGTTTCCAAGAGGCAGATGTTTATTGTTGAATGTTTAAAACATTTCGTTTTAAAGTGTGGTGGACCTACAATTACTCACACATGTGAGAATGCTGTAGTTACTCATATGAAAACAAAGCTGTATCTTCAAAGCTCAGCCAATCCCACCCCGCCAGACCGCATCGACCACTGTCATAACCTCTGGGCCCTGAGAGTGTCTGCATATAGTCCTGGAGGCCAATAGAGCTCATTTAGGGAGGCAAAGCAATTAATTAGGAACAGCCTGCCTGAAACCTGCGACAGATGTGCTGAGAACACCGTGTTGACAGGTCTATCAAGGATCCAAGAAGCACCTGCCGGCAAATTCTACAGCGCAGCCTTTGTGATTCTACAGCCGCCAGGAGAGGGGACTCCCCTCTCTCGAGCTGATTCGTGCTATGACAGCCTCGTGTTCATCAAGGCTTCAAGCTGGTATGTGTCGTGACAGCTTCTGTGTTAAATCATTTTCCATGGAGCAAAGAGTCATCCACACAGAAGCCAAGAATCACTCTGGAAAATACAGTAGCTCCAACAAGAACCAACAGAGAAAAGAACTGCGATCTTTAATCCTGATACACCAACTTCATTCGATTAAGAAATCCATAATGGATTAGTGAGCATGCCTCTGGGTAGTTCGTGGGAGGTGTGACTTTGGGTACTGTATCCAGTCCCTGTCCCCTTCTTCTCTGGCACTATTCCCCTGCTCTGCTTCCTGAACACCATGAGCTGAACAGCTCTGTTCCACCATCTCCTTCCTCTGTGACGGTCCCGCCTTGGAATCAGCTCACCATGGACTGAATCCCCTGAAACCATCAGCCAACTCAAACCTCTCCTCCTTGAAGTCATGCGTGTCAGGTGTTGTGTCCAACAATGGGAAAGCTTGCTGATACAGCAACTAAATTCCAAGATGAAAGCAGAAACCGCTGAGAGACTTATGATCTTAAACCCATGATCAAGCAAAGGCTGGTTCAGGTGGGATCAAGCCATGAGCGAGTTGGAGTGGAAGCCAGAGATGGCCTCAGAGTCCAAACTGTCCTGTTGTGGCGGCATGCCGCTCTGCTGGTGCTGTGACAAAGTATTCTGCTCAGCCCTCATGGGAAGGTTTTGCCAAAGGAAGCATTACATGGCCAAAACTGAAGTGTTAAATTCACTTTTTAAAGTGGAGAGAAAAGGCATTTCATTGACCTTATCTAATGACTGTTGTGCTTGTCAGTGTGCTGGTACTGAGATCATTTGAGTTAAGAGAAAGTTTTGTTTCACCTACTGTTTCAGAGCTTCAGCCCATGACAGACTGGCCCTGTTGCTTTAGTCTCATGGCCAGGGGCCATGTCATGGGAGAGGCATGTAGGGAAGGAGGCTCACCCATCTCAGGGCAGCAGTGGAGCCCCACAGTTACCTCTCACAATGACCTAACCTCCGTCCACGAAAGCCCCCCCGCAAGGGTCCATTCCCCCAACACTGCCATCCTGGGACCAAACCTTAACCACATGGCCTTTGGAGAACATTCCAGATCCAAACTGTGACAGTTGCTGAACAGTAAGGATATTGGATTCAAAACGGATGCCAGGAGACCCACCTGAATCCCTGACGGGAAGCAGTGACCCCCACCCTGAGAACCGCACAGGTGTACCCACGAGAGGGCCCTTGGCAGTGCATAGCACCACAGCTGGGTGGAGGAGATGGCTGAGCCCCGCTGCATCCTGCCTCAAGACCCCAACTGATAAGGGGAATACCAAGCAGTTGCTTTCTTCCCACTGGTGCATTCAGGAAAATCAAGTCAAAGCTGTTGCCAGGGCCCCTGTTTATTTTCAAAACACAGCTCACTCCGGCTTACGGGACCCTCAGCATCATACAGAGCCAGGCAAAGGTTTCGAGTCTCTTGGGCTGAACTGGAGGCATTTTGTACCAGTGCACTGCTTGTGAACTCAGACAGATATTTGGCACCTCCAGAAGTGATTGGGGCGATCTCTGTGCAAGATGATTCCGTGTAGAGATCTGCTCTCTCGAGAGAGGCTGGAGGATGGGCGAGCCCAGTGGAAATGGGTAAGATGACAGAGACAGAGGCTCCCAAGGCGATGTGGAAAACCTGCCGCAGCCAGGATGTCTGTGGCAGCCCCGGTGTGGACACAGCAGTTAAAATTCACAAGGCTGCAGGACGCAGAGAGCAGTGTGCAAAATGGGAAGAAACAAAATCACAACTGGAAGCACACAGAGCCGAAAAAGCCACTCAGGCCACTGACAGCAGACTCCTTACAGCTGCAAGGCTGAAGCCAATCTCCTAGAAGGAGGATGTATAAGTAGTTGGCATGACAGCGAATGAAAAATGCTCATTATGCCATCACCAATGATGGGGAGTGTTTCCACAGCCGACTGGGACGATTCCTACAACCCTGACATATTTGCTTTTTGTGTGTATAAAAATTTGCATTACCATTTTCTATTTCTATCCACGCAAACACAGAGAGACACACACATGGACACACACAGAGACACAAACAGGGACACACAGAGACACACAGGGACACACACAGAGCAAGCAAAAGAAGCAGCATAGAGACACAGTAGCAGCGGCTGTCACCGGAAGAAGGGATCACAGACACACAGACATGCACCACTACACCCAACTAGGAATTCTTTTATATGCAGAAAAGACAAATAAAAATGCGGCTTTGAGGGAAAATATTGTCACCTGTCAACAACTGGTAATCAAATGAACGATGCCCAGATGTTATGAACCTCCTGCTGGAAAAGCAGCTACCCCTAATGAAACAGTCATTAAAACAAATCCTACCCAAAATGAATAAAGCCTCTAGATCCAAACCCTAATGGATGGAAATGACCACGGGCAGAGGAATATGTTAAATGACACTATGGAGATGTTCTTCACAAAATCCTGCAGTGGGGAAAAAAATCTGCAGAAGATTCAGGACAGAAACCACCCAGCTTCTGCCCCAAATGAATTGAGTAGGAAAATCAAGATTAGGATTAAGGAATCACATGGAGACAGAGAAGAAAAACCTGTGGACCAGTTAGTTGCACAGTGTGGGTTTTATTTGGGTTTTCCTTTAACAAGCAGATTAAATTAAGAACTTCGAGATACTGTTAAGAATTCGAACCCCAGACACTTTCAGTAATGCCAAAAAAATTACCCCCTTTTTTGGATGTCATAATGTTACTGGGGGGGGGTTCTAAAAACAGATTTCTTCTTATCCTTTGGAGATTCACAGTGGAATATGTACATCGGAAACGTGCTTCCCAGTGGGGAGCATGGAGGGTAACTATCGAGGGGGTGAACAGGAGCAGAAAGGTCCCTTACCCTGCGAATGTTGAAGTTTTTGTTTTAAGAAAGGCAGAGGCAGAACGGCCACTTGGCCACACTGCTCTGGAGTGGGTCATTTGCAAGGGTGGTGGAAGCAAGGCCAGTGGAAGGGAAGGGGGACAGGGAGGAGGGCAGGAGGAGCAGGCTGGGGAGGAGTCCGGGCCCTGCGGCTACAGCCAGCGCTGTCTACACAGCAGCTGGGAAACTTCACTGGCCGCTGCTACTTCACCTTCCTGTCTCGGGCCAGGACACTGCCCCTTCCTTACTGGGGCCTCTTCCTTTTAGGGTCACGTGGACCAATTTTTTTCCTCTTCACTTTCTAAAAGACTTTTAGCACCTGTTCGCAGGACGCAGTGGCTGCTTTTGGGGTGAGAAGTCGGTGCCTGTACGTAACGCATCTTCATTCTTTCTACATCCCCTCCTCTCCCTCCATCTCTCGGTCCCTTCCCATCTGCAAAAGATCTGTCTGTCTGTCTCCTATTATCTACCTTTTATTCTGTGCTTTATTTATCTACACTTTGCTTTGGGCTTCTGGGGTGAGAGAAATCACGCCATATCGAAGCCTGCGAGTCCGATTCCTTCACTTAACGCTGTGGTCTCGAGGTGCGTGCACTTTCCCACAAATGTCGCTCGTTTACCTTCCCTTGTGGCACGGTAGAACTGTGCTGCGTGTTGAGCGGGGGGAGTGCTTCACACATCCACACCCTGTCCCCTGCAGCTGGTCCCTGGGGAACTGGAGCTCCTGCAGCCGGACGTGCGGTGGAGGCACTCAGAGCCGGCGCGTGCAGTGCATCCGGTGGGCCCACGACAACTCAGCGCCGGTGGCGAGCAGCCTGTGTCCACAGCCTGCGC
>NW_022900913.1:3141559-3222727 GCF_012274545.1 Fukomys damarensis
GCCCGCGTGGAGCACGGGGCCCTGGACAGAGGTAGGTGTGGGGCTCAGCTGGGCAGAGGGCTGGGCCCATCCACTGGGACGAGGGGCCTGAGCACCGCCCCTGGCTTGAGCCGCCTCCTCTGTGTGCAGTGCTCCCGGACCTGTGGCAAGGGCTGGAGGAAGAGGGCTGTGGCCTGCAAGAACACCGACCCCTCCGCGCGCGTGCAGCTGCTGCCCAATGCCATGTGCGTGGCCGAGCCCAAGCCCAGGACGCACGAGGCCTGCCTGCTGCCACGCTGCCACCAGCACAAGAAGCGGCAGTGGCTGGTGTCCGCCTGGTCCCAGGTGTGTGAGGCTGCGGTCCTGCCTCCCCGCACCTCTATCCCCGTCTCCGGCAACACCCACATTCCTGGTACCCCCGCTCCAGGACAGCGGGCGTCCAGCCCAGCGCAGGAAGAAGCTGGGTTACTGGGCGAGAGCAGCCTGGGCATCTGTGCCTCGGGCTGCATGGGCACTGCACAGGGCTGCCCAGCCCCATACGGGGCCTGCAGCGGGATCTTGGGTTTGGGCAGATGAAGGTTCCCTGACTAGGTGTGGCCTGGCCAAGACCCAAAGGACCCCAGAAACCTCACAGCCCAAAGAAGCACCCCACGCAAGGCCATGTGCGGCATGCCGTTTGCCAAGCAGGGCATTTCATCCTCTTGACTCAGAGTTTGCCACTGAGAAATGAAGCACTGTCGCCGGCTGAAGTCGCTGCCCTTGCCGAGGACGTGCTGCAGCCCTGTCACCTGGGCATGGGAATGGCGTCTCCCGACCACGGAGCACTGTTGCTAGAGAGGAACTATCTGCCATGCAGAGCCCTGCAGACAGGCATATAAAAAGCAAGCGCGCTGTGTCGAGGAGAAAGCCTCTGCCCTCAATTTCACACTCATGCACAAGCACACAACACATGCGTGCACACCAGGGCTTCCCTCAGGTGTGGCCTGGTGAGCCACCTCATGTGCTCCATAGGTCTCTGTCCTGACACCAGGCACAGGCAGCACCCGGGGACAGGACGGTGAGGTCAGAGCTGTGCTGCTGTGCGGGCCGTCAGCTGGGGTCTTGGGTGGCTGAGCACCTGTCTCTGTCCCCTGCATGAGGACCGGCGCCATCCCTAGACCCCGAGCCCGGCCCTCCTGCAGTGGAGCATAGCTCTCGTGGGTCACCCTTGCTGGACCGGCAGCTGCAGCCTGGGTTTGCACAGGGCCTCCCTGCTTATCTGGGAGGCACAGCTGTGTATGCTCCCCTCTTCCAGGCAGCCCTAACTTCTGGGGAAGGTCTGTGAGCCCGGCTGCTCTGGGCACCTCTGCTCCGGGCCACAGCATGCCTGCAGCTGTGTGGAGAATCCACTTGGCAATGTCCCCACACCCTCTTGTGTGAGACATCAGAGAGCCCAGCTGCATGGTCTGGCGGGTTGTAATGCTCCCCTCACGGCTTCTGCCTGCCCTGTCCCACTTCCAACCCTTTCTGTGTGGCTCTGACCTGCTGAGCCCCCTCCCTTGACGAGGATGCTGTGCTGCCTTCTAAACAGAGAGGCCCATCTGCATCACCGGGCTCTGCCTTTACACAGAGGGCCACACTGCTGTCACCAGGACACAGGCAGCACCCGCTGTGCAGCACAGACCTTCCTCCTCTTCCTTGCAGTGCTCTGTCTCCTGTGGGAGGGGAATCCAGAAAAGGCTCCTGAGATGTGCAGAAAAGTACGTCTCTGGGAAGTACCATGAGCTGGCCCTCAAGAAGTGCTTGCATCTGCCACAGCCTGACCTGGAGCTGGAACGCACCTGTACCCCATTTCCGTGCCCCCCGCACCCCTGGCACACCGCCATGGGCCCCCTGAGGAGGAGCTGGTTTGCCTCTCCCTGGTCTCAGGTAAGAGGCTCTCTCAGAATGGATGCCACGCCTCAGAGGCATTCTGTGCAATCCAGAAAGAGCCCCGGACTCACTGGGAGCATCGGTATGTAGGGTCAGCTGCCAGGCTGCGAAAGCCACTGGGTGTTGTCACCCCACAACTGCTGGGTTCGGCCTGGGCCATGGCTCAGGCTGGTCGGAGCGTGGTGTCCTCAGGATCCCTCCTGGCCCTTCCCATCCCCACCATCCCCTCCTTCTAGGCGTCCTTGGCTCCTGGGAGGAAGTCTGCTTGAGCACCCCTAGCTCCCCAGCCTCTTGCTGTTTCCTCCTGGGTTCCCGGCCTCAGCCCTGCAGCTGGAAGTCTCTGGATCCCTCCTGGCCCCACTCCACCCATGTCTCCCCGCCTGCTGCCATGGGGCAATCAGGCCTGGAGGGCTGAGATGCATGCATGGCCACCACTGCCCTCCTGCAGCTCCCGTGTGTGGCGGGGAACTGGCCTGTCCGGAACACTCCTCCCTGCCCACTGCCTGGCGCTGACTCTGTCCTTTCCTGGAGAGAAGGAAGACAGAGGGAGGGGATGGTGGGGCCTGGACCTGCCTCTGCACGCCCCTCTGGAGGGGCCTGAGTACCTCTCCCCAGAGGGGCCCAGGGTGCCCGCGGTGGGCACAGGAAAGGCTGGGCCACCAGAGACCACGGCAGCTCCCACTCACAGGGCTGCTTCCAGCTACGTTCTGGCCCCAGCAGCCCTGGGAGTGAGGAAACCTCATCAGGACCCCTGCCCAGAGGAGGAAACCGAGGCACAGAGCCCTTCCACCCTCCAGTGAGGGGCAGAAGTGGGTGCGCGCACATCACATGTGCTATGAGAAGGCCCGCAGATGCCTGCACTGGCCCCAGGAGAGCCAAGGTGACCCTGGCTGCCGGGCACTTTCCCAGCTTTGGTTCCACCTCACACAGGCACCTTGCCCTGGGCTGGGTCTCGCAGTCTCATCAGTACCATTTGCATCAACTCACAGTGAAGCCCCAAGTTCATCAGTGCATGGGACATCCGGCCACCCAGTCACCCCACAGGGGCTTCCCTGTCCCCACAAGCAGCCACCCTAGTTCCTATGCTGAGGTTTGTGGGCTCACTGCCGACCAAATCAAAGGAAGCCATTTGTTTGGGTGAAAAGGAAAGAGCGTGCACTCAGAACTGGCTCTGAGGAGATGGGGCAGTCTCCTCCTCACTGTGTGCAGACAGGACATTGGGGTGCCGTCCAGCAAGGTGCAGCGGGGAGGCACACCTGGAGACAGCAGGTGCACTCGGGCTGTTCCCTGCCCTTCCTGGACGGAACCTCTGTCTCCCTTGCCCAGGGGACAGAAGCGGGACTTGACCTTCTCTGACGCCAAAGTCTGTGGTCCGGTCCATTCCTCTACACTGCGGAGAGACCTCAGGAGAAGTGGGGAAGCCACTGGTGTCTAAAAGAAAACATTGATCGTTTAGTTCCACCTCGCAGTGCCAGGCACAGGGACGCTGCCCGAAGGCGCTGTTCCCGAGTGTCACCCTGGCATCCCCTGACATACACCTGCTCCTGTGCCAAGCAGATTTCCCAAGAACACCTCGACTTCCAGGCAGGGAAACGCTCCCCTTCATTGACACTGCAGCCGGCAGAGGCCAAGGCTGGCCCAGGCCGTAGACAGAGGAGAACACAGCACAGGATAGAAAGCAGCTTTGCCCCAGTTCTGGATACAGCATCAGCAGCCTTCTACTCAGGAAGATTTCAAACAGAAACCGAATAGGAGGCTTTTCCTGCTTTTATATCCAGAAGAATGACTTATAGGTAACTTTATTGCTCACAGAACCTGTCCTTTTCTGTACTACCTATTTTCTGAGGAGATAATGCAGCACTCCTTAAATACCCACTTTTTATTCAGTGCACTCACTTTCTAGCACCCGTCCTCACTCTGCCCCAGAGCCCCTGAGCTCAGATACTGTTGGGGCATCCTCAGCATTAGCCACAGCTGCTCACACACGTGCCTGAGCGAGGCCCAACAGCCTGGCTCCCATCTGAGCTCCAAAGCACAACAGCAGCCACGATGCAGGCTGGGTCAGGATGCCCAGCAAGGGCCCAGTCTGGTGCCCAGCACAGCGCACACTGCTGGCAGGTGAGCAGGGCCTGCTCCATCTTTGTGCTGGCTGAGCAGTGCTGCCTTTGGTACCTCCATCCCCTACAAGCTGCTGCAGCTTGAAGTGCTGCCCCCTCCGATGGTGGGCTGGCCAAGGCAGGGAGCCAGGCAGCCCAGTGACTGCTGTGCTCTCCTCCTGCAGTGCACGGCCAGCTGCGGTGGTGGTGTGCAGATGAGGACTGTGCAGTGCCTAGCAGGGACCCAGCCAGCCTCTGACTGCCCTTTGCACCAGAAGCCCGAAGCCTCCCTGGCCTGCAACACCCACTTCTGTCCCATTGAAGAGAAGAAAGGTGAGTGAGGGGCCCCTCGGCTGGACCTGGACCTTTGGTTGGGGGTGTGGAAGCTTTGGAGAATTCCTGAGAAGTCTAGAGGAATAGGGTACATGCTGGCTGGGGAGCCCAAGAGTTGGGACCTGTGTCTGCCATACCTCTTGCTCCCTTTGCCCCCTTCAATTTTCCAGTGACATAGCCAGAAAGCCATGGGAAATGAGGAAGTTCTGCATGCCCAAAGAGCTACCCTCCTTCCACAGCGCTGGAGCAATGGCGAGTTTGCTGTTATTTGCCACACAGAGATGCTAATGAGCGGCATCCACCAGGTGGAGCACTTGGCTAACGTGGAGTGTGCTTGTTTCCAGGCACCTTCTGCAGGGACGCCTTCCACTGGTGCAGCCTGGTGCCACAGCACGGGAGGTGCAGCCACAGGTTCTACGGCAAGCAGTGCTGCAGGGCTTGCTCCAGGTCCAACCTGTGAGGCAGACATCCCGCAGCAGAGAGGCAGCCATGTGGCCTGGGAACATAAGCTGTGTAGTACGTGCTAGAACATGGCCAACGAAGATGGCGCCAGACAAGGGCTAACTGTGCTAGGCTCTCGGCCCCGAGCGGGTATGTTCGTGCTCAGGATGCGGCCAATGTGTGGCTGTGCCCATCGCCCATGCTGTGCTCACCTCACACGCTCTGTTGTCCTGTGGAAACACAGGTTGCTCCTGCTCAAAGCGAGAGAGCCTTCCCACAGAGCCCAAGCAGCAACTCTCAGCCAGGTTTGTGGCTCCACTACACCAAGTCCAAAGGACAGCAGAGGTGGACTTGCTAAACTCGAAATGTCTGGTGCTTTGTAAAGAGAAGAAAGAGCCACAAGATTACGAAAGTATGCAGAGCACTGCCCCCTCCTTCCTGGGAGGCCCCCACCATCACGTGGGCCGAGGAGCAGGTGCTGCACCATTGGTTACAGACACCACAGCTCAGCCGAATGAGCCCAGGTCCTTCTGATTTAGGACTTTGCATGTGCAACCGAGAAAATAAAATCCCTGAAGAGGTGCTTCCTTCTCCTACAGGCTCACGTGCCGGAGGAGACTTTGATACTTAGTGTTCTCTCTTTCTCAGTCACGTACCAGTGAGTCTTCCTGTTGAAACCCATTTCCAGTGCTCTTTTTTCTTAAGTAGTGGGTCAGAAGTTCAGGTTACACAGCTGCCCCCCAAAAAGAGTCAGGGACACCAAGCAGTAGCTCTGATTGTAGCCTTGTGCCCTGGGTCTTGTTGTTGCTCTGTTGAGGATCTTTTAATTTTTAAATTTCTTCCATAACTTGGGTAGAAAAGGAAGGGCAGCAGCCTTCACAGAGGGCCTCCCCTGCTCCCTGTCCTCACTGGTGCTTATTTCTGGTCTCCCTGCCTGGAAAGTGGCGCCTTTGCAGACGGGCACCTGGCTATTTATATTTGCTGAATTTTATAATAAATTTTATATTGTATGATCTGCTTCTGAGCTGCGTCCTGATGCTTCCTGAGGTTTGCTTCTGCTGTAGAGGGCTGGTACCAGACACTGAGAAATGAGTTTCAAAGAGGGAGAAATATGGCTCTGGAATGTCACAGAGAGGCAGAACTCGACTAGGACAAAGTGCACCCTAGTGGGGAGGGCAGCGGAAGGTGGGTCCTGCTGGCTTAGTGACACAGATGACAAGGTGGCTACTCTGCTGTGCATGTGGCCACACATCTGTGATCCCAGCGCTCACTAGGCTGAGGCAGGAGGATTGCTGTGAGTTCAAGGCCAGCCTGAACTACATAAGGAGACCCTGTCAAAGAAGGGAGGAAGGAAAGAAGGAAAGGAGGGAAGGAGGGAGGGAGAGGAAAGGTGGGAAGGAGACAAGGAAAGAGGGAGAGAGGGAGGGGAAGGCAGCTTGACCTTGCAATTCCTGCTGGTGTTAGGGTTCTCCAGAGAAGTAGAACCAGGGGGGCATGAGCGAAAAGAGCTGGTATTTTAAGGAACAGTGCCACCCAACTGTGAAGCCAGGCAACTGACATCCACAGGAAGAAACTCAGGGAAGAGCTGATAGTGCCATCTTGGGTCCGAGTTCCACAAGACAGCAGGCCAAAACTCATGAGTTCCATTGTTGGGCACATGAGGCAGAACTGCTTCTTCTCAGAGGAGCCTTGGGATGACTGGCAGGGCCCTCATCTGATTGGACTGAAGCCTACCCACGTTATGAAAGGAATCTCCCTTCCTAACACCCACTGATCAAACATTCACACATGGACAAAATGCCCACTCTCAGCCAGCCTCATGTCTGACTGTCACATAGCCTGGCCTCACAGACACCTGAAATTGGGTATGGCACCACTCCCCTGGATTATAGCTCAACCAGCCATAATGGGTCCCCATGGGAAGACATTAATATTTCCAAGGTGAGGCGGACCCTGCACCACAGAGCATCAGTGACAGGAAGGACAGCTCTGTCTTGGTCACCTCCTTACCACTTGGACACAATCCAACATCCCCAACTTAAAAGCGAAGAGGCTCGGTGTGGCTCAGAGTTTCAGTCCCTGGGGGCTGCCTGCAAGGCAGGAAGGGCGCTGTGGAAGGAGAGCTGCTCACATCACGGTGGCCCAGATGTGAGAGAGAAGGAAAGAGAAGGGAGCAATAGTTGCACCCTTCCAGGTCACATCCTGCACAAGGGCAGCAGGCACCAGGAGGTGGGGCGGGATCTGGAGACATTGGAATACAAAGACTCCACCACCTCGGGACGGGTCCCGAAGTGTGAGTGTACACAATGCTGCACCCGCTCCCCTGGTAGAAAATCTCTGCCATTCCAGCGTCACTGGGCTCACAGGGGCTGCTCTGCACCCCTCTTTCCTTGGGGCCCTTCACTCGTTCACAGCTGCACACATGCTGGTCAAGAGGCCTCAGGGCCCTGACAACCTGGTTCTCACATCTCCTGGGGTGGCATACAGAGCTCTATCCCCCAGGGTGACATGGAGCTGTGTCCGGAGACTGCACAGCCATCTTCAGGACCTGCCCAGCTCCCTGCTGGCTTATGCATAAGCACCTGGATGTACTCCCGCTGTGAGACCCCCCGCCTTTGCCTTATCACAGGGGAATTTGTGGGGATTTTCTCTGCTCATTCTTCTGCTTCAGAGGCCACTGTAGAGCCACAGACAGCCTTGTGCTCCTCTCCCTTGGCTCCCAGGAATCCCGCCAGGTGCTGCTCCAAGGCAGGGAATCTCCCCCATTGTCCAGAAACCACAAGCATCGGGAGGGAACACAGCCCCCAGGAATGCCAGGCTGGTGAGGGAGTCAGACAAAACAAAGCTGTGGCTGGTGGGGAGGGGTGGGAGGCAGGACCAGACAACCCCAGGCAGGAGCGGCACTGCCCCGCCTCCTCCCTGTCTGCCTGCCGCCTCCAGCACCCGCAAAACTCCTTCAGCTGACCGCACTACGCCCCCAGCTTAGCTCAGCAACCAGGCAGGGAAAGTTACAGAAGCCTTTGGAGTGTGAGGGCACCCTCAAAGCCCCCCAAAACTCCCTGTGTACCCTTCCCAGGACAAAGGCTCACCACACCCCTCCCTAGTCCCAAGGTTGCCCTCTCTGGTTCTGAAGGGCAGCTAGGGACTCTCACCTTCATGCCAGCCTGGGACTCACCGACATGGCCGTTGGGTTCCTATGCCCCAACCTGCTCTGTGGGAGCCTTTCATCTGGGGCCTCATCGGTCCAAGAACCCCTTCTTTCCTAATAGGGCTGAAAAACCCAGCTCATACTTTAAAGACCCCCTCTCAAATGCTGGCCACTTTGGGGGCCTTCAGTTCTTCAGGCCCGAGTTCCTCTGGCCCCTCCGTGATGGCCCCTGGGAGCCCCGAGATGTTGGTCGGCAGTTGCCGCTCTGCCTCGGATGGGGTTTCTTCAGGGACAGAAACTTTGTTCCTAGCCAGGCTTGTAATTCCTGGGATTAGTAAGAGTCCAGCACCTCCTTGGCCTCAATGAATACATATGGTTTCCACTGAAGTTAGACAAGACAGCATGGGAATCACAGAGCAGACAAAAGAAAGTTGAAGAACTGGAGAGTGGCATGAAGACAGAAAGAGGGGAAACAAGCAGTCCGGCTTCAGGTTCTCGGGGAGCAGACCCGGCCCTCCTGGTAATGCCGAACCTGCTGTGAAGGCACAGTTGGAACATGTGCACGAGGACCAAGGCTTCGTGTCGTTAAACTCGCTGGAAAGAACCTTAGAAATGCCGTAGCCCAGACCCTGGCTTCGTAGAAAAGGATCGTGAAGCCACAGGAAGACTTAACACCACAAGATTTCACAGCTCCCTGAAAGCCCTTGCTCTGCATGTAGCTTAGGTCCCCAACTCTGAAGCTCAGAAAGAAAAGCAGCTCTGTCCTTCAGGGGACAAAGAAGAAGGCAGCAGCTGACCACGCGAGAAGGTATCACATCAAGAAATTGGGACAAAAGGCTCCATACACAGGAAGCCTCTCGTGCCATGTTAGATCCCACTTCACGCTTCCTGGAACTCAGACTAACGTACCCTGTGTGGACGGGACGGCAGGCTGTCAGAGCTCAGCCTGCAAGGGCTCCAGTTACCTCAAGCTCACTTTCCTCAGCGACTGCCTGGCTGCTGCCTTCAGAATGAACTCCTTGCTGAACAGTGAAAGTAGTCCTTTCCCTGAGTACCTGTGTTCGTAAGGACTCAAAGAGAACAGTGGTAGAATCTGATTGTTTTCCTGCGGAACTGAAGAACTGATTACCACCTCGCCCCAAGCTCTGGGCTACAGAATTCATCCACCACCCGCTGCCCCGCTGCAGCAGCTTCTCTCCTTTAAATGTAATTCCCTCTAGGAGGGCGCAGGGCCACGGCAGGTCTTCTGCAGTGTCAGAGATCCTCAGGCCTGCAAAACCGCTTCTTCTGGGCGCAGACAGCCCAAGTGTGGGGCCGTGTGGTGGGGCAGCCGATGCAGAGCACAGACGGCCACCAGTCAAAGACCAGCGAAGCGCAGTGGCCGTCCATCCCCAATTGTCTCTCTTCATGATGGTCAGTGAGAAGAACCAGCTTGGCTCCACTAAGGGATGTCAGACCGCTGTGAAACATGACTTCTGAGTGTGTCCGTGAGGATCTGGTGAGATTGGCTCTGGAAGCAGCAGACTAGTAAAGGTTCACCTCCCCAGGAAGAGCGGGCAGCCTGAGATCCACTGGAGGCCCTCAGAACAGAAAGGCTGAGGACACTCAACTTGATTCTCTCTCCTTGAGCTGCACAGCTCTTCCTCCTCCTCCAGATGTCAGCACTCCTGAGCCTCCATTTTCAGGCTGCAGGACTTGAACCAGTGACCCCCAGGTCTTGGTCTAACTTCTCTCATCAGCTTTCCTGGTCTGTAGTTTGCAGTGGGGCTTCTCAGCTTCCATAAGCATTTCAGGCAGTTCCCATAATAAATCCTCTCCTATCTGTCTGTCTGTCTGTCTCCATCTTGCCCTCCCACCCACTTATCTTCTGCCTTGGTCCTGCTTTTCCAGAGAGCCACTCCCAGTACACTCCTCCTGGTCCGCTTGGTACCTCGACTTCCCCTGCAGGCCCATACCACCCCGCCCTTACCATGACCATGGCTTCAAGGTGCCCATGGTCTGTGGGGAAGGAAGGCTGCAGTGACCCAGCCAGCTGAAGCCCCTCTCCGGGAAGCAGAGTCACAGGACCAAGCAGGTCACACAAGAGCTCGATTTGCCCTAGAATTAAAGCCAGGCCTGGCTCGGTCGTTTAGCACTAAAATGAGAATCTGGAAAGACATAAGCAAATCCAGAATCCTGCCTTGCTTCTGACATCCATTCAGATAAACAAATGTGATATCCTAAGTCATGAGGGTGTATTTGAAATGAGTAATTTCTACACTGAGTGATTTTAATTATCTTCAACCAAATATTGCAAAAGACATCTTGCTTATCTTCGGCTAGCCTTCTCTACCTCCAGGGCATCTGGTTTTGCACTGGATCTAGGCTACCCTTTGCGACCAGGTCTTCACGATCCTGGAGCAGAGGCCATACAGGAAGTGTCCAGCATGGGACACAGGGAGCACACATGGCTCAGCAGCGCCCCCCTCCGACCTCTCCAGAATGAGGAGAACACAGCTCTCCTGTCAGACACCCAGGAGCCAACAGACGTGGCTATAGTGCGAGCTCGTGTCCTCTGCTTCCCACTACTGAGCCACACACGGGTACAGCTGTGAGAGGAGGTGCTGCCCACCAGTCCCACTGCTCCTCACACCTTCTTCTCAAGAACCCATCACTCTGTCCAGCTCCAGACCCCCCCAGCATGGCCTGGTTAAGCACATGACCGTCTTGTCCAAGTAGTGTCCCAATCTGCAGAGCATGTGGCACTGAGAGGGCACCGAAGAGATGCAGTTTACCCCGCTGAATCAACACGTGTCCCTGAACACCCTCCTCGGTGTGCCCCCTGCAGTAACAACCTCCAGAGTGCAAGGCACATGACAAAAGCACACTTCTTGGTCACAGCCCACGCTGGCTGCACACTGTGGGCCATGCTGGTCCCACATTGTCTGTGGTTTACTTAGGTCTTGGATCCCAGCTGCAGAAGGGCTCTCATCTAGGACCTATTGTCCCACTGGCCCAGGGAGAAGAGGGAAAAGTCCCTGGTGGCGCTGGCCGTCCCTCATTGCTTCTGTGTGATACAGGCCTGCATGACACTCACTGGGCAGAGCAAGGTCCCTGCCACAGGGCAGGGAGGCAAACATCTGCAGAGAGCCCTGCCAGGTCAGCGGCCAGGTGAGCATATCATGCATGACACGGGGCGGGAAGGAACACGCCAACAGCAGCACCACGAGCTGCACCTGCCCCGTGCCCATCCCTTCGGACCACAAGGTAACAGGCGGAGCATGTCTACCACATGTGTGACCTGAGCCAGTCATTTCCCTCCCTGCCATGGGTTTATTATCTACAAGACAAAATGCTTCAACTCTAGGGGCCCTCAAAGCTTCCAGGCAGCTGATTTTCGCATTTCATGTGGGACTTCTAAATTAATTCTCCACACCAGCCTTCACCTCGCCGGCAGGACCTCAGCTCACAGCACAGCTGGGAACAGGAAGGCTGCTCGGTGCTAAGAGCCAGCTGCAGAGTACTCTGTGGGATACTAAGGGTCCTGGGTGACTCCTGTTCACATCCTCACACCCACACTCAGACCCGGATGGGAGGCTGAGCAGAAACTCCTGCCATACACTGAGAGGCCTGGCAGAGACAGCCCAGGACAGGGCCCAGGGCCACTGCCACAGAGGAGGGCAGAGGCCAAAGATGGCTCTGAGAACCCCTGCCGAGCCCTCGTGGGCCTGCTGGCCTCATCCTGCAGGAGCCTGCCTCCTCCAGGGCCTGGATTCCAGGGCTCCCCCAGGTGCTATCGTCTGGGCTGTGACTCACGGTAATGTGACAGATTTGCCCCTCTGACCTCTGGATTTGGATGACAGGGCCCAGACAGCTCACGTCCCAGCTGCGGCTGGAAACCACAAAGGATCTGTGGCAGGTTTCAAATCCTCAGAGCTAATCTGAAGTCTGGAAAGAGAGCCAGCAGCACCCATGTGCCCTGTGGCTAAGAGTGGCAGAGATGAACCCCAGTGAACCCTGCCAGGCGCACAGCCCAAATCTCATGGAGAGGCAGGGAGGGGCCTGCAGGCTTGGCTTGTACCTCTGGTTGTCACCACACTGTCTTCCGAGCCAAGGAAGGGGGGCAGTCTCCCTGGGAAGCCTGGGCTTAGAGTCACCCGGTGAACAGGAGGCATGCAGTTTTCTCTCTGACTCCCCCAGGTCCCTCCCTCTGGGGCCTCTCCTGTGTGCCCTCAGCCCATGATTCTAACTCTGCTGAAGACTGTACCTTCCCATGGGGCATGTGAAGTCACAGGGGTTCATGTGGTTCTCTGTGGTGGGGCACAGTGAGCACCCCACAGCCACCCTGGAGACCAGTGCCTGAGAAGAGACAGACCAAGCGCCGGCCAAGTTCGGCTCCACCCTCACCCTGTGTACCACTGCTCTTTGCTGCGCCTCTGTACCCATTTACAGCACAGCATGCAGTGCACTGTGGCTGAACGCTGCCCCCAGGACCCTGTGTGGGGACTCGGCCTTTCCGCAGTGTGTGTGTGTGTGTGTGTGTGTGTGTGTGTGTGTGTCTTTTTCTCTCATCCAAGAATCTTCTTACTCTTTGTTCTATTTTATTTTAAAGCATCTGCTGGATGCCTTTAACAGTTCTTGGCAAATTTAAATGAAGGAAGGAGAGAAAATAGGAAAAGAAAAGGCTTCTGCAGTTTTTGGATTTGAGGTACCCTAGATCAGA
Source organism: Fukomys damarensis (assembly GCF_012274545.1). Lineage (NCBI taxonomy): Eukaryota > Metazoa > Chordata > Mammalia > Rodentia > Bathyergidae > Fukomys > Fukomys damarensis. The sequence continues at coordinate 3,154,170 of NW_022900913.1, forward strand.
AGGTCCTAGGCAAGATGAATGTGTCATTGAAAGCATCGCACAATAGAGCAACCTGTAGGAACAGCGTGGATGCTAAGACGTGCAGTAGATTTGGTCTCCTTAGCATCCACCTGAGGGTACAGACCCTGCAGACAGCCTAGGACAAGCTGCTTTCTCCACAACTTTGGGAACAAACAGACTCACAATCAGTGACGGCGAAGGACTCAAAATCCTCCCTTCCTCCTCTGCCGCCCTCAGCAGCAGGCAAGGGTCCCTACGAGTGCAGTAACTGTCTCTACACTGGTCACTTTTCTGCCTGCACGTGGATGTCAGCAGCCCCAGGCCCTGTGCCCCGTGGTCCTGTTGCAGACCTCGTTCTACGCATCTGTTTTTCCTCTACCGCCTGTCGCTCCTGGCTCCAGGAGGAAGCTGGGACACAGATCAGGACCCTGCGGTGTACAGGCTGGGTGTGGACAGTATCTCCCCTGTAACTGTGCAGTCCTGGTGCTACAGGGCTTCTTGTGGCTACACAAAGTGGACATCAGCAGCCTGGGCCATTCTCAGAGTCTAAGCCTCTGAGCTCAGGGCGATCACCCACAGTGCCCAGATACCCATGCACCCATTTTCCAAGCATTTGCCAGCCAGCCTCGTGGTGACTATGGAAGCTGAGATCACTTTAATGTCTTTGCCTGCTTTTGATCCAACTGAGACAGAGATCGGAAGAACAAAGCCCCGTTCCGCGCTGCCCGGCTCCATCGAAGGCCCGTCTAGCTGCTCAGCGGAGGGTCCTCTCTAGCTGCTTCTTTGGGGCGCCCTTCTCTGGAGGACCCCAGCCGTTCTCTTCTCTGTTCACATGGCTGCCACTGTCAGAGGCCTCAGACTCTCCCTCCATCATTGCTTTCTGCTGGCCTCGGGACTACTTCCCCGGTGTCCAGGCAGAGTCTCCAACTCCCCACGTCCAGATGCAAGCCCGTCACCCACCATGGGCTCCCTCGCCTACTCTGAGCAGTGTAGCTTCCGCCATCCTCTCCACTTCCCGTCACGCCGGGTCCACCCAGGCCCCCCAAACACTCCCTCATCCCTCCTCCCTTCCCCCACTCACACAAGGACGGCCCAGCCGGAGCCTGCAGTCTGACCGCATCTCCCCTCAGGAGACCAGGTGTTCACTCTCAGCAGGAGGGCAGAGGCTTAGATGTGGGGGAAACCTGTCTCTGCAGAGAGCCGGTCCCCAGGAATGAGGCTGCAGGGCCCTTTCAGACTTGGGAGAGGGTGGTGCAACATGTTTGCCGGGAGACTCAGGTGGGCCTGACTGCTCAGCCTTTTCCAAACCTTGATTTACTGGAAAGAAATGGAAAACTCCTGTCATGCCCAGAAGAGTCGGTGTGGAGAAACGGGGTCTCTGGAGCCAAAGCCAGGTACTGCTCACCCCAAATCCCTCGAGCAGCCTGTCTGCCAAATAAACAAAAGTATGGGAAATGTCCTCAGTTCCTCCACAGGCTGCAGAACTGAGGTTATCTTCATAGGCCCTGGTTTCCTTGGGAGTTGGTGGGAGAGGACATCCGGATTACTGAGGGATGGATACAGTGTGTGTGTGAATCAGGTACCTTTGTTAATGAGATAGCAAATGCAAGGGTAATCAGTGATACAAAGTTTTTAATAAAGCTAGTTTGAAAATAAATCACCCAATTAAATATCTGTGCAGACAAAACCTCCATAAGGGAGTAGGGCCCAGACACAGGCAGCAGCTCTGCTCACTGTCTTCCTCTTAAAAATTAAACACATAAAAAGCACAGGAACACTTTCAAGAGTCAAAGCTCTGTGAAACGAAGAGTCTCATGACTGTTAGAGACACTGGTTCAGTGGCATCCACGACTCCTTGTAAACAATACCCACATGGCTGTGTCTCAGGTCCCCTCAAGTCTCTCCTCAGCTGCTCTCTGGTGACAAAGGTGAACACAAGGAATCCCAAGACAGACCTTTTCTCCTCCCCTCCTCATTCACAGCACCATGTAGACCAGGGCAGCCGCACAGCGGGTTTGCTGTGTTCCTCGGGATGGGGCAAGGCTTTGAGCAGAAGTAAGCAGCTTTCCCTGGCCTTCACCGCTGGTGCCAGGAATCCACCCCCCACCCCGGGCCATCCCACCTTGGTTGTAATCAGATGAGACATTCTTTGTGAATGCTCTCAATGCACACATTCCTGGGGGCTCAGCAGTTCTGTTCTCAGTGTCAGAGCCACAGAGCTTGTGGTTTCCAGGGTCACAAACCCCAAGAGACTGTGCATTCCAGAAACCTCTCCGGGAATCTCCTCCAACTCCAGCTTCTTTATTTCTCTCAGGACTACCCTCTCTAAAGGATTTGAAAGGGTAAAACTTTGAAACTCCTAGTGAGGCTGTAAGGTTAGGCAGTGTTGCCCCCAACTAGAAACATCAGTGTTCGGTGAGCCTTCAGCTAACTCCACTCAACTCAGTTCATTAATAATCCATCTTCCCCTGTTGTCTGTACTGCAACAGCTGAGAAGGCTGAAGGACCAAAAGTGCATGACTCAAGTCCCTCCTTGAACTGTTTTCAAATTTATTGTGGAAGTGAGTTTTGCAAATGTAAGCAAGGGGTGTCTAACACAAAATCATGCATGTGTAAACATGGAAATGGATGTTTGGAGGCAAAAGTGCTGTGTGTGCATGCGTGTGCATGCGTGTGCGTATGTGTGTGTTGACTTCTGGGTGAGGACAGGAACAGGAGCCCCTTCTCATATTTGGTGCAGCAGGCAGAGGTCTGCAGAGAGGGTGGATGCCACCCCATGAGCAGAAGGAGCCCAAGTCAGTAGTGCATGCCAGTCACATGATCCGCGCACACCTCTGGGTGCAGAGGGTCAAGGGAAGGACACCTGCACATAGGAGCCCTGCAGCAGGGTAGAACTGGTCCTCCAGGAACAAAGTCCAGGTGTCCTGTGCCTTGAGTGACAAGGGTGAAACGAGGGGCCAAGGCTCCATGATCAGAAGACCAGAAGTGGAATGGGCAAGGGACAGGGAAACAGGAGGACATGGGAGGCTGAGAACAGAAGAGACCAAGCTGGACGGACAAGGTCCTGGCTGAGTTCCCCAGCCGAGGTGCCAGGGAGAACAGGGGGAGGAAAGGCACACGGCTGCTGGTGCAGAGACAGAGAGAGTGGCCCCGCCACAGAAGACAAGGAGCTTTTCTTCTAAAGCCCGGTTTTCCTGTGCTGATTATTTGACATATGAAGAATTACTAATGGAGAGACTGGGAATCTTTTTGAAGCTGTGACAAGATTTCCCTTAGGAGCCAGAGTTTCTCAGTGGAGACCCTCTCTGTTGGGCGCACAGTAACCCTTCCCAGTAAAAGAGCATTCTGCTGCTTGTGTGGATTCATTTGTGCTTCCAAATGGAGCTCCAGGCACGACCCCCAGCAGTTCCTCGCTCATCTCCATGCGCACTGGGGTGGGGGCAGTGCCTCGGGACAGCCACTTCCAGGCTATTCCACAAAGAGAAGCACACAGACTGCTGCAAAAGCCTCACATGAGCCCTTCCACCCGGTGGCTTAGATTTTGTCTTTGGAGAGGAAAAGAGAGAAAGACACAGAACTCTGACCTATGAAAATTTAGAGAAAATAAATCCACTAACAGAAGCGTGTGCAATACCGAGGCCTAGAGGGGTGGACTCCGAGCATCAGGGGATGACCTGGGACTTCCAGGTGGCACAGCAAATGCATCTCCTTGCAGAATGCTCACCTGAAGGTTTTCCCACTCTCGGCATTCACGTCTATTTTCAAATCATTTAGAACACGACAATGACAATACAACAAAAACGCCCCGTGATCCTGTCCAGCAGAAACCTGCAGAAACAAATCTAAAGGAACTATGAAATTAGATCAGAAATATCAGATAAAAAATTTCATTTTTAGTTACTATAAAAAGTGATCAAGGCAATTCAGTAAGCATTGTCTTTTCAACAAATGGTGCTGGGGCAACTGGATACCTACATGCCAAAGGAGGAAGCCGGACCCCTACCTCACACCGTACTCAAAACCAACTCAAAATGCAGGGAAGGTCCCAATGTCAGAGCCAAAACTGTCCACTGCTGTCATGTGAGTATATGCATGGTCTGTGATGTGGTCAGTTTCTTAGCTGTGACACTGAAAATACAAGAGAGAAGAGTAAATGGACAAACTGGCTTTGTTGTAAGTACAAACTTCAGTGCATCAAAGGACAGTGAGAGGGGAATGATAAGGCATGGAACGGGAAAAACTATCTTTAAATCTATTGTTTGCTAAGAGTTGGCTATGTTCGGGATACTTAGGTCCCCTCATATTCATACCTTGGAACTTAATGCCCAGTATGAGAAGATTAAGACCTGGTTGACTTAGAACTTCCTGGCCTCCAAGAACTGTGAGCAATAACTTTCTGTAGTTGATAATTACCAAGTGTGATACAGACAACCCCTGGCTTACAATGGTCCACTTAGGATTTTTAATTCATGATGGTGTGCAATGTACCTGGACAATCATTCTGTCTTTAACCTTCAGTACAGCAGCACTTTACTAGAGAGCGGGCTCCGTGCCAGGTGATGCTGGCCCTTTGTAGGCTCACGTAAGCGTTCTGGGTGTACTTCAGTTGTGAAGTTGGTTATGTTAGTAATATTAAATGCATTTTCAATTTACTCTATTTTTAGCTTAATGAGTTTACCAAGACATAACCTCATCCTGACTCATGCAGTATTTGTATTTTCTTTTAACAGCTCCAGTCCACTAAAGCGGGATCTCATATCCAAAATATATCACAGCTCTTGCGACTCAACAATAAAAGAACAAATAAGCCTCATTTTTAAAGTCAAATAACTTTTTAAAACATTTCACCAAAGAAGATACACAAATGGCCAATGAGAACATGAAAAGATGCTAAATGTTATTAGTCATTAGGGAACTGCAAATCAGAATCACAGTGAAACAGCACTTCACACCCACCAGCCTGGTTGCAGCAACAAAACACAAATGTAGGAAGGCAAGTGTTGGGAATGCACTGTGGGAACAGTCTGGCAGTTCCTCAAACAGTTAAACATGGAGGGACCACAGGATACCGCGATTACCCTCTCAGGTATAAACTCATGAAAACTGAAAACACACTCCCTGAAAATCTTATGAATCTTCCTGGGTGTACTCTTTGTAGCAGCCCAGCCCAGACCTGAGGGTAAGCAACATATTGGACTTCTGAGAGTGAATTTACCTCTCCGTTCATGAGCAATCATTGCCCTTTCAGAGAGTCAACAAAACTCAATTCCTTGTGCCGTGGGCCAGCACAGGGCCAGGGACACAGCACCACAAGTGGGCACCAGGTGAGAGGGTGCCCAGGGCATCTGCTCAGTGCTGCCCTCCCATCTCTGTGTGCCCCAAAGCCACAGCCTCCCTGGGCATCGCTTGCAGTGGCGGACAACCTCTACTTGTGTGGGGCCGCGAATCCCCACCCCCACCCCGGTCCATCAAACACAGCACATGGCATAAACAAGCTCCTCCTGGGACTTTCCAGAGTCAGTCCAGAACCTGGGGCCCAGGCAAACCTGCTACTATACGCATCTTTCCTTCTCAAAGACGTCAAACTGTTTCTGGGGTGACGTTCCCTTTTAGTTTTAATTGCTACATTTTATGATGACCCTCAAATTGCTCACACTGAATCCAAACGTGCGAAAAGGTGCTCACTGGGCTGCTCTGATGTGTGTAGCCGCGGCTTGTGGAGAAGTTGAGAGTTTGGTGGCTGTACCTCGCTCTACATCCTCTCCCCTAGTGGGGAGTGCAGGTGCCCAGAGAGCCCAGTCTTGGGAGGGGGCGAGTGTAGGGTCCGATCTCAAAAATGAATCACTGAGGAAAACAAGTAATCTTCCGATGCACTTGGGCAAAATCAGCCGTGACGAGACAGAGCAAGGACACTAATCAGCAGTGTGGAGCACCAGGAAGGATGGTCTTGGCAGCGGCGTACTTTCCTGACTACCCGCCCACTCCTCACCTGCTGTCAGCCAGCCCCAGCTCCCCCGACTGCTGGAGTCCTCGGCGCATTGGTTCCGCCTCGGCACACAACTCATCTCAACTCCTCAGCCTTCACAGGCTGCTTCACACTGCCAGGCCGACAGACCACCCTTTCCTGGCCTTTCTTCTTAATGGATTCTGATTGATTTGTCTCTAAGCCTTGGAAAAATCATCTCAGGGGAACTTTATAGCCTTGCACCATTTTCTTCTATGTACCTCCCAAAGCTTCTCAGGGGTTTTACAAACCCAGATGCCCATAAGGGGTCCAGGACTTGGTTCATGGAAATAAAGCCTTCGACCCATTCATATCACCTGTGTATCAAGCCCTGAACAGTGATGGCATTTACTTGAAGGAAGGTTAGCAATTCAAAAGAACTGAAAACTGAATTTAAAATCACAGAGCAACTTTAGGAACCAATGAGCCAGCCAACCAGTGCAGGGAAAGGGTAGGATTGCCACTCTGACACCAACACCACAAACATGGCAACGGAAGGGCCACCTACCGGGAGGGAGCCTCGCTAATGGAATGGCAACTGCTTTGGGAACAGCGCTGGGGAGGAGAGAGCACCAGCCGCATGTTCTCGCTTTCTGTACTTTTTGTTGTTCTCTCTCTCTCTCTCTCTCTCTCTCTCCCTCCCTCCTTTCTTTGGTACTGGGAATTGAAATCTGGGCCTCCCACTTGCAAGGCAGGTGCAGTGCCACTGAGCTAAATCTCTGGCATCTGTACTCTTGCTTCTTGGCATTTGCAGCCTCCTGGACTGGGAAAGGCTGCCCTCCAAGGATGGGTCAATTCTTAGAAATCACAAAATATCTTCCATGCCTGCAGTCGCTCCAGGGACAAATATGGGCAAGTAGGAAACATCAGTGGCCCAGAGCCCCAGAATTACTGAGCGTGGCCAGTCCTGAGCGCCCCCGCAATGCCTTCCCCAAGGGAAACTCCACAAAGGCTCTTGCTGGCCTCCCCCTTCCTCCTTCTGCTTTTGGAGGACTCTGGTGCTTCCGTGGGTGGCAGGACCCCTCTTCTGGGGAAGTCTAGGTAACACAACCTCCTTCTGTACCATTTGCTCTCTTTTCCTCTATTACTGTCCTTAAAGCCCTTGGGCACACTCTGAGATTCTCCTACCTGGGTCCCCTGGGTACAGCCAGACTGATGGAGACTCAGCAGAAGGCACCACAGGACCCCCTCCGAGGGCTAGCTCTGCTGCTGCAGTTGGGTAAAGGTGATGCTCATAGGTTCTGGGTTTGTCCCTGGAGAAGTTCCCCTCCCTTAGCACGTATGTCCACCTCGTGGATTGTTTGGCCACTAATTCCTGAGAGGCCTGGGAAGTCTGAGCTGTGTCACACATGTCTGCATCTCAGCCAAGACCCCACCAGACGTGCATCTCCAGTCAGCAGCTGAGACGTGTGAACCACAGCCTTGCTCCCTGAAAAGTGCTCCCACGGCTTATTTACAAATGGCCTGAGGATGCATGAGGCATTGACCCTCTTTGCTTATGTTTTTTATTATTTTTGAACATAATTCACACATAAAATTCACCCTCTTAAAATGCAAAATTCAGTAGTTTTCTTGATGTATTCACCAAATTTTGCCATTCTCCCCACTACCTAATTCCAGAACATTTATATCATCCCAAACAGAAAATCCATAATGTCACAGTCAGACCCTGAAACTCTGGGAACCACTAATTTACTCTCTGTCTTTATGACTTTGTCTACTCTGGACGTTTCGTGTAAGTGGGATCATCCAAAATGTGGCCATCACATATGACTTCTTTCACTTAGCAGAGTAGAAGGGTGAGCCTTTCTTAACACAGACAATAAAGTAACACACTGTGTTTATCCATTCATCGGCTGACGGACATTTTCTATGTTTTGGCTGTAATAAACAGCACAGCGATGAACAATTGTGTACCAGTGGTTGAGGGAACATATGTCTTCAATTCTCTTGAGAGTACAATGAGGAGAATTGCTGGTCTATGCAGGAACTCTGTTTAACATTTTAAAGAAGTGCCAGATTGCTGCTGAAAGAGTGGCACCATTTTCACATAACCACTGGCAGTGTGAATGTCCCTTCCCTGCGGCTGCATCTTTACCAGCACTTGTTACTGTCTGTTTTTTATTACAGCTATCCTCGTGGGTACCAAGACGTATCTCACTGTGGTTTAGATTTGCATTTCCCTAAAAACTAATATCGAACATCTTGCGCATACTAAAGAGACATTGGTGTTTTAGTTGGATAAATGTCTATCCAAGTCCTTTGCAATTTTTGATGAAAAGTTCTATGCCTTTTCCTTGCTGAGTGATAAGAATGCTTTATGTATTGTCATATAAGTCTCTCTCAGAGATACAATTTACAATTTTTTTTCATTTTCTTGAAACTGCTTTTTTGTCCTTTCGGATGAAATCTCGCTTATCTTTTTTTTTTTCTCTCTCTCTTCCTTTTGTTGCTTTTGATTTTGGTGTCTTCTCCAAGAGATGACTGCTTCATTCATGGCCATAAAGATTTATTCCTGTGCTTTCTTTTAAGGATTTAACTCTCCCATGCTTTTGATGAGTGCAGTAATGACCTGTGCTCTTCAAGGAAGACAAGGAGAAGGGGAAAAGGATGACAGAAAGATGAGTCCATTTGATTCATTCTTGATCAACACTAAGACTAACCAGGAGTAGCTTAATTGCACATCTGGAGGACTCCTGACCTTCCCACAGTGAGCCTGCTCTGCACACCAGTGGTGCTGTTAGCATGAGTCTTGGGGTGTGCGTGCAGGGACCCCTGGCTGGAGGTAATGGAGGCTCCAAGCCTGCCTAGGCCTTCTGACACCTGTAGCCCTCTACTCATTCTTCTGCACTGAAACATTTCCTCTCCCATTCCTTTTCCATGGCACTGCCCACTGTTCGTGCCCACAGCAGCAGGACCCCATCACTGGCCCAGGTGTGAGCTCACAGAGATGTCAGAGGGTGCGGATCTCAGGAACACGCCAGCCTGCCACAGTCGCTGCTGTATGCTGAGCCACTCTGCACTGGAAATCTTTACCAGGATTCGCTGAGCTTTCCAGACCATCTGTAAGTCATTCCACATCCACACTTCAGTCCCCCAGGCCCAGCTCTTCTTCAGTGTGCTGCACGAATATAAAAGCTCTTACATTTTCATCATTCCTGCTGTACAAAGGGCTTCCAACTGGAGTTCAGAGCTGGCTGCAGATGGGAAGATTTTTCCAGCCATCCAACCTACTCATCACAATGTCCAGACCCCTGCACGGAATGACCTGTCCTTTTCCCTTTCCCACACTCGGGTCCCCAAAGTTGGCTTCCCTGGAGGTGCACCCTGACCTTTCCCGCCCCAGCTTTCTGCAGTTCTCCGAGTGGGGCAGGACTTGACTGCAGCTCTCGCCAAATCCCAGGCCTTTGGGACTCACAACTGCTTCTGACATATTCAGGAAATTCAGATAAAATGAAAAGTCATTCAACCCACACATCCTGCCCCGGAAAAATCCACCCATTGTTCTCTCCTAGGCAAAGTCCTTAAAGCTCCGCATTTTCTCAGATTTTATCACAGCTGGCCCTGGAGGCTGGGCATTCTCATCCGGACACAGTAATTCCTGGAGTGTGTTTGGTTTGGTTTTCTGGTGCCAAGCCTAGGGGGTGGAAGTGAAAGCCAACTGCTGGCATTTAATTGCACTGTGCATTTTACCCATCCACCCTCCACATCTTCACCAACTCACTTTGGGAAAGAGAAGACACCATTTACACACACCCACACTGACTCCTTGACGTGTGCCATGGCAATAATATCTCACACACGGTGTCTCCACTCCGAGATGACAATCATGAGCTCGCTGACTTGCACATGTGGTGTATTGCTGTCTGAGGATGAGACGGTGCTCGCCTTGCAGGGCTCCTGTCAGCGCCTGCTCTCCGTGTGCCCACGGGCTGTGCTGGGGCCACACAACCCGGCAACACTGGGCAGACCACTGATCATGCAGATAAAAGCTGCCTCCTGGAAGCTACCGAATGCCCAGATTCCTCTCACTTCGACCAAGATTGTGACCAAAATCAATCAAATAATTCAAAAGTGAAAGTACTGGGTGCTCCACATAGTAGCCAAGAATTTTGCTCAGGATATGTAAGTAGAAAATAGCAAAAATCATGTCCCAATCCCTCTAGACCAAAAAAAAAGCCCTAAGAGAAATTATCATGCATGTATTTTTCTCTGGTTTGGATGATAGTCTTTAGTTCGGTTTGTAATACGATGCACATTAATTAGCAGAGGAGTATTAGATAATTTAGTATTGACAGCAAACAACTAAGAGCCAGGCAAAATGCTAAATGTTTACTGACAGGAATCTAAAACACAGAAATAGCATTAGTACCTTCATTTGTAGAACAATAAAGCTAAATTTAAAAATCCCCAGTACTTGGCTGTCAGTAAATGGACGGGAAGCAGAAGGTCAAAGGCACAAGCAAGCCCATCCCTGACCCCAAAGCCAAATTTATGACCGACAGAGATGGTCTTGGAGTCAGATGTCGCTTTGACAGTGTGGACATCTGTGAACGTGCAGCTGGCCGTGCACACAGCCCCTCCCAGACGGACACTCCAGGAAGACAGGAAGTGTCGCATTCGGTTCAGTGATTCACACTCGGCCCAGGGACAGAAGGGTTTTATTTGACTGTCACCGCAGTTCCCAGAGGGGACTCTGTCCACGTTGCTGTGTTCTCAAGAAGGCTGCGATTGTCTTCATGGTCAGTTTGTTCTCTTCTCTTTGCACCCAGGCTCTGGCTTCTGGAGCTTGTACACTTTCCCAGGCACTGTGTTCTAGGATCCTAGCGACAAGCTGCCGTGACTGTCTGGACAAGTGATACTTGGACCCCCCAGGCGGGCATGGTACTTAGAAATCAGCACTGACTGTGTCTGGGCTGTAAACAACTCAGGTCTCTTCCATGCTGCGGAGCAGTGTGCATGACTGACCTCTACGCTCCCCTGACCCTGGAGACCAGGGCACGGGCGAAGAGCAGCGCAAGGCCCAGGTCGCAATTATTCCCGGCTGCCCACAGCATCACCCTGTGACCCACTTCTTCCCAGAGCCCAGCACAAGAAGCACACCCTGGTGACAAAACCTCTTGTTTACTAAGGGACCGGAGCCCCTGACAAGTGTATGACGCGCACCTGCAGAACCTCTGAAAGGCCAGGTGACTTTGCTTAAAATACAACCTGAGCTCCATCTCGGAGGTGGGACAAGCACTCTGGTTCTTGGGGCCTAATGACATAGGTTTTCCCTTTTCTGCCACAGGAATCCTTCCAGAGGGAGCCTCCTGACAGAACTTGGGAAAACCAGGTCCCCTCTCAAAATCCACCAGGTCCACACTTCTCTGCAACTTCTAGCCTGGTCCAAAAGGCCCCATCCATTGAAGTCAAGCTTTCCTGACTGGCTTTCCCTGTGACAATCCCCTTGGCTCTGCCAGACCTGCAAATTCCCAACCTCTCCTGCTCTGGATCTGTCACCACTGCCTGGCCACAGAAACTTCCTGTCCTCGGTCATCAGTTCTCAAAGCCTCATGAGTTCAGTCAGCTGTTCACTCTGCTCCTGCTTTTGTTGTTTTCTACTTTGAACGTGAGATTCTGCACACATACACATAAATATAAAAACAGCCTGGTATGCAAAACCAGTGCTCCCCTTCAGAGGGCCCTCGGGAGACTGGCTCCCACCTCTGCACACAGTGTGCCCCGCTGAGGGGTTGCTCACCCTCTTTATGCTCCTCCAAGATCCCCACGGGGTGAGAAGAGCATCTGCCCTGCCCCACTGCGCCCCCTTCTCCCATCATAGCCCCTCACTCGGGTCCCTTTCCGGGCCCTGCGGCCATGCTGTGACTGCACAGCCATGGACTTCCGTCCACGCTTCCACGGCACAAGAAAGGTCCAAAGGCACAGTGGGCCTGGGCCCTGTGCCTTAATATCTGGATCTTCCACTCAGCACTCAAATGTCTCCCCACATTCACCCAGCCTCTCCCCACTGGGGAACTAGACCACCCTCCAGGACCTTCGCCCCCATCACCTCCTGACACCACTCACGGGGCGGCCTGTGACATCAGAAAGATGCCACTGCAAACCCTCCTCACACTTTCGGATCACTTCAGTTTTTGATCACATTTCACAAATCATTCATTAATGCTCCCCGGTGGTTTTCATTGCTCTCCAAATGGAATCATGGGCTCTGACGTTGCCCTACAGAACTGAGCGACTGCTTTGCTCCCAGCAGTGAGTGGATTCCCTCCCTTCCTAAAGTCACATCTGCCTGTCCAACGAGGACAAGCCAAGCAGTTCCACCTGCTGTGCACAGCAGATCTCTGCTGGAAGGCTGCCTGTGGGGTCCCCACCTCACTTGTCACCAGGGCTGCACTCCAGTGGGTTCTCCCTCACTCAGCACTGCACCTGACTGTCTGTCTGTCTAGGCTGACTCAAACTAAGAAGCTAGGCTGGAAAAGGAGTGTGCTTCCCAGAGGAAAACCAGAGCTTACTTTCTTCACTATTCGGGTACACTACTCAAGCAAATCTGCAAGCTGAAACAGTGTGGAGAGATGGTGAAAGGCGGTTTGTCTAAAATTGGACAAAAGTCCTGACAGCAGATGTGATGGGTATCCTAAGGAGAATAGGGTGTGTGTGTGTGTGTGTGTGTGTGTGTGTGTGCACGCACACTCATGAATTCCCACATGGCATGGCTCAACAGGGCTCAATTTTCTTCATTTGCCTCATATTTCTCTGTAACAAACTTATGCAAATCTAAACACAGAATCTGAGTTCCATACAAATTATGTTCTGCAATCTGTCAGTCACAACAAATTGGTGGTTAAAAACAAGCACTTTGGCAGAGCTGACAGTGTGTGCGTGTGTGTGTGTGTGTGTGTGTGTGTGGCATGCTGAGCAGGCTATGTGGGCATCATGTGGACAGGAAAATGAGGAGGAGAAGACGGACCCTCAGAATGAACCCATGCACCCCCAGCTTAGTGCTAAGTCACCAACACCATCTTGACGCCCTCGGTCCCTGTCCCTCAGCTTAGGACAATGCTTTTCCAAGTGAGCCCAGGTGGCATCAGGCCCACCTGCTGCCCTGAGGGGTGAACTGACATCAGGGGGCCCACCAGGTGTCCTGGAGAGAAAGACAGAGCTATCAGCTTGATCTTCACATCTGCTGCACCACACAGCCGAGTCAAGATGCAGACTGGAAAGTGTGCATGTCCCCAAAGCCTCCCGGCAGCATCCTCCCCTCTGGCACAGCTGTGCGCCACTGGTGAGCTGTGCCTGTACTTCATAAACATAAACATAGACATACAGGATACATATATTTCTTAATTAGTTATGCAGAACAGCGGGTTTCGTTCTGGCATATTAGTACATGACTATGGCATCCTCTGACTCCCACCCATGCCATTAACTTCCCCCTCCCCATGGTCCTCTTCTTCTCCTACTTTCAGGTACACACACCTTTCTGTCTGACTCTGCTCAGCCAGAGCATCGCCCCAAAGTCCGCCCAGGAACAGGGAGCAGTGCTCGTGTATTACTTCCAGCAATAGCTTTATGCCACTAGTTTGCTAACCAAACCTCAAGTTGTACACCAGAAATATATGCAACTTTGTCAACTAAAAATAAACAAAACAGCAGCAAACACAAACCTGTGTGTCATGTGTCTCGTCATCAAACAGCAAGGTGTTGCCCCGGGAGACACTGTCACAGGGCCAAGGATGAGGCAGCTGGAGTATCCTGTGGAGAGCCTCTCCAAATAGAAATTCTGATTCTGAGCAATTTAGATAAAATACCAGAGTTCTTCAGGACACGGGCCGTGTGGAAAAGGTTTTATGTGTAAGATGCAGGAATATAAAAGTAACAAACTTTCCCATGGAAATAAGCTTGCAAAACTGGAGACAAAAGAAAGAGAAAAGAGAATAAATTTTCAAGCTCTGCTCTTTTGACCTAGTCTGCAGTCTTCCACCACGTGGAAGTGGCCACCAGTACCAGAGGCACAGTGTTTGTGACTGGGATCTGAAGGGAGCAAGGAGTGAGCTGAGCCTTCAGATACAATCTCTGTTAGTCAGCTCTCTGTTGCTATGACAAATTACCCGAGATAATCAGTTTCTCAGGCAGAAAGTCTTATTTTGGCTCAGTTTCAGAGGCTTCAGTCCATGCTCCTTGCTTTGGGGCCTGTGATATAGGTGTATGTGGTAGAGCAAGGCTGCTCTTCTCATGGAGGTCTAGGCATGAAGAAAGAAACAGGAAGGGGTGGGGTCCCAGTTCCACTTCGAGGCCATGCCTGCGTGACGTCACTTCCTTCCACTTGGCTCCACCTTCTAAAGGTTCCACACCTCCCATTGGACCTAAGGGCTAAGGCCACTTCGTGTGCGACTGTAGCAGACAGTATCAAAATTGAAGTAAGCCACTGGGCCTGCCCTTAATGTTCAGCAGCAGGGTTGGCAAAAGCATCACACATTTGTTGTCAGCAGGGGAAAATCCCCAGTGCTTCCACCTGGAAAGAATGGAAGGGTGCCGACTGCATCAGGACCCCCAGTGGGATGCTATCCTGGGAAGTCTCGGAAAGAAAGGGATTGTCACTGTCTCACACACACACACGCACATATGCACACTCACCTACTCAGTGATAGTTTCACTCAGTTTTGCATTTTATGGAATTGAAACCATTTACAGTGTTTCTGTTCACCAAACTCTGATAGTAGGTTTGTCTCATGCCCTGTGACTGTTCTCACCAACTCTAGAAAAAATAGTTACCTTAGACCCTCATGTTTTCTAAAAACAAAAGTGGAAGCCACAATGTTTTATCCCCTCACTTAGATCGATGATAGATGATAGATAGATAGATAGTTAATGATAGATGATAGGTAGATGGATGACAGAAGGATACACAGAGTTGTTCTTCCCAGAGAGACGTAAAATTAAGAGGGTGCTAAGACCTGGAACATGCTCAACTGGATGTCTCACTCAGCGCAAAATCCCGGATCTTCCCACCGCCAGTCCTGCAGTCTCCCTGGAACACACAACTACAGCACCCAGCAACAGCACCCACGGGCCCAGGAGAGGGACAGCAGCCAAAACCCCTGCAGGGAGGAGTCTTCTAAACACTGCTCGCTGTTCACTTTCCACCTGAGGCTAAGGCTCCTCCCTCAAGTGTCCCCAGGATGCAGGAACACAGCTTCCCTCAGCCCTCCCGGGTCTCAGGGGCCACAGGAGCCTGCGAGGTGGTTGCGGGTCCCTGGTGAACTTGCAAGCTTGCACGTCTCTGCAGGACTCTTCCCTGACATCTTCGCTGTCCCGGGGATCCCTGGCAATTCCTGCTACTGAGACTTGAGTCCTCCAATTCCCTCCTCCAGGGGTGGCCCTTTTCCCTCCTCAAAGGGCCTGGCCAGCTCCTGAGGCTCCCAGAACCCTCCCATCAGGCTCCAACCAGACCCCCCCATCATAGGCACCTGTTTCAGCCCCTCCTGAGTGGCAGGCATCCTCATCTGGCTCTGTCATGTGGACCCAAGGTCGCTATTAGGGTCTCTTTAACTTGCTTTCTTACACTATCAGCGCACCAAGGGCTACAGACACTAGCACTGGGCTCACACATTGTGTGCTAAGGAATGCTGATCGCACAGAAATGTGGTGAGTGTTTTGTGTAACAAAAAAATAAACAGATGTAGCTAGATATGCCTGTGTGCGGATAGATAGAAAGATAGATAAATAGATGATGGAGACAGATACAGACATAGTAGAATTACATGAATAGTTAAATAGTAATAAAGATATGTGGAAGATGCATTAGATAGGATAGGTACATAGGATACAGAGAGACAGGTAAAATTTGATAGATAGATTGGATAAATACATGAGATAACAGATAGATTAGATGGATAGATATACTAGATAGATAAATGATAATTAGAAAGATATTAACTAGGTAAAGTGGATAATAGATAAATGGGTTAGATTAGATAGATACGTAAGATCAATGATGGATAGATTGGATGGGTAGACTGGATAGTTTTGATAGATGATTGATAGAAAGATGTTAGGACAGATACATGATAGATCAATAAGATAGATGAGACAGATCAATAGATACATAGGATAGATGATGGATAGATCACATAGATAGCTTAGAGAGATGGTGGAAAAGTCTTAGGTAGATAAGATAGATATTAGATAGATTAGATTATAGATTACATGTGATGATGATCAAATAATGATAGATGATATATTAAATAGATGAGAGATGACAGATGGATAATGAGGCAGATGGCAGATGATTAGATGGATGACAGAGTAAATAGATTAGAGAGATGATCGATTTGATAGATAATAGATGACAGATAGATGAAATAAGGTAGGGTAGGTAAATGACAAATAGATTAAATATATCAGACAGATGACATGGTCAATAGATGGATTAGATATAGATTATATAAAAAGATGGTGGATAGATGAATAGGCAGGCAGACATGGAGCTTGGATGTTGGATGGAGACTCTCAAAGGATACACACAGATGTAGAAAGGCACAGAGAGGGGCTGGATAGGATGAGGACTGTGGTGTGACTCGTGCTGCCCCCACACCCCTTCCTGGGGCTGTTGCCTTCTCCCTGTGGAGCCTCCTTCAGTCCACAGGTGCCGGTGACTTCCGGTTATCCTGGGGCTGTTTTCATTTGGCAGGACCCAGCTCAAGTTGCCTGAGAGTGGTGAGACAAGCAGCCTTCAGTTTGTTATTTTTTTGACATAAAATGTCTTCCCCGGATGCCTCGCATATCTAAAGTGGTTGTGTTTAAACTGTTTGGCCCATGGAATGACAAGAAAGCTTGTTCTTGATTATATCTAGTGCCTTAGACTTTGTGGACACCTCAGTTCCAATGAGACTGAAATTATTGCTCCAGGGGGGGTACTTGCACCCCCCAGGATGGGGACAGTCTTGTTATGGGTGATCGGTTCTGCAAAACTCTGGAATGCAAAGTGGGTGAAGGTTCGGGGCCACGATGCGACATCTAGAAGGCCACTTGGGAGGGTCTAGAGCAGGATGTTGTAAAGCCTGGCAATTGAATACCCCTGGAAAATTTTTAAATTCCTTAGTTCCTTTTTCCTTGGCAGCCTCAGTCTGAAAGGGGGAAGAAATAGGGTCAGGTAAACCTAGGGGTAATATACTAGGTTTTAGGCAGCACTCCTTGAGGGATTGCCATGCCTCGTGCAGAGCTGAACAGGAAGCTGACCAAACATTTCAAAGTAACAAAGGAGACTGATATTTACCTTGCTTCTGGCTTCTCACTGAGTATCTGCAGGGCCTAACCTGCAGGACTCAACCAGGCAGGGGATGGGCAGGGGCTCAGCCCTCGCATCCTCAGGCAGGCTTGCTTCTGGACTCCATGGGACTGTACCTAACAAGCAGGACCAGCACACCACAGGGGAAAGACTCCCAGCTCTCCTGGGCATGGGAACATGGGTCTCTCTCCCTTCCCGACAAATGTGCACATACTCATTAGCACGGACACACACACAGCTACTACCACAACTGCACAAAACAGTCTTCTCCGGGCATCATCATCGTTCCGCAAACATTTTAATCAACAACAGAAAGCCAGAGCTAGAGTCATCTTCTCTGAAGAAATTTCCCTTGGGTACCAATTAAGGTGATGGTTCCTTAGAGAATTTCTAATGCAAGAGGATGCTTTGTTTGCAACAGAGCTGAACCATAGTTAACAGCCACAGAAAGGCACCCTCCTGCAGCAGACCACTGGCTGGGATCACCTTCCAGAAGGAGGCTGCATCTGCAACTTGCTCCATCTCCTCACAAATTATAGGAGCCCCCATAGGTGAATTTGAAAGTGCAGAGAAGAGAAAGAAAGAACAATAAAGGAAACAGGGAAGGACGGAAGGGAGGGAGGGAGGGAGGGAAGGGAGGTAGGAAAGAAAGGTCTTTGCCAATCTTACCAGCTGGAAAGAATCATCATGAAACATTTTTACGTGTTTCCTTCCAGCCTTTTATAGAATGTTTTGTGACCACCGGCTTTTGAGGGAGCAGGTAGACTCGCAGACAGGCACAGGGAGCTTCCCAGTGGAAGGTGGCAGGAGACCAAGGGTGTCCATCAGGTCCCCTGGAGGAGGAGGTAGAAGCTATCCTGGGGAACTGAGCTGCTCTGGAACCAGGAGCCTCTGGCTTCTCCCAGACTCATCTGTCCCTCCTCCCTGTGTGTGTGTTTTCCTGGAAAATAGAATTCTCACAGGAAAACAACAGGTACTTGAGGCCACGATGCTCCACAGAATAAGTCAGCATAGAAGGTTTCCCCTCTATGAAAAACCTAAAGTATAATTCAATAAGCAGCTAAAATAAGGGAGAGATGACAGGAAACGAAACACAGATGCTTGAAGATGAGGGAGGGCAGCAGAGGAAGAGAAGGGAGAAAGGAAACTGAAAATGGCCGAGGAGTGTTGCATGCCTATACCAGTTCTCTGAAAGAACGTCACTCTTCCCTAATGCAAACACACACTAATATCGTTTTTAAAAGCACCCATCGCCGTGGAGTCCTGTAAAATGCTACTGCTAAGGTTCTATGCCAGTCAGTCACACCCTTACGCTGCCCTCATTGTGGGTCCTCCGGGACCAGGCTGACCGGAACCAGTGGGCTGGGTCCCCAGGGCAAGCGCTGGTCAGCATGGAAGAAGAAAACGTCTTAGCTTCCTGGTAAATTAATTTTGTGGAAATGATATTCTGTCCAAATTTCAGACCCTCGCAAGTGTGCTGATCTATTGTAGGTATAAGACCTAAGGCCTTACCTCCTCTCCGAGGAGCTTGAACAGCCAGCCGAAAGGGCCTCCAAGACGCTGGGCCTGTAGCCCAGCAATTGCTCCAGGAGCTCGACAAGCAGGGAGAATCACCCAGGAAGGAACACACCGGACTACATGAAAACAGACCTTGATTAGTCTGGCCAGACAGCACTCCTGGAGCCAAGTAGCTCCGAGAGGCAACTAGCTCAGAGTCAGAGGCTGTTTTTCTAAGGGGCTGCAGGGGGAGTTTACACACGAAACTTACAGGAAGGGGACAAAGGCAAGTGGTCAGTTGATCCGAGCTGGTGGCCATCACTCATGTACTTGACCGTTACGTGCTAATGGTCAGCAGATCGATTACCCATTGTTTCACAGAATGTGGTGTTCAGAACATTCAGTTACGGGCAAACCAGGAGTGGAGTGATTTACTTCGGCTCTCTATGTTTGTTAGAGTTTCCCTCTAGTTTCCCAGCTACAGTTTCTATCTAGTTTCCCAGAACTACCAAGTAGTTACCTATTAACTCACAATTAATCACAGTTGGGGCTAATTTAAGATTACAACACAACTGAAAGGGAGAGAAACCCCAGATACCTTTACTTATCTTATAAGGGGAGGGGGAAACAACAGTCTCTTGGCCAAAATGGAGTCACTTCAGCTCAGTCAGGTCTTACAGTAGGGGCGATGTTTTCTAATTATTTATTACTGATTGCTTAATATATAAATCCTTTATCAGACCTGGGCTGAGCAAACACTTCCTCCCCGTCTGCAGCCTGGAGTTTCGGTCTCTTGACATTATCTTTCGCAAAGCAGAGCTCCTCAAGTGGGAGCAAGTCCAGGTTATCTGTTTTTAATTTAATGAGGAGTGCATTTGGTGTGGCTGAAAGATCTCTGCCTGATCCCAGCTCAAAGATAATTTCCTTTTTCTTTTGTCAGGAAGTTTCCTGGTATCTGAGTGATACATTTAGGCCCACGGTCCCTCTTAGATACATTTGGTAGTATAAGATCTCACATCGAGAGGTCTAGTAGCTAAAGTAACTTTTTACTTTTCGCTTTTTGTGTAGGAGTCACACAGCTCAGGACATGGCACCTTAAGAAACATCTTCACAGTGGCCTGCCTCGCAAGCGCAAGGACCCGAGTTCGATACCCGGCACCAAAAAAAAAGAAAAAAAGAAAAAGAAACATCTTCAGCTATCTTCCAACAAACCCTGTAAGTAATGGAATGGAGCAGTCACCTCCACCCAGGACAGAAAGGGAAACTGAGTGTACAACGCTGGCCCGAGATCAACATTATGGTTTGCACACAGCGTCAGGGCTCCTAGAGGGTGACTGGATTAGGCGAGCATGACAGCTGACTTGCCTTTAGGAGGTGGGGTGTGGTGGGAATGTTGTGCCCCGATCGCGATGTCCCCGAAGACCACCAAGGAGTCGAGCCCGATGCAATCACACGAGGAGTAAGCTGGAGACTGGACCCTCGGATCTCACCCACACAGCGGTTCAGAAACGAGAGCCCCGAGCCCGGTTTCAAACAGCCTTTTTATTAGCAGAGAAGCAGAACTAGGGGCTTTCTAAACGGGTCAATGCTTCATTGGTTAGCGTTTTGAAAGTGTGTTTTCTCAATGCTTGATTGGCCTAGGCCAGATGTCCCTCCTTATCCTAACCACACGCTTTTGTAAGATTAACGAAAGAGAGCCTCTGGTGACAACTTACAGGAACAGTCATGGGTTTTTCTGAGAACTGGGTAAAAGAACATGTTGGGGCTTTTCCAGTAACTGGGCAGTGACCTGATCGCAAAATAGAGTCAGCAAAATGGAGTCAGTTTGGTCTCCACAGGAAGAGGGGTCACTGCAGCCCTGACAGGGAAGCGTTTACCTCCCCTCGCTCTCTGCTTCCTGGTCGCCGTGCCTTGAGAAGCTCTCCTCCCCCAGACCATGTTCTCCTGTCTTGGAGCCAGTCAACAATGGACAGAAAAGTCAACCAAAATAAACCTCTCCTCCCTTAAATTGTGGACATCAGGTATTTTGTCCCTGCAATGAGGGAAATGACGAAGACAATCACTTAAGTGCTAAGTGCAGAGTGAGGCTGGAATGGTGTCATTCTCGACCTTGAGGGTCGAGGAACAGAGGCCAGCTGAAAGCAGTGCCTTTGGCCATGAGTAGCAGCCACTCCGAGGCCTGGTGTCATTGGGGAAGACCCAGTAAGGCTACTTATGGGGCCAAGGTGATTCAGCGTCTCCGTGTACACTCACCCGGCAACCCCCTCAATCACAAATGGAATTATGACCTTTCCTCCACCCCTTCCTCCGCTCAGGCCCTGGGTGAAAGGAAAGGGCGAGGGTCACAGGCTCCCCCTAGAGGCCATCGAAGATTCGACAGGAAGAAAAGACATGCGCAGAGACCAAGACAGAAGTGATTATGGCTTCCCTTTCAAAAGAAAGAAAACGTGGTCCCACCCCATACAGGCATCTGTGTGGTCCCACCCGTTTCAGCATCGGACTTGTGTTTTGTTGCTTCTGGGGCTTCCTTTATCCTATTCTAAACATTGGCTTCGGACCGCGCACTAAGGCCCCACTGCTGTTTGATCTAATCCTGTGTAAGATCATGACCATCCCAGTGGACTTGTGCTCATCTTAAATTTTCAGTAAATAAGCACAGGTGGTGTGACACACCGACATACCAAAAGTCTGTCATCGATCCAAGGATGGGGAAACACCACTGATTTAAAAATGGTTTTATAATTCTTTGTGTGTCTGGCATTTCTTTATTTAAAAAGACCATGGACACAGCTATTTAACAATTACTTTTTATCTAGAGAAATGCTTGCCCAGTGACTCATAGGAATCTGTGAGCCCTTTAATTTGATGAGGTTGATTGTCAAAAAGGAACTGTAGCTAATACCATGAATATTACCACCTGTAAGATAAAAGTGTGGGTTTAATATTAACATTTGACCTACCCCATAGATTGATTAGCTTAGTTTTGCTTTGCTTTGCTTTTCACTTAGGAAAACACATTTCCTGATCTGACTGCTGCAGTTGCATAAATTGTGGACAGCGTTTTCCCAATCCGTATAATTTTATCTTTATTCTGACTTCAACCATGTCCAGCAGCGTGTGGTCACCTCTGCCTTTCCCACAATCCCTTGCTGTCAGCAGGCTCCTCCCTGGCAGCTCTAGGCTTCATACTGGCATGGGCTGTTCCCACTGACCTGCTGCAGGTCAGACTGGGACTGTCCAGGGGAGAGGAGGACAATGCCACGGTTCTGGCCAGTCTCCACTTCTTCCCTGGTTGTGTTCCAATTCCAAGACTTCATCTATTGGAAGCTCCATGTGGCTCCCTGCTCAGACACCTCCACTTCCTTACTGGTTCCAAAGACCTGCCTGCAGGTGAGACGGTGTCCCCTAAATTAGGGATCCCCTAAATCCTCCTCTGTCCTTGTAATCGTACATACTTTTCAAAATCTCCACATGTGTTAAGTCTGACTTTGGTGGAATGAGGTGAGGTGTACTAGATGCATCTCAGACAAGGTAAGTCTCTGCATTATCTCCCTCAGCAGAATAAAAATCCAACTTGCTAATATGAGAGCACAGAATAGTGAATAAAGGAAGGAATAAGTGGATGGGTGGCTGGAGAGATGGATGGACAGAGGGAGAGTTGGATAAGTGGATAGATAATTGTATCTACAAAACTTCATACTACTTGAAAACCGATTTTATATTACTATAGCCAGAATCTTTGGGGGTGAAAGTCACAGAAGTTTAAATTACTCAATAAGCAGAAATTTGAAGCAAAAAATTAGCTTTTACTTTTCTTTCAAAATCAGCACCACATTCCAGAATCATTCCTATAGTAATAAATTAAGTTCAGAGTTACTAAATTTTAGAAAATATGCCAATGTCCAGGCATTGTATATTATTTGAAAAATCTGGATTACTTGTGCACTTTGAAAATAAGAACATGATTCCTCAATAATGAAGTAGGAACTGTAGTCATAAATATATTTGTGTGCATGTGCATGCCCTCTCTGAAGTCACTTAGGACCATAACATTCTGTTGAATCTCTGTAGAACACAAAATACGATCAACTTTCAGCTACACTGAGCCTGTAGACATGGCCCTTTCCCTTCAGAAAGATGCGGTGTTTTGCTGCTTTAAATTTACTACATCTTGGGAATGTCAACCAAAGATAAGGTTTTGCACTTTTCTTAAGCTGGAGACTGTGAGTATGGCATTTTTGAGAAATTTGAATGAACTATGCTCACGGAAATTCTTTTAAATGTAAACAGTCTATGATGGTAAACACAGCTCATCGTGGGCATGGACTTCCCCACACCTCAAACCAAAGTAAGCGAGCCTCAGGATACAAATGTAAAGCACAGTGTGGCAGAGGCACTGAGGGGCTTCTTGCCCTTTTACCATCTCATCTGCAGATCCTGAAGGGAAGAAAGGAGAGCAGCCTTGCCGGCAGCAGGGCCTTATCTGTGTATGAAGTCTAAGCAGCGGGAGATCCTGAAAGCATCTGCTTTCAGGCAAAGAAAAGAAGAGTCAAGACAGTCTAGCTGCCCAGATCACACAAAATGTTTCGATCGTTTTGACTATGAAGTAATTCCTTCCAAGACACAGCAAGGTGAAGCACCTACATTGCCTGGCTTTCCCAAGAGGACATAAATGTAGTGCAAGCTATAGAATAAGTAGCCCAGGCATTTTAATGCCTCGAGCTGACTTTATGAGCACTGATGTGACTTAACAAGCCAGTGATGAGACACAGCACAGTGAATGTCCTCACACAAAGCCTCCTCTCAAAGGGTCACACGGGACGCTCAGCCCATGATCACTCACAGCTTGTGAACGGAGTGGGGGTCACTCCCTGTGGGAGAAGCATGGATGTGCTCATCATCTTGCTGCTTGGCAGGCGGCAGCGTCTCAGGACAACAGGTGCATGTGATCAGTTGTCTTGATCTTGATATAAATTTGAGTCAAAGTCCTTCCTCCAGGGGCCAGGAAGGAGTGCTTAGGCTCTGAAACCACAGGTGCTGGCTGGCTGCTTTGGTCGAGAGAAGAAGATACCTGGACAAGATGCAGGAAGGCAGGAATAAATCAGCATCGTCAGACAATTCTGGAGGACCACAGAGCCCAGTGGTCAGTCGGAAATCATTTGGGTCTTGAGCACTACCCCACTTTTTACTCTCAAGAAAGTCTAAACCATTTGAGTATGGTGATGCACATCTGTAATTCCAGAACTTGGGAGGCTGGGGCAGCATGAATTTGAGGCTAGCCTGTGCTACATAGAAAAACCCTGTTTCAAAAAATAAATTTAAAAAGAATGTCTAAATTCCTTTCTTCTTTCTGACATTAGGTAGCAATAAAACTTAGTACAACATAAAATGATAAAGAGAAGATTCATAGCACTTGGCCTTAGCTATTTTTCATTTTATTTTGATTTGTTTTTAGGAAAAAATACTCCTTTTCATTCACTTTTTCACCAAGGCATATATGCCTAAGGAAATGGATATTGTGGGTCTCAAAACAAGACATATAGATGAGTTCCCAAGGATGAATGTAACTGTACTGCATGCCTAACATGTACCAATAAACTTAATAAAAAAGATATACAGGAGCAATCAGGACCTGGTAAGCAGGTTTACTGCTTTGCTGCACAGGGGAATTAACATGACTGGCAGAAGAAAGCTTGTGTTAGCAAGTGTGCTGTCTCACAAGCATACTTCTTACTCTGTGAGAACTCCCTGTCTTACTTTTTTCTTTGCTGAGACGAAATATCTGACACCCAAAGTTAGAGTAGAAAAGGTTTATTGTAGCTCACTATTGGTAGAGATTTAAATTCATAGCTGGCTCTCTCCGAGGCAGGGTGTCAGGGCAGAGAAGAAACAGTTCATGGCAGGCAGAAAGCAGCAAGCAGTGAAGTAGGGAAGCATCAAATGGCCAGCAGCAAGCCCTCTTTCTGTCCCTTTTATTCTACAGAACCTTCCCACCCTTAAGGCAGGCAGCACTCACTCTCAGGGTGGGCCTTCCCATTATCCACTCCCAGAACTATGCCAAACCCATCAGGGGACTAATTTAGTAATTGCACACCCTTGATCCCAGTATGGCTCACTCTAGATCCAGCCACCTCTGAGAAGCCCCATTTATTACCACATGAAACTTTGGGGGACATTTAGACATGAGCCGTAACAATCACATTTCCAGAGGACAGCAAGACAAAGATGCAATTGTTTCAAAATATATTTTATGTCTAAAGAGCAGCTGCTGTACACATAGAACTCGTGAGGGGAAACTATCTTGACAAGAAAAAACCAGGTTTGCTGTAAATCATAATTAGAGATCACCCAGTCCATGAGCCCTCACAGGACAGCCGGCAAGGCTGATTCTCCCATTTCTCCCCCTTGCTCTGGTTGTGTGGATTCCATATCCTGGAGTCCTGGGTTTCCTGAGGTGGCAAATACTCCCCCACGAATGCCTACTGCTCTTGGTCAGGTCACCTTGCCTGGTGGAACTCCCAGACTCGGCCTGCAGTGGGCAGCAGTTTGTCCTGCTGTCCCTCTGAGGCCAGACCCCAAGCCCATGCTGATGTAAAACCCTGATGCAACCTTCATTGCCTCTCACACGCTTCTCCTGGAATGGATTTTGATGCTTTGTTTGATGTGTGGAAACCAGGAAGGATCCACAGGCCCATGTGGGCCGCATCCTGGGCCAGGTACACATAACCTGGGTCGGCCTCACGTCCTGCGGCCTCAGCCCTAAACTGCTAGTGACATACGCCACATCCACGCAAAGGAAAGGCTCGTGTCATGCTCATTTCTTGCTTTTCCAGAGTGATTACTGGACTTTGCCCCGAATGGTGTTGTTCTTGTTGTTTTCTGGTCACTTGCAATCAGACCTGAGTCGCCAAGGCTTGCAGTCTTTTGCCAGGCTTTCTTTGCTTGTTCTAAATAAATGTACTTGCTTCCTTCCATCTAATCTAGTATTCTTCTTACGATGGAGGCCCCCAAGGTCTGATGCTCCTTGCCCCACGGAAGCTGGATCTCACCCCAGGCCAAGTGGGCTCCTTCACAGGGGACTTTGCGCAGAGCAAGCTTCAGAAGCAATGGAGCAGAAGGGACGAGTGTTTGGGTGTAGGGGACACAGGCCAAAGGTCTCTCCCTGAAGCCCACTATGGGCCCCTCAGTAGGCAACGGACAGACCTATGTGCCCAGAAAGAGGTGGATGGAGAAAGCAGAGCAAGAGGAAGAAGGGAAAGCAGGAGGTGAGAAAGGCCGCATTCTTTCCATGGATGACCCAGTCTTCCTCCCTGAGGTCCTTTGTTGGCAGAGCAGGAGGAACAGGGACATGAAGAGCCAAGTGGGCGTTTTAACAGCAGCCGCCATCCTCCAGTACTGATGGTGGCTACAGGAGGCTGTGGAGGGCAAGACACGCAGCAGAGGGGCTCAGAGTGAGCTGGGAACAGCCACAGAGAGGGACAGTGGAGGCTGGGACTGTAGAAAGCAGTGTGCGCGTGGTTGGTCCATGCCCGCAAAGCCCACCAGGCCTTCTCTGCTTTGCTTTGGCATTTTAGAGTGGAGCGCGGAGGAGTCTGTGTCCTAATTTCTCACGCTCTTGCCTGCCTACCAAATGCTGCATCATAAACACACTTTGCAGACAGCACACCTTCTGTGGGGCAGCATGGAATGCTGGGGACCTCCGGGGGAGTCAGGGTTGTCGGTGAGGAGAGGTCTCTCTGGGCTTTCAGGCTCAGCTGAAGGTGGGCTGCTGCGTTTGATGGAAAGCAGCTAATGGAATAATCCATCGTCCAACAACAAGCATTCCACACCCCAATCTTTGTGTGACATCCTGCTGGGGCCTAATGTCGAGGTTCAGAAGTTTAAAACAGCTTCCGTAAATCGGTGCTTCTCATAGCTGTGCCCAAATAGAGAAGCATTTCTCTGGGCTCGGGAAGTGAAAGGCAGTTACAACAAGCAAAATACTTCTTTCCTCAAGCTGATGAAGCTCCAGGTAGAGGTGTTGGTTTTAACTCATTAACTTCCGAGAACTCTGAATATCTGAGGCTCAGGGCCCAGGGGTCCCCACCCTGCTGACCTGTCTGGTTCTCTGGTTCTTTCAGTCTGGGCAGGACCCAAACCATCACCAGGGACACAGACACAGCATAAACAGAGCTGGAGGGCAGGGCAGGGGCAGCCTTGAAGCCCAGGGCTTGTCCCCACCACCATCACTGGAAACGATATCTAGCCAGGAGGTCACCTGGGAAAAGCTTCAGAAGAGAGGCTGGCAGGAAAGGGAGAATACTCCTGCCTGCAATTTGTCACTACTGAATGGACAGACCCGGTCCCGGCGGTAAAGGAACGCCCTGGGGAGAGGATTCCGAATTCACAAAGAGAGGGATTTGGAACAAGAGCTCAGACACTGAGTGGCTGAAGTTGAGGCCTCTGGGTCACAGACTTCACTAAAGCTCTGGCAAATGATCAGTCGATGCTTCCTGGTGTCCCGTGGTTTGGTTCTGTTTTAAAATCTTTGTTCTCCTGTCGTACTTTGGTATGATGGCTACTCACAGCAGCAAACGGAAAAATAATCCCCAACTCTCCTTTAAATAAAAAAAAGAATAAATTACCAGTCTGCTGTAGCCTCTCTCGTTTTCATAAGCATTTTATTAGACTCTTGCTAAGTTTTGCCTAGAAGAGATGTATAGTTTTACATTTGATCCACACACGAAAGCGAAGTGATTTATTTTCAGACCTTTGTACGTAATGTTGAATGAAGTGGTTGATGTTCTCCTTCCTGGGACCAGACACAGTCTGGAATTGTGCTTTCAGCTTTATTTTTTCTAATCTGATGTGCTTTCTGAGGTAGACACATAATAATAAATGAAAGTTCCCTAGCTGCTCAAAATGTTTCATATGCAAAATGAGTTCCGAGATAGAAGAGAAGCTTTGCTCTTAGAGAAAACCAGACCGACTCAGTAATTCACCTCATTAAGATACTCCCGTTTGGGAGAAATTAGTTTGACTCAGAGCCTTGTCCACTGCAGATGAAATGGTTTTGTCTGACTTGCTTTGTTTGGGGACAGAGGGACTGATCATACCTTCCATAGAGTCCTGATGTAAGACGTTCCTTTCCGTATTCTCCCTGCCATTCGCCCCAGGGAGCAGCTCCTGTCCGAGTCGGCCTGGGTGATGTCAAGAGCACCTGATTTGGGGGCTGAGACCAGGGTCTGATCACACTGCCTACCTCCTCTGCTCGGGCTGCTGTTTCTTCCAGCCCAGATGGCCCCAGGTGCACCATTCCTTCCTGATGTCCTCACCGCTGGAGACTTTTGTGGTTCCTTTTGTTCTGAAACTGTGGTTTGGGACTAAGAGTCCCAAGGACCCTGGGGTTCTGACTTCCCAGTTCTGGCAAGACTGGGGTGACCTGGGAGATGCTGGGAGTGTGTGGAGAGGTGTTAGCGCTCACAGCACCCCAGGAGAACAGATCTTTATTTCCTAACCATGGGGAAGGCTAGCTGGGGAAGGGAGAGGGTGTTTAACAGAGAATCATTGCTTCATTTTTATTTTTATGTCATTTAACATTTTGGGTAAAATTTACTTATCATAAAGTAACATAATCATCCTTTTACTCATTTTCAAGTAGGCAATTTGGTGCTTGTCGAATGTTCACAATTTTATTTTAACTTAGAATCCTACACTAAACTATATAATAACTCAGCCTGGGGATTTAGCTCAGCAGGCCTATACCTGCCTTGCAAGCACAAGGTCCTGAGTTCAATCCCTGGTACCAAAAAAAAGCACCAATAAATTATATAATAAATTATGGTTTTATTTAAAAATCAGCAATCAAATTTGGAAATAAACAAAGTGCTAAATTTGAGATTTGGATCAGAAAGTGCATGAAAGAAAGAGTGCATTCCAGGTATGTGCGCTTTGAACTTTCTCTCTGCATGGGGGCTTTGTGGGTGAGTGAACACTTTTCTCTTACAAAGAAACAAACAATAAAAGGAAAAATCTTTCACACTTCAACAAACAAAAGAAACTAGCAGTATAAATAAAACCAATTACCATTTTATCTTTAAACATTTTGAAAGGATGGGATGGATAATTGAGGTAGTTATTTGAACTTCTGTCTACTTCCTACTTATCTACCTCCTGTGTTGATCCCCTCTTCTATAAATATGCATGTTTTTAGTTTGTTTTGGAATGGAAACCATGGGATATTTAAGCTGTGCATCTGACTTATTTTACTTAACATTATGTGCTCCAGTTGCATCCATTTACGTCTCAGTTTCTCATCACTGAGACAAAATACCCAACAGTCACAAGTTAAAGGAGGAGAGGTTTATGTGGCTCACAGTTTGCAGAGGTTTCAGTCCTTAGCCAGCGATCTCCAAGGCAGGGCAGCATGGCAGAGGGGCGTCACAGGGAGAAACAGTCCACAGCAGGGCAGAAAGGCACCAGCAGAAAAGCAGCAGAAGCAGCAGCCAAGCAGGCCTCCCTTTCCCTTTTATCCCATCCAGGCCACAAGTCTTTGGAGTAGTGCCACCTACACCCAAGTTGGGTGTTCCCATTATCGACACCCAGAACTATGCTAACTCCAATCAGTGCAATAATTTGGTAATCACCCTCCCTTAATCCCAGTACCACACACCCTGGATCCAGCCAGCTCTGAAAGCCAGCTCATTTGTGAGCATGTGAAGGTTTGGAGGAACACGTAGACACAAGCCATGTCAATTTGCCTACAAATGCCTCAAGTTCATCCTTCTTGGCAACACAGCAGCGCTCCATTGTGTATAAACACTACATTCCCCTAATCCAGTCATCTGTTGGTGGACATATACGCTGTTTCCAATTCCTAGCTATTATGAGTTATACTGCTATAAACATGGATGTGCAGGTATGCCTGCAATATGACAATTTGAACTCTTTGGGGAAGATACCTACACGGGGATCGCAAGGTCAACCAGAATTTCTATTTTTAAGTTTTTGAGGAATCTCCATGCTGGCTGTACAAGTTTACATCCCCACCAACAACGTAGAAGGGCTCCTTCTTTTACTACATCCTTGCTGACATTCGTTGTTCTTTGAGTTTTTGATGGTGGCCATTCTTTCCGGGGTGCAATGGCTCTCGCTGTATGGCCTACTCAATGGAAGCAGTCGCGGGGGCTGAAAATGTCCCTTCCTGACTGGTTCCACACACAGTACTTGGGAGCCCAGGTCATTTTGGCTCCTGTGCTCCACACATATCCTCTGGACCTTTGTCACATTCCACCCATTTTGTCCAGTTGCCCCAGCCCCAATCCAGTGGAAATGAGACCCACGCTGTTGTTCTCAAACTGCCACATAGAGCAAATCGCCCTGAGTCTTGTGAAAGCCCTGGAGCCCTGTGCAGGGCTGAGTGTGGCCCCATTGTGCACACCCAACATCCTCCTTCCATTTGGGGGCCTAGTTCCCAGCTGTGATTTCTTTCCCACCACTAGCAGCTAATATTCAGCACTGTTATGTCCGAAATCACCCATTAAGGCCTCTGAGTTACTTGAAATATCTTTTGTTCCCAACATCTTGGAGAACTTCACTGGCCCTTTTCCACATCAAATAAAAACCCTTTGCTTTGTTTATTTACAGCTCTTCTGAGGTCATTGTTGGCACACAGCTGGGCATTTCTCCCTCCACTACCTGGTGGTTAATTGACATAAACACCCTGGAAAGCAGAAGCAATCAATCAGATGATGTGTTTTTTAGAAGATGGAATACTACTCAGCCATGAGTAATGAGAGACTAGAGACATTGATAGCTAAGTGGATGCACACTGAGGAGATACTCAAGTGATATAAATAGGACACACGTGTAAATACTGAATAGTTTCTCGAGCGTGATACACTGAAAGTGAAAGTGTAACTAAGGACTGAAATAGATAACGTGAAATAGGAAGGGGAAGGACAAAGGGAAAGGGGAAATAGGAGGGGCAGGATAGCAGAAAGAAGGGGATGGGATTAATATGAGAAAATGAAACAACGGAAACAAAGCCTTTGTAGATAGGGAGGGGTGGAGGGGTGGAAGGGAGGGCAGGGGGTGGGGAAAAATAAGAACCCAGATGGATTATGTGAACGTACAAATGTCCAATGATGAGTGTCGTTATATGGCATACATTACGTGTACCAATGAAATTAATAATGAAAAGAAAGGCAGAAGAGTGTGCCGTCTCACTTGTGTACTGTGTCTTCCATGAACACAAATGACAAAAACCCAGACACAGAGGCGCCCGGGGCCGGCGCCTGGTCTGAGGGGCTGAGCAGACAGCCAGGCCCCGGGCACGGACTGTACTCCTGCGTCTCGTCTTTGGGGACAGAGTGCGCCTGTCCTGTCTGGGAAGAGTCAAAGCACCAGCGCCGATGTAGGGTGTGAGGCCAGGAGGCTGCTTGCCCTCCACCAGCTCGCCAACCAATCCCAGGGGAAGCCCTGGCGTCAGCGGCACCCTGGCCCGTGTGACGTGGCCTTGGGAGTGTCCTCGACCCCTGCTGAAGTCGCCTCAGTGCCATGGGTCCCTCCCTCGGACTCCCCTCTCCAGACAACTGGACTTCTGCCAGCACCAACAGTCCTGTCCTTTCCCACTCACAGTGACGCCCTTCCCAACCCTCTTATGGTTTCGCCCCAGCATCTGTGGAGGCCCCAGGGCAGAGAGGCGGATCCTCAACTCCCCCTCCAGAGAGGAAATTGCAGGTTGGCTGCTTTTGTCACAGAAAGAGTTTCGAAGAGTGCCCGAGACAGCCCTTAGGAGGTGCACGAGGCCAAAGGGAAGATGAGCTCAGAGTGCCGAGCTGCGCGGGCCTGGGTGTCTTCCTGTGTGACAGAGCGAGCCGTCCCTGTGTGAGGTTGAGACCTGGGGCTTCCATGGGGGCAGAGCCTGCGGCTGGGCCTCAGGCACAGGTGAAGGCCCAGGCCCAGGCTCCTTGTGTGTTTGACTTTCGTGATTTCTTTCTCTCCCTCCCTCTCTCTCTCTCTCTCTCTCTCTCTCTCTCTGTCTTTCTCTCTTTCTCTCTTTCTTTTTGAATGATGTTCCTAGAAGAAAAAATGATTTCACTGCCTTGTTTCTTGAAACTGTAGTTTTTTGCAGCATTTTTTAAAGGGTACAATTTTAGAATTCGGTTTTCCTTGTCTCCTGTTTAGCTATCTTTGTTTTTGTATCCTACCTGTTTAAAATGACAAATATAGCAAACAGCTTGTAAAACTCCAGAGCACATTTTCAAGATTAGTTGAATCTCTATTTTCCTGGATTGCTATCCTGATTAGCCCCGCATAAATATAATTTTCTTTCTTGTCCACTAGATTGACTTTTTCTCGGTCAACACACTGCTTCTAGTGATGTTTTAATTGTTTTATGTGGTCACCATTACAGAAAAAGTTGAAACAGAATTAGAGCACTGTCTTTTACTCAGAATCAACTATCTTTACCTTTTCCTGCATGCTTTTCCATGGGTAAAAAGATAACAGTATTAAGAGCTTAGTGTAGTTTTTGCAGTATTATATATAAACATAAGTCCCACTCATCCATGGGAACACATTCCGAGTGAAACCTCAAACAGTATCAAACTGTATATATTACTGTTTTTCCTATATGTACATGATTGTGAGGTTAACAAAAATAACATCATAAAATGGAACAGTTACAGCAACGAACTAAAAGCTGCATGAATATGGCCTCTCTCTCTTGAGTCAAAACAAACAGTACTTTCAAACCATGGCTGAGCATGGGTACACTGAGGAAGGTAAACTATAAAGATGAGTATATGCACACGTGTGTGTGCACATGTGTGTGAGGCATGTGTGTGTGTCTGTGTGTCTGTGTGTGTCTGTGTGTGTCTGTGTCCCAAGCCATCTGAGAACAGCCCGGACACACTGTCTCTTTACTCCAGTAAACAAGTGTTCACTTGACGTAGCCACTGTACAGCGAATGACATCCGCATGTTGGGTGCCCCAACTCCACCATCTGCACCCCAGTTGTACAAGTGCTCCATCCATCGAGGCTCTTGTAACGTTTCCCCTCCTGCAGAGGCTCTGGTCTGGAGTCACGTCAGCCCTTCGGTGATGACATTCTTTTGATCTCTGACGCAGGCCTTCATGTTTCTCTGTTGCCATTGCTATGAGACCACTCTGCCTGTTGGGGAGGTGACCATGCTGCCGGCATGTGTGTCTGACATTTCTGTGCAGAGCTGGCCTGTGCCCTGCCTAGGGATGCCCTCCTCAAGGCTCCAGGGTCCACCCATTGTGGCTGAGGCCGATCCTACCACCCAGTCAAGTTATGGTGGTTTCTCCGCTCTGGAGTTCCTAGGTGTTCCTTTCCTTCTAATAAGAAGCCCATGTACAGGATCTTACTCTTGCATGCCACAGTCGTGCTCTCTGAGTACACAGGTACAGTTCACCCCAGCCATCCCTCATCGTGTGGCTGCAGTCTGGGCCTCTCCACCCCACACACCCTCCACTGACCAGCCCATGCTGGCCTCCTCTGGTAACAAGACCTGTCCCTTCCTGCCCTGCACTTTACATGTGGAAGGGTTATTGACCTGAGCTCAGGGACTGTCCTTCCTTCTGACATTTCACTGCCACCCTTCCTTAGTGCGGAATGCAGGCGTTCCCAGAATTGGGCAGTGCCAGCCCTACTGTGACACAAGTATCCTTGCTTCCTTTAGCTTTCCTTCTTTTCGGACACAAAAGAATGTTTCATATTGACAGACTGTTTCCTTCACCAAAGTCTCTGCTGGCTTTCTGAGATCTTCGCAGATTAAGCCTTGACTTTTGGACTCTAGTGTTTGCCCCTGCATCGTCCAATTTGCAAGAATCCTGCTCAGGGAGCCTAGCCAGGGCTCAGGGAGCCTAGCCAGGGCTCAGGGCTCCTGTATCTAATCAGGCTCTTCAGCCCCCTTCCATCCCAAGATGCCCGAGTGCTGCGCCTGCCTTTATCAGGAATCCTGCTGGGCAGGTTTCCCAGAACCCCTCTGGCCTCTCATGTTTCTGAACTTTCCATCTACCGACCCCTCATCCTGTCCCTTGACAGCTTTTCCTTGTGGTAACCTGAGCGAGCCCATTTGTACACTGAGGTCTCTTTTCCCCTTTGTAATTGCTTTTCAGAATGAAATTTGTTTTTACTGCTTTAAGGAACTGTCCAGCTCTGTTTTTCTGTCGATAGAGCTCCACACCCGAGTCCTGCCACATTTCTGCCTGGGAGCACAGCTGCCCTCCGTGTGGTTTACCTTAATGGAGTCTTCTGGAATGACTGTCGGGACGCTGGAGTGAGGCAGTGGGTCAAACACGACCACTTGAGTGGTAGGAGATGGGATCTACGACCTGAATGAGAGTAAGAAAGATGCCAGTTGGTTGCCAGAGTTTCAGGCAGAGCTGAACACACACCGGGAAGAGGGGGTGACTCTGAGCCCCAGGATGCAGTTTCAGGACCTCGTCTTTGCTTCCCCTGTGGGCCACTGTGTCCCTCGGTGGCAGAAACATCCCCCAGTGTCCATGACTCCCAGCTTCCACCGTCCAGAATCCCTGCTCACACCCTGGGGAACAGGCTCTGAGCTTCTTAGTTTGGGTCAGTTCCCATCGCTGCTAGGAGGGCTAGGGACCAAGCTCACAGAAGAACAGCACAGCTGTGATCCAGCCAGTAGGAGGCGGAGGAGGAGGAGGAGAGCGCCAGGGAGCACTGCGAAGACTGAGCTGCACCTGTTGGCTTCTTGCTCATTGTTCTCAGATGCTGCCAGTGTTTTCTTCTAAGCGATGCTGGAATGAAGTTTCCACCAACTAAAGAACCATGCTATGTGCATGACGGTGCCGTGGGTGACAGCAGTGAAGTGTTTGGAGCAGCACCTCTTTGTCTCACTTTCACCTGTCTTCACTGTGGCCTTGGGAAGGAGGAGAAGCACCTAACTCTCTGGGACCTCAGGCGACAGACTCAACCTCTCAGGCCCTAGACTGGCTCACAAGACACTCTGCTCCAGCAGCCCATGCTTGTGAGGCCTGTGTTCAAGCAGGCTTAGTACTGAGACAGCTATGGCCTTGCCCTCTCAGCTTTCAGCCAGCCATGACTTCTGGGCTGTGGACTTGCCTTTTCCTGCCCTATTTCCTAACTCCCAACTCCCACCTGGCAGCCTGGACCTTCTTCCGGTTTTGACCCAATCTGGGAGTCCTGCTTCACCTGTCAGATTCCACAGGAGAGTCAGGTTCCACAGCAAGGAGGGGGTCACCCAAAAGCTGCCGGGCTCCTTGGCCACAAAGCCATAGCCATGCCCCTCATCGCCCCAAGATCACCCCGCCACACATGCCCATCCCAGGCCCACAGACCTCGCCATCAGCAGCCGTGTGGCCACAGCAGCAGGCACTCCCATCACCAACCAGGAGGAAGGAGGTGCCAGGGCCCATTGCTGGGGGAGCCTCCTGTTTTGACTTTATGACTGCTTCATGTTTCTAGGGGCAGGATCCCCCCTGGAAAGTGGATTCGAGGCTCGGCTCTGGGTTCTCATGTGGAATTCATGGCTCCCGCGCCCTGCCAGAAAAGCAGCTGCACAGATAAGCAGGGTGATGTAACCGCCCAGCTATGAGCTCGCCCACCCAGCTGTGATGGGAAGTGTGGGCTTGTGGGAAGGCTGCATGCACCCGGCTCTAAGGGAGAGACAGACAGAGTCAGGAGACGAAGATCTTCCTGTCCTCGAGAAGAGCAGAAGAGGAAGTGGAGAAGATACAAGACCTAAGCAAAATGGAAACAAAACAGAGCCCTGGGAGCAACACAGGGCAGCAGGGAAGGGGGGACCACTTCCGTCCGAAGGAAGTGAGCTGTGTTGTGGGAAGCCAGCCATGGCCCACTGGCTTTTTGAAAAACAACATTTGTTCCTTTTTAAGGACTGCACGTGTTAAACTTGTTTTGACCCTGCACGGGAGAAACTCGGACAGCCAAAGCTCTGTAGGAGTCAGGTGCTTCCTGTTAAAGATCTGATGTTATCTATAGGAGTCAGGTGTTGTAACTCCATTTTGTTAAATTCCTCCACCTATTGTGGGAATCATGATTATTACTTGCAAGTGTTGTTAATTTGTTTTTCTTGAGCCTGCTTTCTCTTGCCCGTGTGAACCCTCGTTCCCGTGGAGCGGGTGTTGAGGTTACTATGGTAAACCTAGCCCATAATAGTTCGGCCTTTTCCTTTAAAAGGCCGGTGCTTGCCGGCAATAAATGTCGCCTTGATCAGACTCTTGCCTTGGCGTCCTTCCTTTCTCTCTGCCCCATCTCCACCCCGCTGCTCTTTCAGGTTTGAGGCACTGCGGGACAGTGCTCTGCATCGCCGGTTCGCGACACTGTGTTCCACTTCCAAATATCTCCCAGACCAAAAGAAATATCATAGAATCTAAGTCTTGAAATATTTGGTTATTTTCAAAAAGGGGTTAGAGAGATGTCGCGTCTCATCTTGACCAGATTTTTCCTGGGGGTGCGTGTGTGTGGGAAGCCAGCCATGGCCCATTGGTATTTGCTTCTCCGAGGATTTTCCCCGCCGGGCGTTCCAGACAGCGGTGTCCTCCTTGTTTCCACTCGGCCGAGCCCTTTTTGATAGCAGGCTTCTTCTGATTACTCACCGCTCGCCGCTACAATTTCAGGTACCTGTTCAGGCGCCACTTGTCGCGAACCGGCAATGCAGAGCACTGTCCAGCAGTGCCTCAAACCTGAAAGAGCAGCGGGGTGGAGATGGGGCAGAGAGAAAGGAAGGACGCCAAGACAAGAGTCTGATCAAGGCGACGTTTATTGCAAACAAGCATCAGCCTTTTAAAGGCACATCAACAGGAAACACCTGACTCCTACAGCTAACGTCAGATCTTTAACAGGAAGTACCTGACTCCTACAGATCTTTGGCTATCCGAGTTTCTCTCGTGCAGGGTCAGAAACAAGTTTAACACATGCCGTCCTTAAAGAGGAACAAATGTTATCCTTCAAAACGCCAATGGGCCATGGCTGGCTTCCCACACATGTGGGCAGGTTTACCGCCTTCTCCACCGAGTGATTCCTGGAGACTGCATTGGGGTGGGAGCCTCTGCCACTCCCCAGGCTCCCGGTGCTCATCATTGCCCTGTCCTTACCCCGCCACACGCTCGCCACCAGCTGAGGCGCACCTCCCCCACCCCACCGTTCTGTCTCCTGGACAGACTTACGGTGGACATCTGAAAGCAAGGAAGTCTCATCCACTCCTTAGCTCATTTCAACTCACTTTTCTATCTATTTTTGGTCAGGAGGAAATCATTTCCGCAGTACTGGAAAGGACGTGTTTCCAATTTTTTTTTTTTGAGACAAAAATTTAAATTGATATTCCAAGGAAAAGAGGCAACTAAAATTTTTAGAGAATAAACCTCAAGAAATCATGTTATACAGAAATGAAAAAAAAGAGAGAAAAAGGCCTTAAAGTACAAGAGGGCCAATTAGGGCAGGGAAAAGTGGTCAGGAGGTGGAAAGAGGGAAGAGCGAGAGAAAAAGAGGTGAATAGAAGACAGAGCGAAAGCACAACATACGTGCATGGAAATTTCCCAGGGAAAGCCACTGTTTCACACAATATGCACTAATAGTTATACTAAAAACTTCTGGTATGGAGAGCACAGCCATATTGACCTGTGATTCACCCGAGCAGTGTGGACGTGCCGTCACCCATAGCAACGGGCTAGTTCAGCTGGTGGTCTGATCTATTGCCTAGCAGATGTAACTCATAATAATTGTTATTGCTTCCTTCCGGAATGTGTGGGCGGTACTTTCGCTCCCATGCAGCTGGAGAGTATAAAAGGAAAAGGTTCTGTAATAAAGCAAGCAAGTAACTTGAGAAGAAAAGTGCCTCCCGTCTCTCTGTCCTCGTCCTTTCAGGTTTGGGACCTGCTGGCAGGACCTGACGTCGCGGCTCGCGACACTTCTGGTTCTCAATACTCTACATACAAACATGTAATTCCATCAAAATTAGACATCACAGCAACCTACAAAATAAGTGGTGATAATTTTAATTCCAAAAAGTCTAAAATTTGGTCCAAAAGCTGCAAGCTAACACCTGCAAAGTTAACATATTTTACAAAAAACTTTAAACCAGCAAATGATACAGGACCCATCGGTTCTCCTGTAGACGCCATTCACCTCCCAGCCCATCTTTGCCCTCACACTGCAGCCGCCGTGTTGTAGACCAAGAGGCAGGGAAGCCACAGGGACTTGAAGTGTGTGGCTGCACCCCTGCCCCCCACCCTGCTGCCAGCACTGCTCCTGGGGTGCAGGAGTGTGGGAAGCCAGTCATGGCCCACTGGCTTTTTGAAAGACAACATTTGTTCCTTTTTAAGGACTGCACGTGTTAAACTTGTTTTGACCCTGCACGGGAGAAACTCGGACAGCCAAAGCTCTGTAGGAGTCAGGTGCTTCCTGTTAAAGATCTGACGTTATCTATAGGAGTCAGGTGTTGTAACTCCATTTTGTTAAGTTCCTCCACCTATTGTGGGAATCATGATTATTAGTTGCAAGTGTTGTTAATTTGTTTTTCTTGAGCCTGCTTTCTCTTGCCTGTGTGAACCCTCGTTCCCGTGGAGTGGTGTTGAGGTTACTATGGTAATCCCAGCCCATAATAGTTTGGTCTTTTCCTTTAAAAGGCTGATGCCTGCCTGCAATAAACGTCGCCTTGATCAGACTCTTGCCTTGGCGTCCTTCCTTTCTCTCTGCCCCATCTCCACCCCACTGCTCTTTCAGGTTTGAGGCACTGCGGGACAGTGCTCTGCGTCGCCGGCTCGCGACACAGGAGGGAGTAGGGGGATCTCGCGGATGGCTTTGACCCACGGCCGCACATCTCAGGGAAGGGGTGGTGCATAGTTCTGTGCACCCCACTAACAGTTTGAACGCTGGGGAAGGCACCAGACCAAACTGCGGGGTAAAGAGCAAAAGCCCACAGAGACTGCTGGGTGGAGGTGAGTCATTGTCTGTGGCCTCTGGTCCGCTCTCAGGTTATGGTCACCTGAGCATGATGCCACCAGGATGAGTTGTTCTTTGTGACGCAGCAGGCAGAGCACTGTGCCGGGTAGGTAAGCCTCGCCGCAGGACTGGCTTGGATCCGCTGTCTGGGTTAGGGCCACGCTGCTTCCTGTGCCTGTCCCATGTTAGGCTTCTCCGACACTCCCAGAATCTAAACTACTTTACACACAGTCTCACAAAGTAAATTCATGCTCATTTTCCAAGCAATGAGTAACTCTTTATGTTTCCATCAAAACAAAGTAAGGTCTAAGTAGGTTTAACGGACTTGGGTGATGTGGATAAAATTATTGAGAAAAATCAGTCACTTCTACCAACTCAGTGAAAACCCTTGAGCATCTGAGTATCTTCTACAGCGATGGCACCTGTCCTCTTACAAGTTGGCACTGAGTACAGTCTGCCCCTGCGCTAGAGGATCTGTTCCAAGGCCCCAGTGGATGCCTGACCCTGTGAGCACAACCAATCCCAAATACAGGACATTTCCCCCACACTTACACACAGAATTTACTGACTTGCCACCTGAGCCAAGTACTTAACAAAACGTATAAATTCATCGCTTGCAATTTGAGGTCCAAAAGCAACACTAATGTGATTTTTTTTTTCTATTTCTTCACAGTTGCATCCAAAGAAGACATTCTTTTCACAGATCTCAGTGACCTCTGTAACGTGACTTCTCTTCTTACCTTAAGTCAAGAATTTTCCCGTTTTCACTTAAAGAAAGCCTGGCCTGCTTCTCTTTGGCCTACAGAGTTGCCAGCCTTGCTGCACCTGTGCTTTGGGCCATGATTAAGCGAGTTAAGGATAAGCAGGACACCTGCACTGTGACATGGGTACAGTTCACCTGATAATGGCCACTAAGTGACCAGCAGGTGGGTGATGGATAAAGAGCAGATCCCCAGACACAGGGGTGATTTGTGTCCCTGGTGTGACAGTGTGGGGTGGCACAAGATTCCATCGTGATGCTCAGAGAGGTGTCCATCTGACAAAATGGATGAATTGTTTATTCCCGGAATTTTGTCACTTAATATCTTTGGGCCGTGGGTAACTGGAGCCTCAGCAAGTGACCTACGGCTGAGGCAGGACGACTCTCTTCCCTGAGTTGAGCCTCTGTTGGGAACTGGAATCCCAAGGCAGCAACGTGGGGCTTGGGGACACTGTAAGGCTGCCGATGGCCTGGCACCAGGTCGGGGCTCTCTGATCTGGGATCCAGGTTTGCCAACCATGAAATAGTCAAAGCCAGTTCCCACTATTGTCCATTTTAGACTGCTTGGTGTACATAATGAATTGTTTTCCTGGTTCAATTTATCCACAGCAGAACAAGTTGGAGGCTCTTTAAGGCCACATGTGGAGAAGACTGAGAGGCTGCATGTCACGAGCCGGCGACTCAGAGCACTGTCCAGCAGTGTCTCAAACCTGAAAGAGCAGCGGGTGGAGATGGGGCAAAGAGAAAGGAAGGACGCCAAGACAAGAGTCTGATCAAGGCAACATTTATTGCAGGCAGGCATCAGCCTTTTAAAGGAAAAGGCCGAACTATTATGGGCTAGGATTACCACAGTAACCTCAACACCCGCTCCACGGGAACGAGGGTTCACACGGGAAAGAGAAAGCAGGCTCAAGAAAAACAAATTAACAACACTTGCAACTAATAATCATGATTCCCAAATAGGTGGAGGAACTTAACAAAATGGAGTTACAACACTTGACTCCTACAGATAACGTCAGATCTTTAACAGGAAGCACCTGACTCCAACAGATCTTTGGCTCTCCGAGTTTCTCCCGTGCAGGATTCAAAAAGCCAGTTGGGCCATGGCTGGCTTCCCACAGCTGCAGTTTCTGCTTTGGGGAGGAGAGCTGACTACAAGCTGATTCCTGCAGGAAAACTGTGACGCAGTCCACAAGGGCGCTCTTTAGACAAGACAGCCATATAGAAGAGGCCACTGGAGCAGTTTCTCTGGCTCTCCAATAGCTTGCCTCATAGGTGAATCTTACACAGCAGAAGGCAGACTTTCAGAAACACAGAGAAGGAATGTTTGTCCCCAGCGAGAGCCGATCTGGAGCTGGTTTCCATCTGATTGCCAGTGTCTATGTGAAGAGTCCAGAGGTGTCTGACACCGAACCATCTCGGGCTGCTGTTTCAATCTCTTAATTTTCCATACCACAGCTTGAGGTCTTGGAAAGGATCCAAATGGGACAGGTACCTAAGAAAAAAGCTCATTTGACTTAAAAGTTCATCTTACTAAAGTCAGGGAACCTGTCTCGAGTTGTTCCAGTGACTCCACGGTTTCAGGTTGGCCTCCTCTGAGGCCATGGAGGACACAGCTGATAAAACAGTGATAGGCAGGATAGCTGCTCATGCTGACAACCACGCAGCTTCAGGCCGTGCAGCCGTGATTGAAACGCCCCAGGCACAGAGTGTGCCAGGGCAGGAAACCAGTGGGGAAGCATCCCTCGCCCCTGATGGTGAACAGTGTCCTGCTTTTGATCAGCTACATCTTATGACTGAGTTTAAATCCTAGGACAGTGGTGGCCACCAGTACGTGGGGTTTCACTTCATGTTCATTACCCTAACCCTCCAGACGATAACGAAAACCAAAATCACAACATGCGTCAGAGGTCACCAGCAGAGCACAACCTCCAGCAAAGGTGAAGCCTCCACACACAAGAGAAGATCTTCCTTCTGGGCATCTCCCACTCTGTCCTCCTGGTCCCCAAAGCCACCCAAGGGTTCTGCAGGACTGGAGGGTTTGTGTGTTAGTAATCGCCTGGAGAAACATACCCCACAACAAGCTCCACCATGCCATAATGTGCAGAACGCTTAAGTACAGGCACTGACTCATGTGTGAAATGTTTTACAATGGATTCGCTTATTGAAATCTTTGTCATTTTTTTCTCATTGAGTTTATTGGTACATATTAGGCATACAGTACAGTTATATTCATCACTGGAATCTTGTACCTCCACATGACAGGTCTTGTTTCTCATTTTTTCCCCTTACCCCTACCCTCCCTTCACCCTCTCCTCCCTTCCCTATTTATAAATACTTTATTTCCATTTTTTCATTTTCTCATGTTTTTTTTCTTTTCCCTTATTTCCTTGCCCCTACCCTTCCCACTTCCCCTACACCTTGGACAATTTTCTTCCTTTTTCACATTGTCAATTATACCATTAGGATCTTATGTACTATTAAAATTTTTCACACCAGAGAAACTATTCAATTGTCGTGAGCCGGCGACGCAGTGCACTGTCCAGCAGTGCTTCAAACCTGAAAGAGCAGCGGGGTGGAGATGGGGCAGAGAGAAAGGAAGGACGCCAAGACAAGAGTCTGATCAAGGCGACGTTTATTGCAAACAAGCATCAGCCTTTTAAAGGCACATCAACGGGAAACACCTGACTCCTACAGCTAACGTCAGATCTTTAACAGGAAGTACCTGACTCCTACAGAGCTTTGGCTATCCGAGTTTCTCTCGTGCAGGGTCAGAAACAAGTTTAACATGTGCAGTCCTTAAAGAGGAACAAATGTCACTCTTCAAAAAGCCAATGGGCCATGGCTGGCTTCCCACATATCCCCCTTTTTATATTTAGAGCAGGGACTTTCCCTGTTCATCAGAAAGGCTGTGCCTGCCTTAGGTGAGAAATGTCCAGAGAAATCCCTTACCCGTCATCAAGCCATGAGAGGTTTAATACTCAGGCTCTGTCTTAGGTTGGATATTTCTCCACAATTCTCTAACCCGTCTTTGACTACCAGCCTCTGCAGGGGTTATACCATGGGTTGTGAAGGCTTGCCATGTAGCTTTTTCTACCTCTATCAATATTTGTAATCCTTGTTCCTCATACCAGGACTCATTAATTTTTACAGGCATCATTACAAAGAGAGGTTATCTCAAACATCACAAAATGAAAGGCAATCACTATTTCTAAGAGTATACAATTGGTCAATTTACAATTAATATTATCAGTTTCATAAATGATCTCTATGAACATTAACACAAGACATTATATTAGAGGCCCCTATGCCAACAATATTGAAACTAAGGCTAGTAACTTTGACATCCGACCATAAACGTATTTTTCCCAATGCAGCAGGTTTCCAAATGTTGGTTTGAGGAAAATGTGAATCGGTTTACCAAAGTCCTGCAAATAAGCTCAAGTTTGTGGAATTTCAAAGTGACCAGTCCAAAACCTTCGAGATGTGTCATTAAATCACCAGTCCCATTAAATCCTCATTCTGGATAAAGAAGGAAAACTTTTTGCTTTTTGGAATGAAATTTCCGCTTGTGCACTGAGACACATCCTGGAGTTCTCTCTGCTGCTTCAGTGTTGGGGTCCCAATCCGGTCTCCTCAGTGGAAACCCAGCTTGAAGCTGCTCAGGGATAGTGGTGGGTTTATAAACATATTTGTAACCATAAGTAGGTGGAGCAGAAGAGAAGGGAGAATACCCGGACCAAAGGGCTATTGTCACAAACAATATGCTAGAAAACCTGCATGGTCAAACATGAATACACTTTGTATACCAGAAAAGTAGCAATAATAATTATTATACTTATATGAAATATTATGTCCTGTAATGTAGCTTTGTGTATCAACAGGATCTTCCTTTTTTTTTAACAGAAAATATTTTTTGAAGATAACCATCAGAAACATGTTACAACATCTCTATAATTCAGACCCTTGATGACAACCAATTAAACATTTTTAACAACATATTTAACAAGGCATATCCTTTCACAAGGCTATGAAAATTATTTTGGTGGCTCCCATCAGTGAACAAAGATCAGAATAAATTTTCTGAGCAGCTGCTTCTTTATTTACCAACAGGAGCGTATCCAAACTTAAAGATTTATA
The DNA here is from genome assembly GCF_012274545.1 of Fukomys damarensis. Lineage (NCBI taxonomy): Eukaryota > Metazoa > Chordata > Mammalia > Rodentia > Bathyergidae > Fukomys > Fukomys damarensis. The sequence continues at coordinate 3,197,818 of NW_022900913.1, forward strand.
TTTACTTATATTTAAGTTTTTTATTTGATCCTATAAAGCCAGGTTGTAGAAATCAACAATCTATATTTGACATCATTTTGATCAAGAACATACAAACATCTTTGAACATTTAAGACAGACAAACATATAACATTTAAGACAAACATATAAGACAATTTTAAAGAGTGCACTCAGATGGTTTTGGCCAATTGAATTAGAAAATCTTTTTGTTATGACTAGTCAAAATTTTTGCAGGTCAAAAGTTACAGAGATCTCTTGTAGAATTGGGGTTAAAGGAATGAAAACTCTTCTTGACTGTAAATGTAAACCTTTTATAACAAACTTGAAACCAACAAGCAAACATTTTATAAATCATTTCCATAAACATTCTCTACATTCTTAGGTAAGGACAAGAGGAACATACAAAAACCTTTCATGTTAAAAGTACAACTCTTACAGCTTTCCTAATATTTTTCCATCTCATTAACTATTAAACTTCTATAACAACTTCAGCTTAAAATGTCCTTTTTCTGTACTATAATTGTTTCTTCTTTGCCTTAATTCCTTTCTCCCCGAATAAAGACTGAATAACTGTGCTAAATTTCATCTTGGATCCTATGTGCCCCATTGGTACCTGCTTCTCCGAGGATTTTCCCCGCCAGGCGTTTCAGACAGCGGTGTCCTCCTTGTTTCGACTCGGTCGAGCCCTTTTTGATAGCAGGCTTCTTCCGATTACTCACCGCTCGCCACTACAATTTCAGGTCCCTGTTCGGGCGCCACTTGTCGGGAGCCAGCGACGCAGAGCACTGTCCAGCAGTGCCTCAAACCTGAAAGAGCAGCGGGGTGGAGATGGGGCAGAGAGAAAGGAAGGACGCCAAGACAAGAGTCTGATCAAGGCGACGTTTATTGCAAACAAGCATCAGCCTTTTAAAGGCACATCAACGGGAAACACCTGACTCCTACAGCTAACGTCAGATCTTTAACAGGAAGTACCTGACTCCTACAGAGCTTTGTCTATCTGAGTTTCTCTCGTGCAGGGTCAGAAACAAGTTTAACACGTGCAGTCCTTAAAGAGGAACAAATGTCACCCTTCAAAAAGCCAATGGGCCATGGCTGGCTTCCCACATTCGATATTTACACATGTGTGACTTATTTATTTCGCTTAGGAGTATATGCTCGATATGTATCCATTTTCCTATGAGTGACTCTAATTTCTCATTCTTTATGGCTGAATAGTATTCCATCTTATAGAAAAACCACATCTTCTTTATCCATTCTCCAGCTGATGGGCATCTTTCTTATCTTTAGTCACATGAATCACCCCTGAGAAACATGCACGCCTCTTTTCAACAATGTAAAATGTTGGGCGATGCCTGGATTAGAGGGGTACATGGGATCTGCCCTTGAGAAAACTAATTTTTTTCCTAAAAATCACTGCATAGTTTATAGCGGGACTCAAGGTCATTTTCTTACAAAATTTACTGTGAAACAAGACAAAACTCTTAAGCAAACACACACACACACAAACACACACACACACACAGGATGCACATGTCCATGCCTTTAATTGTTACAGTAAACTAGGAGGGTGGATTTTCCTCAGAAGAGCTCAGTGGAGAGACCTGGTTGTGGTTGAATATTTCCTGCTCGGAGCAACTAGAAATACCATAGTAAAAACGCGGTTATTAACAACATCTCTATCTGCAACTCAGAAAGTGCTGACACAGATGTTTGGCTAATCATTCACAGCAAAAAGCTATTGTCACTAAGGCTGAGATTGTTTGGGATTAGCATGCATCTTTCTTCTGTGAGTCTCGCTTGATTTTAGATGATGTTTTGTTAGAATGTAGCCTCGCAACCTCATGGATGATGTAAAACCTAAGAAACACACAGACTCTGCCAAAACCAAATTGAATACACAACAGAAAAATGTGAGCTTGATCTGGGCTCAGGTACCAGGACACTTGCCCTGGTCTCTTGTTAAAAAACGGGCGGGGAACCACACACTGCAGCCCTGACATTAGTATCAGCGGCTGATCGACGGCCGCCCACAAGCAGGCAGCGAGGAGCTGCGCTGGCGCCGAGGGTCCAGGGCGAGGACGGGCAGCAGCTGCGCCCGCAGAGAGGAGGCTGGCACTCAAGCGCTGCAGCGGCCTCCGCGCTTCGGGTGAGCACACAGGACCCGGCAGCGGGGGTGGCCGCTCCCGCCTTGTTTTCCGGAGGAACCGTGTCCCAGAGGCGTCTGCAGCGCGGAGTCCCCTGTCCTGGGGTTCAGGAGGACAAGGGATTCCCCAAAGCTGAGCACCAGATCCCCAGGAGACCCTGTGTCTGGTTTCCATTTTAAAAGGCACGAACCTGCCTGGCCAGTGCCGGCTCCTCCGAGGCTTCCTACCTGTGCGGCTATGAAATGGTTGTGTAAACCTCCCTGCCCGGCCCGGGAACCCAATCCCACACACCTGGAAGCAAAGGGGCAAAGAGAAGGCAGCTGGAGAGCTGCGATGCCGGGACTCCTGAGTACCAGGGGAGCCGGAAGCACTGAGCCCAGCGAAAAGCAGCCGGCGTCAGGCACCTGGAGAGAAAGCCAAGGCCTCCTCCCCGGAAGACGACCAGGCTGTAACCTGCGTGTGGAGCGTGGGCTTTGCGGCTGAGCCCCTCCAAAGCAAACCGCTCCCCCTCAGGCGGGCGCTTCTCTGCGGAGGCTCGGGCTCCAGCTGCTCCCTGCCAGATGTGCTCGGGTGACGATGCAGCACCCACGCGGCTGAGCTGCCCCTGCAGAGTCCCCGTGGAACGCAGTCCCCAGCACGGTAGCACCGAGCAGTAGAGCACTTGGGAAATGACTAAGTCACACAAAGGATCGGCGCCTTACAAAGGGCTGGAAGGAACCGAGCAGGCCTCCTTTCCCCCTCGAATCCTTTCCACGGTGCTCTGACTGCGTCTCTCTCCTACGGGGAACGAGGTACAAGGGCCATCTTGGAAGCACCTGCCGCAAAGTCCTGCCCGCGGGCTCCCCACCCCCGGCAGTGGAGGAGTGAACTTCTGACCCTTAGGAGTGACTCCCTGTCCCGCATCCTGCTACAGCAGCACATCAGGGCTAAGAACCTTGTACAAGCTCCCGGGAGCGCTGCCTCGCCGCATCGCGCCTTCTGATGAAGCTGCCCTACGCCCTGCAGCTTGGCCCACGATGCCCAGCACTTTCACCCTGGCACACCACTAGAGATGCCAGTCTTGCAGAGCGACGGAAGGGACATGCATATCCTTTTAAACAGAGTCAGGAGGGGAGAGGAGACGGAAGAAGGGGCGAGCAGGCATACTCTTTGTGATTTATTTTTTATAAAGAGCCAGGTGTGGTGATACACCTGTAACCCCAGCACTCGGGAGGCTGAGGCAGGAGGATCGCTGTGAGTTTGAGACCAGCCTGGGTTACATAGTGACTTCCAGGTCAGTCTCAACTACATAGTGAGACCCTGTCTCAAAAACACAAAACAAAACAAAACACAAAGCAAAAAAGAGGCATAAAGGAACTTACTAGGCAGAAGTTTGAACGTTCACTTTAATAGTGTGGGCCCTCAAAAGAGAGAAGCACCCCGCAGTTTGGAGCCGGGACGTTCTGGCTCTATCTCTTGTCAAGTTCTCCATATATTCCTATTTATCTCAAGATACAAAGTAGGTCAGTCCCTGGTTTCACACGCAAGTACAGCTGCCTCAAGGCACCCTCGGCCTAGGCACCCTCGGCCTCTGCCGGGAGGGTCCCCCTGGGGGCTGCAGACCCTTAGGGTAACGTGTTCAGCCTGACCTTCCCTAGCACATCTGTGCAGCAGAGCTCTTGGTGGAAAAAAGTGTTGCACATCTGGAAAACCCCAGAGGCAGCACCAGCCACACCGGCTTCATGTGCAGAGCTTTCCGTGTGCGGGCATGAGTAAGGAGCCACATGTTTTAGCTGTGCTTTATTTGAGTTAATTTGTATCTCAATAGCTACACGTGGCCAGGCACTGTCATATGGGACAGCACAATTCTGTAAATGCCTGCACGGCCTAGCAGAGAGTATCTGGTAAACCTGTACTGAAACAAACTGAACATAGAAGCTACAACCTGTCTTAGTTCTCAGTTTAAATGGTTAAAATTGCTGGAATACCAGGGAAGTTACTCATTCATTTTCCACTCCTGGGAGAGGCTGTGCTGTGCCCATGCCTGTGGCCTTGGGAACCGCTTGCCTTCAGGGTTTCTTGCCCTGGACACGGCTGTCGTACTGGGCTCTGATTCTGTGGATCTGCTCATTGGAGAATGACCTGGAGGAAGAGAAGGTCCTGCTCCAGGCAGGAGGCTCAGGGCCAGGGGGGCTTCTAGGTGCTTCTGGGCCTTCCCCAAAGGCTGAATGTTTTGAATCAATTAAGGATATCCAGGCAGCTGCAGCAGCAAACTGAAGAAACTGAAGACATGAAAAAGGACTTCCAGAAGTGCCGTGGAAAGCGGCAAGAACCCTGGGATACGCGAGTTTTTTAAGTAAGGTGGGGAAGTTAATGGTGATTTGTCTTTTACTGTAACAGATGTTTAAAGATGTAGGCCTTAGCATCTTCATCCATCACCCCCTGTATGTGGGCAGGTACAGAGAGAAGCAGGCAGCGGGGCTGTGCAGCAGACCTGTAAGTCTGTGGACTGGACAGACAGGCACTGCGACGGCAGCCAGGCAGAGGAGGATGTGGGAGGCGCTGGGACCCTGCAGCCAGAGGGGCTGGTGCACTGGCTCGGGGTCGAGGGGACCCCAAAGCACTGTAGGTCACCCCACACTGCGTTTCTCACACACTAAACTGTCAGACAAGGTTGTTGAGAGGGACTGGAACTTCCCGCTGGATCTTCTTACCTTTCATTTCTCACAGTGGACTCTCAGCAGTGAGACAAATTTAGATTCCCTGTTAAGCAGCCCACATCACGGTAATTGCACAAATATGATGTTTTAAACTACACTTGTACTATCTTGCCATTCTGTTCCAACCTGTAATCCTTCTTTCCCATCGCTCTCGGGTTGTTCCCGATCTGCAGTCCCTTCTGCACCTCGCAGGACAGCCATTATGCTGCTCCAGTCCCCAGGAAACACTGGAAAGAGTGCTAGGATCTTCTGATGAGACGATTGGAAGTGATTGGAAATTAAAGCCAGGTGGCTTAATGAAATTACTATGGCCTTCCTGAGAACATGAGCCTCGGCCCTGTGTCCCGGGCCTAGCTTGATCTATGACACCAGAGCTCAGAGGGGCTGGCTGGGCAGGGGAGCCGGCTGGTGAGCAGCCGGGGCCCAATGCACAGGTGTCTTCTCCCCACCCCAGAGGAGCCTGGGAAACCGTCCAAGGACCAGAGGGGGTCTCGGGCGGGAAATGGGTCAGCTTCCTGCCCTCTCGCTAGGCTTCCCCCAGTGCATCCGAACAGCCAGGGCCCCCAGGATTCGGTTTGGCTAGAATGTGTCACTGGCCAGGAGCTCACTAAAAACTGCGAACAAAGTGACTTTTGCAGTCTTGCATTCAGGAGTTCAGAAGTAAGACCAAGCTTCGCCTGGGAAACGCAACGGTGCGGCACGAGGAAGACACAGCGTCTCGCCTGGAGATTCTCAGTTGGCAGCTTTGCTGAAAAAGGTGAACGCCGTCAACAAAGCGGAGCAGGACTGTGGGCATCAGCTCTTCAACTGCCTCACGTGTGTGGAGCGCTGCATGAACAAGAGGCAGCGGTGAAGCTTAGACCCTGCAACCCACTCACACCCGCAGCACCACAGTCTCTCAAATCCTGAAGCGGACGGGACAGTGAGCCTTCTTGCCAGACCTGGAACACACTCCCCAGGTCGTCAGCCCGGGGCTCAGTGGTGCGTCGCTGGAGTTCTGGTGTCTTGCACAGGCTCAAGCCCAGGTCAAGCCATCTATGTGGACCACGGCAGGCTGTGGGCAAGGGTGGAGCAAGCGCAGTCCTGCTGCCTCCAATGAGCCGAAGTGCTATGGCAGGCAGAGTCCCCACTTCCCCTCCTCCGTGTCCACAGAGCGCCTCCCACTTCCTCAGGAAAACACCATCCTAGCATTCAGGGAGGCCGAGGCAGGAGGATACAAAATTTGAGCCTAATGTAGACGACTTAGAATATCCTGTCTGCCTTAGTCCTGTCTCAGGGACAAAATATTCAACTCCTGAAACTCAAAGGCAGGGAGGTTGATTTTGGCTCACAGTTTCAGTTAATTCAATCCAGGGGCAGCTGGCACTAAGCAGAAGTGGCGTTGCAATGTGGCCCGGTGGAGGAGGGCTGCTTAGGCCATGGTGGCCAGAAAGCAGAGTGAGAAAGGAGAAGCCAGGGAGGAAGTGAACCCTGGGGGTTGGAACCCTAATGACGCCCCCTCCAACAGGCTCCACCTCTGAATGTGAGATTCTGGGGGGACATTTTAGACCCAACCCACAGCACTGTCATCAAAACTAAGATGGAGATGCAGCTCAGTGCAGAAGCCCTGACCTCAATCCTCAGTACCATCAAAACAAAACCAAAAACCCCTTCTAGGGACTGCTGTGAAGGGTCCTGCAGGCTCCCGGAACAGTGGCCAGCACTGCGACGAAGTACACAGAACTCCCCCACACCATGGAAACCACAGCCAAACACAGTTGATTCTCAGCAGTGAGAACCAATCATTCCTGCTGGTTTTATTTTCACGACTTTGCCGATGTCCCCATCGTGCCGGCTTGGCCTTCCCGAGCTGCTGAGAGGCCGAGCGCCGTGTCCTGTCTAGCAGTGCCCCCACGTTCAGGGTGGACGTCACTCAGGCTGCCGTGGAGGGGGAACCTGCTCCTTCTTTCTCAGCGACCCCCAAGGCTCCTCCTTCCTGCCAGTCTGCCGCATCCCGTGGGCCTGGAGGGGTCCCTGGAGTTGCTCGCAGCAGTGCAGAGCCACGGCAGCCACCTGGGCCCCCTGCCTCAGCCCAAGCGTTCCCAGGCACCCCGACAAAGGGAACGAACGGGCCAGAGTTCCCTCTCTGAGGGAAAAGGTTGTACCACTAACTCTCATTAAAAATGAATTTCAAATCGAATATGAATGTAAGTATACATTAACCTCTAAAAGTACTAGAAGAGAGTGTAGATAAATATCCAATCCAGCGGTCGAGAAAGAACATTTCACGGGGATGTGGCTCAATGCCTGCCTGGCAAGCACAAGGTCCTGAGTTCGATCGTTGGTACTGCAAAAACAGAAAGTACATTTCTACAGAAACCCATGACTGAAAACATAAACAAAAACACTGAAGATTTCATGGATTTATAGTACACATAGATTTCTATATTTAAGAAAAACAAGTTTTAAAAAGCAAAGAAAAATTGAGCAAACTGTACTTACATTTGTAAAAGAAAAAATGATTTTTATTACTCCATGCACGATTAAAAAGCTGAATTCCCTGAAAGAAAAACAATCACAGGATATGGGGAGGAAAGGTACATTAGAACACAATGTGCAATAATTATGTAAAAATATATTTGACCTTACTGGTAATGAAGTAAATGGAAGAAATAAAAATGACACATCTGTCTGGTAAGATATAACATAAAGGAGTGGTACTCTGAATGCTGATTTGGTTGCGGGAGCTGGGTCCATTAAAGAGAGGTAAATACTCTGAATTTTTAGGAGGCAGAGTCATAGAAAGAAGTGGAACGTGAAGACAGCCAAGCAGGTCCCTGCGTTTTCAGCTTCATCTTTGCTTACTAGAGTGTTGGCAGTACGTGGTGGCAGCACTCCTGGTGTGGAGCTGGCACATGTACGAAACACACCTTAATTCCTTTGATTCTCTTCTTTCCTCCCTTTCCCCTCCTCCTTCCTCCATCTCTTGGTCCCCTTCGCTTTTGCAAAATATTTCCCTGTTTCTTTTTATCTATCTTTTTATAGCGCTCATTAACTTATTTATACTCTGGGTTTCCCGTATAAGAGAAACCACGAGATAGTTAAGCTTGTGTGTCCGAGCTTTTCACTTAGCGCTATGATCTGCAGGTGCATCTACAACGACTCCTGAGCTCAGTGGGATGTGCCGGGGCCTTGTAGTGGTCATGTTCGCACCCAGAAAGCTGACAGCAACAAAAGGTGGGGGCCGAATGGACGGAGGATGGTGCCTGCAGTCAGGAAGGCGGCCACCCCGGCCGGCAACACCGTTTCCCTGCCGCCTCCACCCACGCCTGGTCAGCCCCGTTGCCTGCTGCCTTGCTGCGTGGTGAACAAATCTCCCGCTAGTGGTCATTCTCTCTGTGAGTGGTGTCTTTCACTTTTAAAAAATGAGACTTTGACAGAAATGTGGCATGTTTGTAAATGGGGAGGGGAAGAGGGGTGAAGGGAGGGCAGGGACAAGGGGAAAAATGAGAACCCAGACCTGTCATGTAAAGGTACAAGGTCCCAATGATGAACATAATTGTACTGTATACCTGAAATGTACCAATAACCTCAATAAAAGAAAAAAAAAGTACACCAGAGTCCTCAGACAAATGTGTCTTCTCTGCCAGTCTTTTAGCTTCTAAGAATTTGCCCTCTGGAGGTGGCCAGAGGGGCAGGAACAGCTGTGAGGAAGTTCAAGCAGTTTCGCTGATGATGTCTTAAAAAAAGAAAAATGACATCATAGCTTCTCAGCATAGAGTTATTTGGGGGCGCAGTTCACCATGGTAGGGGGCCGCTGACTGTCAGACCGGGGGAGGGGCAGAGAGGACAGAGCCAAGATGCTGACCACAGACTGCAGTGCTTGGGACAGCAACTCCATGGGCAGTAGTGACCTGGCTCCCCGGGCAGTGACCCACCCCACCTGGGAAGTGACCCGGCCTCCCCTGGGCAGTGACCGACCCCCCCATGGGCAGTGACCCAGCCCCAGTTCTCAGAGTCTGAGAAAGCTGACTTGTGTGGCGCTGCTACACAGGCAGGAGCTGGACTCTCCCGGCACAGTCACAGAATAAGTGAGAGTCCAGATGTACATTTATATTTCTGTTTACCACATACTATTAAGTGAAAAATTTTGTAAGATGACATTTGTGAAGCTCATTTGACTAGAAAAATGTGAGACTACATTACACACACGTTGTGTGGCCCGTTGCAGCTTTTACGTTCCTCGTAACTATTTTTATATTAGCGCTCTAGAACACAGCGCAGAGATGGAGCGCAGGGGTCATGTGTCCTTTCTTCCTTTTCCCTGCGGCGCTGAGTCCGCTGCACACCTGGCGCCTGCTCCGTCCTGCGCTTGCCGTCTGAGTCCCATCAGCGCGCTAGCTCTGCAGCCTGCACCCCGAGAGGGTTCGGATGGGCTGGCCGTGCTCTGGTGACGCGGCTGGCAGCAGTGAGCACCCCGGGACGGCGGGAGGTGGAGTGGGGGAGCACCAGGCTGCGTGCAGCCTCCCAGAGCCCTGGGATTGTAGGTGTCTCTTCGAAGCCCGCTTTCCTCCTGTCGGGACGGGAAGGACCTCTGCAAGCAGCCGGGCTCCTCTGGGCCAGAGAGTGGGCACGTGCCGAGGAGGCCTGGGACAATTCCAGGCGGCGGGGACTGTCCCAGGCCTCTCTGCTCCGCCCGCGGGGTGCCCCATCAAGACCGCCTCCCCTTTGCTTGCTGGCTACTGGGCCTCTTTACCTCCTTCTCCACGCTTAAGCCCTTTCCCCGTATTGCAATATCCGTATTGTTGTGCGAAGGGCCTTGTGTGACTTCTGCCTTCCAGATATCAGCAGTTGCGGCCTGCTGGCCAATAGAAAAATGCAAATTAAACAAGACTGAGATTCCACTTCACCCCAGAAAGAATGGCCTTCATCAAGAAATTAAATAACAAAGGCTGGAGAGGCTACAGGGAAAAGAGAATCCTTCCTTCCTGATAAGAGTGCAAACTATTACAACCATTATGGAAGTCGGTAGGCAGATTCCTCCAAAACATAAAGTTAGAAATTCCATTTGATCTAGCTGTTTCCTTTCTAGATATCTTGCTGAGAAAGTTAGAGGCTTCATGCTACACCGATTCATGCTCACCCGTGTTTACAGCAGCACAGTTCATAATAGCTAAATCTTGGCAGTGGTCTGTATGTCCACCTTCAGATGAGTGGATAAAGAAAATGTGGTATTCACATGCTGTGGAGTACTACTGTGCCACGAAGAAGGATAGACTTGACTCCTTTGTAGGGAAACAGATATCCCTTGAGATCATAACATTAAGTCAAATAAACGAGACACATACAAGCTTAAATAGTGCATGGTTTCTTTCATATGAGAAACCCAAAGTATATATAAAGAGGAAAGTAAAAGATAGCTGATAGGACACCGGAACATAGATAGGAAAGGGGAAGGAAATGACGGAGGGGGAGAGGAAGAGGATAAAGATGAGTTAAGATGTGTGTGTGCGTGACCGGCTCCACACAAGGAATGCAGTCGGTGTGCGCTGTAAACATGTACTAATTAAAAGTAAAAATTGAGGAAAAAAGAGATTAAAATGGAACTTAGCTGTGATTACCCAACTCGTGACTGCCGAGGGAAGTCAAGGGCACTCAGCACGTGAAAGCCACTGAAATGGGTGCAGGGGAGGAATTTCTCTATGTTCAGTGAGTCCCACATCGTGGAGGACACAGGCACGGCCAGTCCATGTGACCGCAAATCTGCTCACAGCCTGGTAACCTAAGTTGTTTCTGCCCCTTCCTTTTGAAGTCCCTTTGAAAGCAGAAGAACCCAGAGTGGGAACAGGGGTCTAATGCAGTCTTGGCTGGTGCACACCCTGCCCCAGGGCCGTGCCCTTGCAGGTCAGCTGTGGCTGACTTCAGGTGAAGGAAGAGGTGGCAGGCATCACCTAAGATTGCACTCTGGTAGGCTGGGGCAGGAGACTCTCCTTGCTGATGAGGGAGCTACCGTCGCGTGAGACAACCGGCAGGAGCCTTGGGCAGGGGCCGCAGTCTCCAGACTGAACGGGTGTGCAGCTGACAGCAAGCACCAAGTGGGCTCCAGACCCACAGCCCCGGGGGACTGACAGAGGAGCTTTCCCCGGTGGGGCCTCTTTGGGACCACAGCTGCCGGCAGACGCAACCCGGTAAGACCGGGAGCCAAGGAGCCTGCAGTGCCCGGGCTCCTGAGCTGCCGTGGAGGTGACTGGGGGCTCTGAGTCTCTGAGTGTCTGTCTGTCACGCAGCCACTCATAAAGGCTGCGGGCCGCTTCCTTTTCATCTGAGAACTCACAGGTGTCACTCACGGGAGCGTCGCAGGCATTCCGAGGTTGGCACCCAGGATACCAGCAGGGGCAGAGCGACCTCAGAGAGGGAAGCTGGGCTGCTCCTCCCCGCGTGCGGTGGTCACCAGCTGGGTCACCAAACACCTCCATCAGGCAAGGTGGAGGCAGCAGTGGTGGCGCAACGCAAAGCGAGCCCTCTGGGCCGTGTGACAGCACACACACCAGGGGCGCCATGGAAACATGGGTACCCGAGCGCGCGCCCTCCCGTGCGGTCTGTACAACCTCGTACAGCGGTCAGCCGCTGCTCCACCCTCTCCACCGCGCAAGTGAGCCAGCCTTGCACACCACCCTTGTACAGCTTCCTCCCTCCTGCAGCCTTCCCTGCCAGGCAAGGAGACCCCACCCTAAGCAAGGCCCTCTTTTCTTTTTTGTTTTGTTTTGTTTTCAGTTTTTTGAGACAAGGTCTCACTATGTAGTCGAGACTGACCTGGAACTCACTGTGCAGTCCAGGCTGGTCTCGAACTCACAGCGATCCTCCTGCCTCAGCCTCCCGAGTGCTGGGATCACAGGTGTGCACCACCACAAAGGCCCTGTTTTCTCACATCTTCTCCCAAATCACACCACAAAAGCCAGACTCTGCAAGTCTACAAATGCTACAGCACCCTCTCAGCAAGGCAGCCTCCCTTCTCCCGATGTCGCTGGGCCCAGTGTCTTGGCTTCACCCGTGATCTCTGGGGGACAGCACTGACAGTACTACACAGCAATGACTTTAGCACACTGCCACTTAGCATAAAGAACTTTAAAAGGAGCTCCCAGTTGGGATTTTATAAAATAAAACCAAAATCCAATACACGCATGTGGGTAGCTCAAGCTTGTACCGCCTTGGTGGGTATATTGTTGTTAATACTGGGCATGAACTAACAAACCTGAGAATGAGCAGAACGAATGTCAAGTCAGCAAAGGTCAGAGAGCCCGCTGGGTATATTACACAGTAAGTCCCAGACCTACGAATACTCCAGTTGTGAACTTTCACAGACAGGAGCGGACCTCACATTACGAACCTTTGCAGATACGTACGAACAAATCGCAGCAGTAGCTCGCCAGTCTGGGGGACACGGTCGCAGCTGTGCCTTCTGTCCAGCGCGACGGTGCCCAGCGGTACCGGCTCAGCCAGAGCCCGGAGATCCGGAAGCAGGAGGAGGAGCAGTGGTGCCCGGAGGGCGCTGCTGGGAAGTGTGAAGCAGTCGGCGCTGTGCATTTGTCGCGCTGTGTATTTGAGCCAAAGGTGTGCGAGGCTCGCTTTGCCGGGCTTCGGAATGAATCCTACTTAGGGACGGTCTTCCAGAACGAAGCTCGTTTGTAAATCGAAAACTTACCATGTTTGCATAGTATATACTCTAGATGAACCATAATTACGATGGGATACAAGGCAGGAAATTGTAATAGTGCATTTTAGAGAGTTTGGTTAAGAGAGGAGCAGGAGGAGAAGATTTCACCATGACCATCAGCTGCCCGACCATTTCGGCAAGTTAGGTACCTGTGACTCTAGAAAGAGCAGCAGAGGGCTGGGGATTTAGCTCAGTGGTTCTGGATCTTGCCACACAAGCGCAAGGACTTGAGTTTGATCCCCGGTACCAAAAAATAAAAATAAAAATAAAAGCAGCGGATAGGCTTTGGACTTTGGTCCCACCCACCATTTCCTGCCCAAATTCTCTGCCACGGTGACCGGAAACTGTGTCCTAGGTCTTCAGCAAAGGCTAGCACTCTGTATCTGCCTGATGTGATCCCACCTCCCAACAATGCCCGCGGAGGCCAGCGTGGCCCAGGGCCAGGGCTTCCCCAGCTGCCAGAAACACTCAGCCCTGCACCGAGTCTGTGCTCCTCTCAGATGTGCGGCCATCAGCCCCCTGGCCTGCTCCAGGGGTGCGAACTGTCCCGGCTTGTCCTTCCACTCCTGCACCAGCAGTGACTCACGACACATCTAGTTTCCCTTGCCAGCCTCTTGTAGGCTCAGGCCTGACCCTGTCATGGGCAGGTGTCCCTTCTTACTGTTTGGTATCAATTGTTCCATTGCTTTCTTTTTTAGCTAACAAAAGCATTGGGTTTGTTGCATGGTAGAGAAAGCTGTGTCTCCCCAATCCACTGACCTGAGAGTTGCTGGATGATTAGAGACCTGCTGGGTGTCTGTCTGGGTCCTGGGCACTAGGCTAGCTCAGCCTTGTCTTGGATTAGTCTAGGATGGGAGACAAAGTGGGATATTTGTGAGATTTTTGGTGTCTACTAAGTTTTGACTGAGCCTGAGTGAAGTTCACAGGATAGCTCAGGAGAGGTAGAACCCACAAGTTTTGGGAGTATGTGGTTATCCAGTGCTGCCTGTGATGAGCCGGGTAGCCCAATGGGCATTTAAATCGACTTGGGCGGAGTTATGAAAATTAGCAATGATGTTATCTGCAAGTTTAACCTCCCTGGTCAAGAGTTGTCTGGAGTAAGGGAGTCAGGTTGGTTAGGACAGAAGAATACTAAGTCAGAGTTAGTGTAGACAGTGTTGCGTGGGTGTGGACATTTTGGTTCTCAACATTCAGCCCACTAAAACTTCATAAATTCACAAAAGCAGAACTCACTGAAGTGGGAGTTATTGACAGGGAATCATCCCAAGAAACAGAGTTAGAAACACAGGGAAAGAGAAAGGACCAGGAGGTGATTTATGGGGAGGGCAGGATGTGCCCCACAGTCATGCCGGAATGCCTTCCGCCAGTGTGCGGGGAGCAGAGAGTGACAAGCAGAGAGAACAAGTCAGCCCAGCCTCCTGTGCTCCTGCTGATGCCCCAAGCTGGGGTGTCTCTGCAGCTGGCCACTTCCCGGCGCCCCAAGTCCCAGTGCAGGCCTGTGGCCAAGGAGCAGAGGGAGACGGAGCAGGACTGAGCTTTGAACATGATGCATCTTCATACTTCAATGACACTGAGCAATTGTTTGCCTATCTCGCAGCAGTAGATGGTGAAAGGGGTGATCGAAATGTACAGTGATCATTTAAATTTAAAAACAATTATCACGATAAAGTCATATCGCCGTGAGTCCGCCTCAGGATCCTTCCTCTCACTCTGAACGCACCTATCCAATTGTCCTGGCCACTTTCAAAGCAGCTCCGGAGTCCTCTTTTGTGAGTGTCCTCACAAGGGGAGGTAAAAACACAGTGAGGGCTGCTTCTGAGTACCACCCAGCGAAAAGGCAGCGCCTAGGAACACGACAGCGAGTCCTCACGCGCCTCATTTGCTGAATTGAGTATTGTGTGCCTTCTGCATCTTACCAGTCAAGAGGACCTCGGAAGGTCAATGTTTTCGAATCAGGACGGGCATCCGGGCAGCCAGGTGCCTTTAGTGCAACTAAAGGCACGCAGGAAGGGGGACTCCAGAACCACTTCAGAAAGCGGCAAGGACAACAGGATAAGCGTGTCTGACGTGCAGGGGAATGTTCTGAGGGGATCAGTGGTGATGCGTCTTTCAGTGTATTTGTTAGAAATTTGAACATTCACCATGATTTCTGATCATACCTCGTATCACACCTCAACACAATGGACAGACCGGGTACCCGCGTTACAGATCTACGGAGAAAGACCCCCGCCAAGGCTGATGTCTGGCCCAAGCCACGCTGTAACAGGCTGTCCTAAGATGCTGAGCTTTGCATCATGCCGCACTGCCCACCACTGTTTCTCCAAAGCAGGCCCCTCAGCTGCTGGTCTACCTGCAGGGACACTGCTGAGCGCACACTGTGTGCCCAAACACGGGCATGCTCACAGACACCATCCACTGTCATCTCTGCAGCTTTCTGTTCCAAAGAAAAAGAGAATGAAACCCATCCCTAAAGACTCTCTTCCTTAGAAGTCCAGGTTGCTGAGAAAAATCCTTCCCTTTCTGGATTTGACAACATCCAATGTCTTTGACCCCCAATTCCTTCTCCAGAATTGACAGCCTCCCCAAATCCACCTTATGTCTGGTACTCTTCATATCAGCCTTCTCCCTAGCCATATGCTAATGCTCATCTATCCTCATTAGGCTAATATTTTATGCTAGGTGCCTAAAACTGTGTCACCATGGCAATGCCTACCCTAATGGCTGTGTTCTTGGCAAAATCCATGCCCAGCATCTGACTTTGTGAAGTATTTCTGGGCATCTGGTGAAAACTCTGACCCAGCTGTGCCTGTCTGGTTTTCTGCCGGGGTGTGGGGCTTCGCACCTGTGTGGGACTCACCTGGCCAGGAGGTAAACACCTGGAAGAGGGGATAGCATTCTCTGCTTTCATGTCCAGAGCAGGGCCTGGCTGGAGTAGATGCCTTTCTCCACTTGCTCAGGGAATGGTGATTCTACACGGAGCCCTTACTTTTCTGAGGAGATCCTTACATGAGGAATTCATGTACTGTACCCAACTCAATGGTCAGGTTCAATGTTGACCTTACAAGGAAAGTTAATTCAGTTCTCACCCAGTTCAGTTTGCAGTCAGCATCGTGGAGAGAACTGAGCTCGGGAACTGAGGTACCACTGTATTTTTCTTCTACAACATACGGAAGTCTCATGAAATCTAGTGGGAATTGGGGATTTCCCCTAGAAAAAGCATGGAAAAGACTTTTAGATAAGTGAATTGAAAACATAAACTCTGGCAGGAACAAAGATTTTTTTCTTTCTCCTTTACTAAATTGGTACCACTTGATTTGAGGACAATAGATCATTTTTGTCAAGCTTAAAGTTTATTGGATTCCTTTTTCTTTTGTCAAAGTTTAGATCCGTGACTTAAACATATTTCATGGGAAAAACTGCACTGTTCTCTTCATGCTTCTATTTATTCAGGAAAAACAAGGTGCTTCACAAACACCCACTGTACTTCACAGGATGCCTACTAAATGAGTCAACCCCCTTCCCCCATTTTTGGGGGCAGGAAATTTGAAACAGAAGTGAAAACAACTTTTGTGCACACAAGACATGCATAACCGTGCTGATCTAAGAACATAAACTATTTCACACCACCCTTCAGGGCTGAGTGCCTGAGCTCCATTCCCCCATCTACTACTCCCGAGTGCTCATTTCAGTTAAACGATTATGGAGTAAGCCCCGCTTTGTGAAGCCATTTGTAATGTGCACTGTGAAAGATGCAGTGATCCTCCATGGCTCTCAGGATTTAAGACCTGCATATTAAACTGTGCAGAGCAGCTTAAGAGATAAAAACAAATACAGTTCGAGAGATGGCACAAGGTGCTGTGAGGTGGAGAGTGTGAGTCCGTGCATTCCACGTCCTGGGTAAGTTGACAGGACAGTGTGTTGTCTGAGCAAGAGAAACTAGGAATGGGGCCCGCACAGGGAGCCGGAGGCGACAGGGTTTGAGGATGAGGTCGTCGGCACCTTCTGCGAGGGAGACACGAGGATGAGGGTAAATGCCACGGCGGTCCATGGCCTGTGCGGGCACTCAGGGCTGATTTACCCACCCATTCCCGGCGGGGCATGAAGCTTCAAAGATATAAGGGAAACAAGCAGGAGATGGAAACCCCATCTGGGCAATGAGGCTTTTTCTGATAGGTGACCTTAGCGACAGGATTCAAGAGCGTAATTTTTAAAAAAACTCTCTTAAGAGAATGAGCCCTCACCCTAACCCTTTCCTTCATCCTGACCCTGCCCAGTCCTCCTGAAGGCCTGGGGAAGGTGATGCGGAAGATGCGTGATGGAGTCTCCAGGTCCTAGAGAGGCACTGTGGGTTAGAGGAAGTCAGGGAAACTAGGACAAGTGGACCTCACAGCAGAGATGGGCCCCTCAGCCTCAAGGGACGAAATCCCTGTTGCTGAACCCATCACCCATCGTCTTCCATCTTCCTCATGACACTGCGGCGTCTCGTCCCCCACACACTGGGAAAGTAGAGGGCGCCACGGGAGGGCAGCCTGAACTTCACCAGCTGGGTGTGGCGTCCGCTCGGCTCCTGAGAAACTTCTCTGCCATTGGCGCCCTCTGGTGAACATTCAGTTTTCTTTCAAAAGCAGATAACAAGTTTGCAAACTCAGCGCCACGAGTTACATTGTACTGACTTTACCGGC
This sequence comes from Fukomys damarensis, assembly GCF_012274545.1. Taxonomy (NCBI): domain Eukaryota; kingdom Metazoa; phylum Chordata; class Mammalia; order Rodentia; family Bathyergidae; genus Fukomys; species Fukomys damarensis. Next base: position 3,215,036 of record NW_022900913.1, read on the forward strand.
ATATGGGAATTAAAGCCCACAGCAACCTCTTGGTTAGGTGGAATTACAAAGCTTCAGTTTCTAGAAGTTATGAGTGTCTGGAGGGTGTGGGTGAGAACAGAGCCCTTCGTTTGGCCGGTCATGTTTTCTTCTCTGATATTTTGTGTGTGCTTTGATTTGATTGCTATTACTTAGGTCTTGGTGTCCTGGTTACAGCTACTTAATCTGGACCGCTGATATTCAGCCAGCAGTTAACTAAATGAATGCGACACAAGCACGTTTGTCATTCCTTTAAAATAATTACTCAATAGGGCCCAAGCCCTAAAGTATGGCTTTCCCATAAAGGCTTTTAAATAACTGTCAAGGCGGCACAGTCATTTTCCTGACAGGCTCCTTCGCAGGGCTCCCTTCTTTCTCTTTTATGGCTTCTAGAACAGGCTTCCCACTCCTGCGGCCACAACTCAATTCAGCGGCGCTGGGGCCCTCAAGTCCTCCGGGCTGGGCTAACCTCGAAGTTCCCCAGAGGGTGCGTGGCCTCCTGCGTCAGCTCCAGGCTGTGTCCCAGTACAACTGGCACAGGGCTGGCTCGAGACAGAGCGGAGGCTCCATAAAACACTGAGCCCGTGGACAGACGGGAAAACGCTGCCTCCTTACCTGCCCAGGGTGCGGCCTCTGACTGCTCACACCACGGCTATGGACGGTCACCTGAGGAATGAGGCGGTCGCTGCCACTCAAAGGACTGTGCTTCTGCCCTTTCCACAGTGTGGAACTGAAAGGGGAAAGGACACCCACCCCTGCAGCTCCTCTGTCCTGGGTCAAGCTGCGATCTCGGCAGCCATCCACAACCTCTTCCAGCCTCTCACGCCACTGTGGGCCACACACCCATCCTGCAGCTGCAACATCTATCCCCCCTTCTCTCCAGCTCACTTGTGGGGACTGTGGCCAGTGTCCCTGAAGCCTGAGCCATAAGCTGAAGAATGTCTCTGTTTCCAGAACAGGCAGGAGGAAACATTATTCACGAAACTTCGATTGTGCCACTCCACATCTACCCTGCTAAAAACACCTGCAGGATGTGGCCTGTGCCCCCCACCACGGGAGGGCTGTAAGCAGAGAGGACCTGACCCCCACTCTGAGGAGGGACAGGGTCAGCAAACGCGCAGAAGCTGCCAGCTGCCGATGGGACAAGATGCAGGGATAGAGGGCAAAAGTCACCATGTTAGATGGCCAGGTGGCCCTTTGATGGGAGAGATGGGAGCAGGGGAGGGAGAGAGGCCAGCAGACGCCGGAGAAGTCTACCGGCGAAGGGCCAGGCTGAGGACCTTCACGGGACAGGGGCAGGGCACCAAGCGACAGCGAGGACACCCACGGCGAGTCTTGGGAGGACGGACGGAGGGAAAGAGCAGAGGCGTCACAGACGGTCCTCCCAGGCCGCTCTCCGCTCTCTCCTGGTTGGAAGGGGATCCGGTCTCACTCATGCTGGAAACATCAGACCCCGGCACATGGCAGGCGAGGACACCGCATGTGCCAAGAACCGCCAGCGCTGTGTGTGTGCTGGCTCTGGCGACAAGCTGGACACGGTGTCCATGAGGGAGGGAAGAGGGTACAGTGTGTGTGAAGAGCAGGCCAGGGCTTGGGGGACACCACACTCCAGGCCACCCAGAGAGGGTGCGGCCAGAGGCAGGAAGAGGAGCCTGCACGGGCCGTCAGAGAAGGGGTGCGGAGGACTCGGGGACCAGGAGGAGAGGGCTGGACGCTGCCGTGAGCTGTGTTCAGGAGGACTCCATGCTGTGGCACCAAGCACCCTCCTTAGAAACTCTCGGCTCCCTTATCGCCCCTTCCAGTCACCCAGAAAATGAAAGAAGTGAGTGCCACGGTGAACTGTTGTCACCCGCGGGCAACTTCGTGTCCCCTCACAGCCCGGGTACACGTGGCAGGGCGGGAGAGGCGCGGTGACGGACGGCCCTGGGGGTGGGCTGCCTCTGGGTCCGTGACTGGAGGCCAGGGATGCTGCTACTTGTCCAGCAGTGCACTCGGCCGGCCTGTGAGGTGGAGGAGAGGGACTGGGAGAAACCCCGGCTCCTCCCCTTGGGATGCCACTGAGGAAGCAGCCCCGCTGCAATCCGAGAACCAGAGGGAGGTGAGCTTCCTCCTCCGCCCCGAGGCCCCTGACTGGACCTGGGACCCCGACACCACTGCTCCTGCAACGCCTGGCGCACAGGCGCACGGCACACAGGGCCCGGGTCTCACCAGGGTTTGAGAGAGAAAAGGCAAAGCAGCATGAAGGTACTGCAGGGGGAGCTGGGGAGAAGCAGGGCGCCCTTGGGGCGTGGACGGCGATCGGGAGAGAAGTGGGGGCACACAGCACCCTGAGGCGGCACCCCAAGCTGAGCGGAAGGGGACTCTGCAGAGTGGCACCCTGGCCTCGTTGTGTCTCAGAAGCCAGGCGGAGGTGGGTTTTACAGAGACTATAGTGGTCCAGCAGCTGTACCAGCAGCTGCAACCGCCAGAGAGAGAGAGCAAAAGCAAGCACACGGACACTTCCGGGGCCGGGGGCCAGCGCCCAGAGCCTGAGGTACGGCCATTCTCCCTCCTGTTTTCTGTTGCCTTTTGAGCACCGACACCATAGCTGTAGCAGCTACCAGCCCTCCAGTCCCCACGTTACAAGGCAGAGCAGAGAAGGGGGACTTGTGTGGACAGACAATCTCAGCCACCCAGCTCGGGCCTGGGGCTCACCTCTCTTCTGCTCCCCCAGGGGGGACGGCATGGTGAGCCCTGTGTGCCAGACCACCTCGCTGATGGCTGAAACGGGGAGAAGTTAATCGTGCCTTAGGTGTGGGAGGCTGGGAAGGCCCTGGTATCTCAGGAGACCAGGCGGTGAAGTGGCCCAGCAGCCCGGGTGCCTGTGGGTATGCGACAGTCCAAGCTGAGCCCTCTGGCTGCGGTTCCTTGGGTGAGGGATAAAGGGATGATTTCACTTTTGGCTTTTATTTCCACCCTGTGCTGTCGCTGTGTGTCCAGCGTAACAACCCTGGTCCTCTCCCTTCCCTCATGGCTGTCTTCTAGGGTCCATGGACAGCTCTTCAAGAGGCCTGCTGTCCCTAACACAAGGAACCCACTTCCCACAGCCTCAGGCTCCCTGATCCGGTGCTGCAGCCACCGCAGGCCTTCTGTCCAGCTCAGTGCCCCAGCTCCATGCTGGCCTCAGCTGCAGGGCGGCAGCACCTCCTCCTCTGCTCCTCAGGGCAGGGGCCGAGCCCCGGCCTGCCAACCTCCCTCCCGCATTGAGCCCCCCGCGCATCCCCTTCCTTCCTCCCTCCCCATCCTGGAGGCTGGGAAAAGTTCTCAGGAACAAGGGGTCACACCTGCCACCGTTCACAAACCCCCGTCCTCCCTCAGACGGCTGCTGCAACGTGACAGCCCCCAGGTTTGCTTTGACGATCACAACCATTTCGCACGTTCTCAGACAAAAACCGCTTTGAAACAGAAGTGTTTTTTCCTATTCCCAAGTGAGTGCAATGTCCAGGAAGAAATGTGTTCTGCCACATCATGCTGTGAGAGAACTGAGGTTGTGGGCAAAGGGCTGCTCCTGGGACAACTCAAGACACCGCCACCGAAACCAGGGGTAAGCAGGGAAACTGGAGTGACAGGTGCAGGGCCCCTCTCAGACAGACAGCAGCAGGCACAGTGGTTCCCACAAAGCCCTCCACCCGCAGGATCTGATGTATCTGAAATACAGCCAGAAATTATGTCTAAAACACAGGAAAAGAGGGACACCTGCTGGACAGCTGTTGACATTACACCAAGGTTGGAAAAAGCGCAACCTACTCAGACAAGAGCTCTAACTAGACTGTTAGGGGTTGCAAACTACTCAGGTTAAAAAAAGAAAAAAAATATATAGTTCACCTTTCTTATGGGTGGGCACATCAAAAGAAATATTAGCTCTTTTCATACAGCAAAGAATTCCTAAGAACAAATTACTTTCGTTTTGGGCTTTTGGATTGGATCTGGGAGCCCTCTTGGGGAGGCATGTGCTGCTACACCAGGCCAGTGGAGACCGCGTGGTCCTGTGGAATTCTACAGCATGTTTGTGGATGTGACAAGGACCTGGAGACGGGGAAGGTGTGGGGTGAGGATGGAGACTGCCAGGTGGGTCCTCTAAGCCGCTGCAGGACTCAGCAGACTTGGGGTCCCCCAAATCCATGGGTCAGGGTGCACAGTTCTCTCCAGGGTTCAGTGCTCTGGCAGGAAAGCATGGTTTTTCGTTGAAGTCTGACAAGAACATTGCTTCTCTGCCCCCACCTTACTTCCCACCAGTAGGTCCAGCCTATGTTAGGCTGTTTTGTGATGCTCGTAACACTGGGTAACACTCTAGTATACACTGGGTGCCCACAAAGAGGTGCATTTTGGCTCATGATTTTGCTAGTCCAAGGCCTAAGGGCTGCACAAGGCAATGGCCTACTTGCTGGAAGGGTCCTGAGGTGCAGGGAATCAATGGCCAGAGAAGACAGGTAGTGTACCCCGATGACCTCAGCCACCCTAATCACTTCCCTGAGGACTCTGCTCCAAACACCAAAGGCAGAGTCAGTTTCTACCCTTTCACCAGTAGACTGCAAATGCCAACAGGAGTTTTGGAGGGAACCACATACAAATGGTAGTTTTATGTCCCCAGGCCCCAGAAATCATGTATTACCAGAATCATTCTATTGAAATAGTTCCAAAATCTTAACTTATTTGAATGTTAATTTAAAGTCCAAAGTTGCCTCTGAAACTCAGGGCAAATTCTTTTAGATACAGGTCTATTTTATTTATACACACACACACACACACACACAAATAAAGTTACATACTTCTAGGATACACTGGCAGGACAGGAAGAAATGAATCATTCCTATTCCAGATGGGAGAAGTGGAGACCTACTGAGGAGTAACTGGCACAAATCAAGGCAGCATTCGGCAGGCCAGATAGAACAGCATGCTGTGTCCAGCCACGTCCAGCATGCTGTGCAGTGCTGGGGTGGGCTGCGGATGCCCCTCCAGTATGGCTGGTTATAGCCATACAAGGATACTCTTTTGAGCTTGTCTCACTGGCTGCCTGAAGTTCTCCCCTGGGTGTGTTGCTGGCAGCTGTACCTCTCTGGGATCCTGCTTTGGTCCACTGGGGCAAGGCTCTTAACAGGTGGTAAACTTGTGCCTGGTCTCCTAGGCTTTCCTTTGAAATTTCAGAGGGAGCTACCTGACCCATTTTTTGTATTTTGCCAATATGCAGGACCAAATTCATGGAGTTACCACAATCTGTCATCTGCAAGAGCTCTGTCTACCTGGGCCATGCTTGCAACTGCTGTATCGTGCTTTGTCTTCAAAACCCAGGGAAGTGAATCGTGACGTTTCCCTGGGCTGTGAGCCCACGACAGTGCTGGGAGTGTTCTGTCCTGGAAGGGCCCTGTGCCTGCAGAGAGGGAGCAGCCTCAAAAGTCCCAACCCACCTTCCCGTGCAGGTCCTACTTTTCTCCTGAACACACCTCACTTTTTCCTAGCAAGGCTGCAGACCTCATCAGAATCAGACCTAATGCTTTACTTACAGCAGTATGTAGATTTCTGCAATCTCTTTTCACACTCTGTCATCTACTTCCACACTTTCAGGCATTTGTTACTGGCAAGAACCCCACTCTTGGTACCAATTTTATCTTGGCCTGTTTTCAGTTACCAATAACACACTACAGACTGGATAATTTTTAAATGAAATTGGTTTATTTTGGGCTATGAAACTGGATGTCCAAGGCTGAGGAGCCACACTGGTGATGCCTTTCTTTGTGCAGATGCCCAAGAAAAGGCAACACCAAGCAAGGGACATGTGTGTCTCCTCCTCTGTCCTCTCTCCCTTCTCCCAAAGCCAATCATGGGGGCACCATCTGGATGACCTTACGTAATCTTATAATTTCATGAAGGCCCTACCTCCAAACCCCATAGTTGGATTAAATTTCTACCCTCTTAACCACATATATCAGGATTAAATGTTTTGAGAATGGTTTGGAAAAGGTATAAAAAATATACTGTCATTTAAAAAAGGATTCTTTTTACACTTGAACTAGTTCCAGTGAATTTAATTCAGTCTGACATTTATTTCATACCTTTGTGAGCAGTGTTCAGGATTTAAAACTTAAGACTTGCACAAAAATCCTTATCACAAAAGTCTAAGGCACAGAAATCCTTATCACCAAATGAAAATGTGGTGCTAGAAAAATTACATAAAAGGGCAATAAAAAAGGAAGAGGATGTGACCAGGGGCTGCAGAGGAAAAACCCAGTACCTGGAAGGTTGTCAGGATTTCCACATGTAGGGCTGGAAAGCAGGATTACAGGCAGAGGGGAAAGCCTGAAGTGTGCGCTGAGGCAGGAAAGCCTCCAAGCTCCCACAATGGTTAAGTGTGTTGTGGCTGTGCCTATGGGCTGGGGCCTCCTGCACAAAGATACTTAAGAAAGAAAACTTTCATTTGGTAAATCTGAAATAAAAGGGGTTACTGTGTAGATAAACTCATCTCAGGTAAGAAGCCAAACTTGGAAAATGGTCATAGTCTATGCTGGTCTCCTTTCCCTAGTGGGCCACGTGGTCCACCTTTTAACTGCTGTACTTGCACCTCTGCTCCCTCCCGCTTCCTCTTCTAACCACGCTCTTTCTGCTCACCTGTGTCTGAGAAGAGTTGGGACTTCTGTAGGGCTGTTCCCTACCAACCTCACCACCTCAGCCAGGCACAAAGTCTTGCTTGGATGTCCAGGGCAGGAAATCGTCTGGGCCCTTCACTGCGCGGCAAATGGCGCCAGTGCTGTGTAAGTAAGGGCAGGAGAAGGAAGTTGAAAGAAAATCCAAAGAAAAATCTATCAGATAGGTCTTTTATTTTTCCTACTTTCAATTACATTTTCCATCCTTTGACTTAAGGTCTGGTAAGCTTTTACTTCACATAAACTTGCGATGCTCATGTTCAATGCTAAGAAATTTGGGCTGTAGCAAAATGTGGGAAGCCACAGGAGGCTTCTGAGTACACACTAATGGCAAGTTGTAATTAAAGGAACTCTGTAGTGGCTGACGGTGGACACAATGACTACAGAAGAGAAACACCTCGGTTTAACGAGGAACAAATCTAAGGGTATTCAGCAATCACCACGTGACCACCTCCTTCCCCCCAAAATATGCATGAACCTGGCTGGATAAAGACCCAGAGGCGTGGGAGGGGTGCCCAAGGGTTCTTCGGGCCGCCGGTGCTGGCTTGGGAGGAAGGCTACGCCCATGCGATCCGGGGAACCCGCCGCTCGGGCTTCGGGAGCTGCCGCAGCAACGGACGCGAAAACAACACGGAGGGACGAGAGAGGCCGGAAGGCAACGGACCACGGAGGGCGAAGGGGCGCAGGCCGCATCCCAGGCGCCCAGGCGCTTTGGGGGCGGCCTGAGAAGCCGCTCGGCCTACGCCGTCACTCCCACTGCCGACCCGGGGGGCCCGGGGACACCAGAGGTCCCTCTGCTTATAAACCTCGCACTTCCCCTGCTGGACGCGGGTCCTCTCAAGCCAGGGGACGCGGAGTCTTACGTCACTGATGGCTCCTCCTCCACGGCGGGGAGGGGGACCTTGGTGTCTATAGAAAGCCTGTCGCACAACGAGTTAGCAGTAAAGGGCTACCCGTTGGCACTGGAAGGAGCTCCCCTCCTATGCTTCTGAGCCCT
>NW_022900913.1:3223089-3247233 GCF_012274545.1 Fukomys damarensis
GGCGGACCTCGCGCGGTGCCAGGGCTGCGCCTCGCTGCAGCAGGTGCGACGCCCGCGGATCTCCTGTCGGCGCCGCTTGGGCTCGACCCGGAGCTCATTTCCCGGGCTGAGGTCGTAGTGGGGGCGGAAGCGCGACCCCTGGCTCGCGGGGCGGGTTGAGATCTCTGGTGACAGTCGGGATGCAGAGGGCTCTCACTCTCGGAGGCCTGTGCTCGCCTGGCCCATCCCAAGGACGGTGTTCGTTTGTCGGAGCCGTGCTCTTCTGTGACATGTGGGCTGTCGGGGTCCTTCTACTCCGGGGTTGGCGGGATGCATTTCGGTTCATATTGGATGTACCGCCCCAAGCTTAATTTTTAAAGAAATTCAAGTAATTTATCAAGTGAAGTAACTTGTCAGCTTGATTAATCAGTTCAAGGCATGCAGAGACTGAAAGTTTCAGACACCTGCGTGGGCTATTTGTCCTGTAAACCTAATTGCTCAAATCTGGCTCCAAAGTCAAGTAACTTGTCAGCTTGATTAATCAGTTCAAGGCATGCAGAGACTGAAAGTTTCAGACACCTGCGTGGGCTATTTGTCCTGTAAACCTAATTGCTCAAATCTGGCTCCAGGTCTTCCCGGGAGTCGTGGAAATAGTCCTAGGTATAAATTTGCAGCGACCCTTCTAGCCTGATAATCAAAGTCTCAATTAACTTTGCACTGTCAGCGTCGTTAGTGGCAGAACGGGATCCACTCATGCTGTGGTTGCTTCATGGAGCCGTCTCCTACTCTGGTTGGAGCTCTGGGCGTTCTGGATAGTGCGGTGAACAAGGTGGGCGCGATCTACTCTTGCGAGTAAGATGTATAAATGTGAGGGAGAGTTTACAAGCCTTTAAGTGTTGGAGAGAAAAATAGAATGCTAAAGTGATGGTCTTGTGCTTTGGCTGGGATTGTCAGGTGGGATTTGTGAAGGTGATAGGAAGAGATTTGAACAAAGGAGCAAATAGCTGGGAGCGGTGTGCGGAGAGCCTCCTGTTTGGAAAGGTTTCTGTGGTGACAGGGCAGCTTTTAGGTAGAACATTGGCTGGTTGGCATGAGCACGGGGTAGAGAGATGGCCGAAGTTGAGACCAGAAAGGCACACAGACTTGGTAGGCTATCCTGAGAAGCTTGGTGTTTACGAGTGTGTTTATTAACTGATTACACACGTTTTAAGTGTTGGGACCAGGAGAGGGAAAATAAGGTGCTGCTGGTGCAGGTAGAAAATAACCTGAGCCAAATCCTTGTCTTAGTTCAGCTATGTTGTGTAGGTCTCTTATAACATGCCCCCCTCTGACTTAGAATCCCAAATAGAACTTCCCAGAATCTTTGACAAATTGTTTTTATTGTTTGAGGCATTTCACAAAGTCAGAAACTATTTACTGGTCACCTGTTATGAATTAGACACTGTAATTACTACAGTGTGAAAAAGCTCCTCTTGGAACTTCTACCGTAGGAAGAGGGTGAGACAAATGTATTAGTTATGTTATTAGGTAATGAATACATAGAGCTGAGGGGGAAGAGTGAGGGATTGCGGAGGAGTCGGTAGCTGTTGGAATTTAGAGTCTTGGGAAAGTTACATTTGAGCAGTAGGGTAAGAGATGGAGCTCTGGTGATATCTTGGGGGAAGAGAATCACAGTGGAAGCCTCAGCTATGTGAGCTGAAGCAGGAGCCTCCGTGGTGCGCTTGAGCAGAGCCAGTAGGCCGGTTAGGCTGGAGTGAACTGAACGTTCCAAGTCTGATGAGGTCAGCGGTGAGAGGAGGCCTGACCTTTGAGGGCTTGGGGCTTTTCTCGATGAGGCTGTGAGTCATTGGAGGTGTTTGTGCAGAACAGTTGGTATAACTGCTTTTCAGTGGTGGATCTGATCTTCCTTCACATACGTTACCTACGCATGCTGGTCTCCATCTGAAAGTAGACACTGTTCTTCAGGTTGCTTAGACCAAAACTAGATTCCATCCTCGGTGCCTCTGTTCCCTTTCACAAACATGTGTCCAGGCCGCCAACTGGCTCTCTTGGCCATACCTTTGTAATCTATACTCTTTTCACTGTCTTCACTGCTTCCGCCTTCATGGGAACTGCTTTGATCTGAGATTATGATGAACTTCCTGAGGAGTGTCCTTCCTTTGCTCAATGCCACATTCCCACTGCTGGTTCTCATAACAGAAACGAAAGTAGTCCTGTTTATTCTCTACATCTAGCGGTCTGTGAACTTCTGTAAGCAGCAAGCTCATAAAAAGTTAGGCTTTGAGAACTTGTTTATTTGTTCACCCTCTGCTCTTGAGTGAAAGCAAAGTACTAATAAAAATGGCTGTGGCTGTGTGGAGGGCCTTAGTTTGTGGACCACTTCCCCTAGAAGCTGTATCTTTGGGATGGTTCTTTAATTAATTAATTTTCTGAAGTGAGGCTAGGGGGAGAGAGAGAGAGAGAGAGAGAGAGAGAGAGAAAGGTTCCTGGCAGATAATAGAGAACCTTGAGTGGTCATCTCCATGAGGTTTTTTCTTTTCTTTTTCTTTTTTGGAACCGGGGATCGAACTCTGTTCCTTGTGCTTGTGAGGCAGGTGGTGGAACCACTGAGCTGAATACACGGCCCTCCATGAGGTTTTGTGCTTATAGTAAGAACAGAGAAGGCTGGTTTGCATGAGCACTGAGTTTATCACAAGAATTTTATGGGGGGCGAGGTGGAAGTGTGGGTATGTGTTCTGTTCCTTCAAAGAGACTTTGGAAACTGCTGGAGTAAGACCAGCTGGCTGATGCGTCTCCACTGATGAAGCTGAGCATGGAACGGTGAGAGGAGACAGAATTGAATAGTGAGCGTGTTCTAAAGGGCGTCAAGATTGGGAAGGGTGGTGCTACAAGTGTGGAACAGCGGTTGCTTTGGTTGATAGATGGATAACTAGTCATCTTTAGGAATGACATTTCTGCATTTACTGTATAGTACAGCAAGTACAATACAACACTGTACTTGGATTAAACTTGTGTGTGAAAGAGAAACTACAGAGATTACATGCAGAGAGAAGATATCTGTTTCACACATTGAAAGTTATTGATCTGGGAAGCAATTTTCAAGAAAAATATAGGATCCTTTCCTGTGGAAGCCACACATGAGTGCTGTGACTTCATTCTAACTGGCAACATTAAGCTAGCAAGTCTGCGTCTTGAACTGAGGAGCCTTATTACTTGCACTGAAAGTCTTCCTTTCGTGACTTATTCCTCCCTTATTGTCTCCGTAGTTGAAGAGCTACAGTAGTTGAGGAGACGCAGAGGTTCAGAAAAACACATTAGTGTTGCCTTTGCTGAGATCATTGCTTTATGGAGAAGTGCGTAGCCTGTGTTTCATGCTCCGCCCCCTCCATGGTCCCATAAATCGCCTCAGCTCTCTTTTCTCACCCTCACTGGTTATAGTGGTTTGTCACTCACCTGTCACTCAGTGTTGTGTTACAGAACTTTGGTAGTCATACAAACCAAACCATGGTGATATGTAAATTAAGCAAGCCTTAAGTTGATGATTTTTAGTCAAGCTAGTCAGCTCAAGTAAGTCATTTTACTTTGATGGAGTAGCACCTTTTGCTTGACTGCAGAACAAAATAGCTGTACTCATGGGAATTCAGATGACAGTTTGAAACTGCTCATCTCATGTAACTAGATGAGCTTTGGCCAGTTTGGTGTTTGGCTGCCCTAGGGACAGGTTTGGGTTTATTATTTATAAAAACTTGTGCTACCTTCCCATTGATAGTTGCCAGAAGTTTGAACTTTGTTGTTTCTAACTTGAAACGTATGGATTTACCAATCATTCTGTGACAGAATGCTTGTACAATTGTAATTCATTCACTTACCAGTCATCGATGTGTTTATTAATGGCAGGTGGTTTGGCATACAGTCATGAGTAGAAGAGGCATGGCGGCTCTCCTAAGTCGGGGTTGTAGTCCAGAAAAGAAGCAACCTTCTTCTATGTATGACGTATTAAGTTCTGTTGGGGGAGGTCCCACAGTGCAAGAAGGGCAACTTCGAGGGCCTTGTGTGACCTCTGCAAGTTCCCGGAAGAAGGGAATCTCAATTCAAGTCTAAAAAATGTTTGCCGTTAACAAAGACAAAAGAGATGGGGCAGGCAGTGTGTGTGGACAGAGGAAAGAAGTTGTGCAAAGGCTTGGAGGAGAGAATCGGTGCATAGTAGAGGAGTACAGAGTAGAAGGTAGCAGATGTATTTCCTGGAAAGATGAATTCTTCTAACATCCTCGTGTTAACATCATGCAGCAGTTCTCTCTAACCCAGAGACCCGTTCACATTTTGCTCTCCTGCCCCCACATAGTATCTTTCTTTCTAGTTGAAGCTTCTGGCAGGAATATGTTGTGTTTCATTATCATGACTCTTCAGCTTGCTTTCTTCAGGCTTCATTTAGTCTTTGTCTTTCACATTTGAGCGGGTTGAGAGAGTGAGTAGAGCTTTGTGATCCTCGGGGAGCATTGAGCTAGGCCGGGAGATCACGATGTGTTGGGAGTGTGAGACCACGCCCAGCTTTGGTGGTCTGCTAGCCCTACTCACGGGACTCGGTGCAGTTATATTCGGGGTGTGACTTACACAGAGCAAGACGGGGTGAGGAAACCAGGTCTGAGTGTCCAGGCTCCCTGGAGTTGCACACTTCACAAGTTCCCCAGCAGTGTGTTGTGTTAGCACATGTGAAGTATTCTCTTCCAAGGATTTTATTGTGGTTCATTGTGTAGGTACCCTCTGCCCACCTTAGGCCCAAACTCCAGGCTCCTTGAAGGAAAGCAGGTGTTTAGCCTAAATCTCATTGCGCAGTTTTCGTCAGTTCTGGGAACGGTGGGCACCCCTCAGAAGTGCACATTTCCGGATGCCGACCACAGGCTGCCCTGGTCAGCAGGCCTTTCTGATGAGAGTGGACTAAGGCCTGCGTTAACTCCGCCTCGTACACACTTTGGGCTGGGGGGGCTGTGGCCTGCTGGGAGAGGCCAGGGATTCTGCAGGTATCCTGTCTTCCAGCCCAAGATGAACTGCTTCATGTGCATCCCTGTTTTCTGCAGGGGATTGGTTCCCCAGCCTCCTCCATACCAGGATCTGGCCTCCCGGGCCCGGCATAAGAAATAGAGTAGTATGGTATTTGCGTATGTCGTGCCACACACCTTCTTGTGTTCAGATCATCCCTAGAACACTTTTAATACCTAACAAAGTATAAATGATGTGTAAATAGTTGTATTGTTTAGTAAATAGTGATGGGTAAAAGTGAACACATTCATTACATAGTTCTCCCCCAATATTTTGTCTTTATCGTTGCTTGAATCCACAGTTGCAGAACCTGAAGATAAGAGGGTTGACTGTGTTGTTTGTTAAGCTGTTTATCCCATTATCATATATATTATTTACTGATTTTGCTTATTTGGTTGGTGTGACCATTTCGCCAGCTATGCCGGCCTCTTTTATGTCCGCCCGCTCTCACCCCCTCAACTTTCCTTTCTCCAAGGTTATCCTGCCAGCCCCTGCTTCGCAGTCTGTTTTTAGCCACTGCGTTTATTTAACCTTCCTACGAGAGAAGGTGGACAGGAAGATTCACAGTAACATTCACAAGGGTGTTGGGGTTTGTCTGTCTGTTTGTTTGTGACAGGATCTCACTATATAGTTCAGGTTGGCCTCAGATTCATTATAGAGCCCAGGCTGGGCTTGAACTCACTGTAACACTCTGAGAGTGCTGGGATTGCAGGCATGTGCCATCAGGCCGGGCAGGAGGGTACTGCGAGGATACAGTGAAAATAGTCTATTACAAAGAGTAACTGGAGAACAAGAGAGTCTTGAATAAGTGAGTAGACTGTTCTGGAAATCATGTCCGTAAATGAATTAAGGCTGTGTAACTTGAGAAAATAACCCAAATCTAAAGAAAAACTAGAGAAAGAGAATTAAGAATAAATCAGCTTTCTGGTAGACAACATAATACAGGTTGAGCATCCCTAATCTGAAAATCCAGTCTCTGTTCTGAACTTCGGAGCCTTTCAGATTAAAGATGCTCAACCTGCAGATTGTATGTAAAAATTCCAAAATCAGAACAGTTCTGGAATCTGGAACAGTTCTGGTCCCAAGCATTTCTGGTAAGTGGTCGTGGACTGCAGAAGTGAGGAGCAGTAATGCCGAGGGATAAAAGAAGTTTATCAAAGAAACAACACCTGCGCATCTCCCGGCAGGCAGGAGCACCTGCCCTCACTTGCTTCTTTCCCTAGAACCTGGACCATGGTGAGTCCTGCCTGTGGGGATGAAAGTGAGGCAGGGGGATCCTGAGTGCGTCCCGCCAGACACACCCTCCGAACGCAGGATTCTGAGGCTTGTTATTTAGTCAGGTAACATCTGAACTGACTGGAAGAGTGGAGAAGAGAGCTGCTGAAGGAATTTTATTAGGGTATTCACTGTCTGCCCCAATGTGAGCTGACTCCCAACCAGGCCTTAGGAAGTGATGTCAGTAGGGGACTAGCATTCCACGGAGTTACTGTGTCTTTTTCCCCCTCTGTAATGCTGTTCTTTGACTGTAGGGTTTTATTTTTATGAGTGCTCTATGGGGTATAATTTAGAGACAACTGGACATGCAGAATTTGTTGGAATAACCTCCAGCCCTGGCCCCACCTGTGCCCCCTTTCATGGGCACCATGTTTAGTTGATTGTACTTTGTGTGTTTGGTAAGGAACTTTCTTCCTGTTGGACAGTGGACTGGTATGGCTTCTGTTTTATCATTTTTAGGCATTGTTGTTTGATTTCTAACTTTGGGAGGCAAGGATGCAGCTCTTACTGCCCCACGCTGTGCCGCACCTGTGTGTATCCCCCTCCCCACCCTCTTGGAGTACTCAGGCTTTCAGTTAGGTGAGTGCTTGGGCTTAACACTGTGGCTGCATATTAATCGGGCTAAGCTGTGATGTACGTTGTTGTTTTTCTTTTCCTTCATGTTTTCTTGTGTCCCTTAATAATCGTAGTCTCAGTCCAGCTTTTCATCCTGAAAATACTGATGAATGCTTTATGTCAGGGACTAGATTGAAGACTCTGTGGCTCATCTTGTTTAACGCTGATAGCATGCCAGCTGTTTAAACTATGTTTCCGTTTTCCCATCTGTAAAAGTGGAAATAGTATTGAGGCAGGCAGAGGTCCAGTCACTCAATCAGCAAGAGATGGTGGAAGGAATTTGAAGCAGATGTGTGTGACTAGAGCCTGAGGTTTCTTTGATGTTTCTGGCATGGTGTTTGAACTTACAGAATGGCGTCTGCAATAAAGGTGGGGAAGACAAGATACAATAGTGAAGAACTTGAAAGACAGTGGGGAAAAAGACAGAATCACTTTTGTTTACAAAATAGCAAATTAGGTACATCTCAGAATAACTACATACACATGCAGTTCTATGCCAGTTTGATAGCAATACAAATCTTTCAGTCCTTTCAGCTCAACCAGAGTGCATATCATCTTCCTGGGGGACAAGTCTCTCCTCCTCTAATCTGTGGTGTGCTACGTGCCCAGGGGTCTCTTAGCCTCCCAGTCCAGTCCTGCATCATCTGCTCTATTGGTTTCCTCTGTTCTGGCAGAGCGCGTTCCTGTTTTTCAGTACCTCCCGAGAAAGGATATCTGTAGGAAGGAAGTTTGTGGAAACTTTGAGGATTTGTAAGTGTTTATTGTGTAGAATTTTTATTATTCCTTCGAAAGCTGGAAAACTTGGCTTTCTAGGTCTCTATTTATGATGTTGATATTGAATTCTGGAGCCTTTCTGATTCCAGTTTCTTTGGGTATGACTTGTTTCATTTTATTTTTATTTTGGGATTCATAGAGATTCTTTGCTTTTCTCTTTAGTATTCTGAAATTTTGTGCTGATATTTTGTGGTTTGGATCCTGCCTTAACTATATATGCTTGATCTTTTCAACTTGAAAACTCTGGCTTCAATTCTGGGAATTTTTCTTGAATATCAGTGTTTGTTTGATGTCTCTGTCTTTTCCTTATTGTCCTTCTGAAACTCTTACCTTTGGGTCTATGGGACCACTTTGACTGACATCAGAAAAGTTTTCTTTTTCCTTCTACCTCATGTCTTGTGTCTGTTTTCTCACAACTTTTGTTTGACTTTTGATAATAACTTTTGAGTCTTTGATTTGTGCTTTCTTGGTTCTAATTTAGCTCTAAGAGCATTACTGAAATATAATTTCCTATCGTGAACCCCACCCTTTTAATGTGTGCAGTCAGTGATCATAAGTGTATTCATAGGATTGCACAGTCATCACCACTGTGAAACATTTTCACTGCCCTCTCAGAAAACTGCATGCCAACAGCTTTGCTCCAGTCCCTTATAAACAAACACTAGTCTTTCCATCTCTCTGAGTTCATCTGTTACAATCAGTTCATATAAATGGACTCAGGACACACAGTCTTTTGTAACTGGCTTCTTTATGTAGCATAATATTTTAAAAGTTCACCCATGCTGTAGCATGATGTACAATCCATTCTTCACTATCTAGTGATACTGTAGGACTCCATAGTGTTGTGTCTGTCCTTATTTCACCCCTCGATGGACAGTAAGTTCACTTCTTGGCTAGTGTAAATATTGGCACTATAAGAGTTCGTGTATAAGTTTGATATGGACATATCCTTTCAGTTCTCTTGGCTTTGTACCTAGGAGTGTGACTGCTTGATCATAGCTAACTGTTTAATATTTGGAGTAACTGGCAAACTAATTTCTATAGAATGCGCCATTTTACATTCCCACCAGCAGAATATAAAGTTCCAATTTCTCCACATCCTCACCAATACTCATTACTGTCCATCTTTCTGTTTTAGCCATCCTAATAGGTGTTAATATCTTTGATTTTTAAGCGTATTTTCTCCTCCAATTTCAGGGTCCTCAGCTTTTGGTTTCATGAATAGAGAATCATTTGTTGTATGTTATTTTAATACGATCTTGGACGTTTTCTTCAGATTTTGGCTGCTTTTGCTTGTTCCAGTCTTCCCCTTTGGTGTGGCAAGCTTGTGGTGCTGTCCATACTGAGTGTTAGTCCTGATGTGTGAACGGCAGGCTGTGCCTTGTTCTAGGATGGTCTGGTCAGGCTGTTTACTGGTGGAAGAATAGCTGGCTTCAGTACTATTGATCCCATAGCAGGGTACAGGACAGAAGGACTGCTTGCTCTGTCTAGAAGCTTAATGATGAGAAACTTGTGGCCCATGTCAGATCAGTGTGCCTAGGTTCACTTAATCACTTTGCTTTGGTGCCGTGTCTAACCCCAGGTGATCCCTGTGTGTCCTGGTGAGACATCTTTAAAAACCAGGCTTCCTGCTGGATGCTAGAGGGCCAGTTTCCCGAGGCATTGTGCTGAGTTGGGGATTGGAGTTCAGTGCTTGACTGAAAGCTTTGAACTCATGCTTTTTAGTTCCAGTCTCTATCACCTTTCTCCGAGAAGGACCTGGTCCCCGATTCCCACGCTTGTTGGAGTTTTGCAGGACAGGTTGTCGCTTTCTCCACTGTGGCTTTCTTGTGTGCTTCGTCAGTGTTCTCAAATCTGGCTTCCAGTACGCATATGTCTTCTGACCTCTTTTCTTGACCTAGTCAGTTTTGCATCTTGAGAAAAATTTGTAGTTTTAAATGATTTTAGGGAGAGAATAAAGGCAGATTCTGTATCCACACTCTCTCCCCCAAAAATCTGAAAGAGAGGCCACCTGTGTGACTTTATTTTAACCTGGTCATACCTACAACGACTCTACTTCCAAATAAAGGAAGGGAGGGGTGGCTGCTAGGATGCAGCATGCAGTTTGGGGATGGGACGCTCTTCAACCTACAATTAATGGCGACCCAGCAGTTCTCTATCTAGGAAACTGCTATCGTACCTCAGAGATGTTCATGGTTTACCTCCTCACGCCTTCTGAGTAAGGAAAAGCCGTCCCGATTTTCCGGATCGTGTGGAATGTTACTGAGAATGCCGGTGCAGTGCAAAGGCACACAGTCACATGGCGCATGAGCACAATGAAGGAGATGCCTCGGTTGGGTACTGACAGATCGGGTCCAGCCAGCCTCAATATGGCTAATACAGTGCTGTGCTTATATCAGGGACGGGAGGCTGCTCCAGTATTAGGGGATCTGTTGTGACCTAATGCACTAACTAATAAGTAAAAGGAGAGAATAAAACACATTAATACATTCCCATTGGTGTGAGCCACTAGTGGTACGAAAGGATCGAATCACTTTCATTGATCTTTTTACTAATACATTTAATAACTAGCCTATAAATGGACTGAATCTAGTTGCTTGATTTTGAATAATTACTGCCAAAATGTAAATATTGATTAATACTATTCATAACAATTTAAAATTATTACAATCATCAGCAAATTTATTTCACAAAATTAAAAGAAATTTATATTCATGGATATTTTGTCAATAATTCTCTAAATTTTAACATAGAAATCTTACAACACCCATTGCTAGTGTATATAATATACATTTACAACTGCTGTACCATAGATTAGTTGTGTTACAGTTCTTTATTCCATTTGAATGTTTTTGTTGAACTGTAATATCACATCTGGTCTGCTAAATCGATGCCCCTTTTTTTGCATTATTGTAACCACAGACTCCCTGAGCCACGCAATGGGATAGCCATACTTTTATGACCACCCAGACGTGAAACGTATGAATTACAGCTCTGTCATGAACATGTTAAACTAAATATTCTCTGGGTGGTGGCCTGCTATTTAAGGTCAGCATTAAATATGTTTTGTAAATACATGGCCTGCTCCTGCAATACCCAGTTTGGACTTCGTCCTCGGGAAAACTAGAAGAGTTTCTTAAAGGAATCGGCAAGAAAATCCATTGCATGCTTAGGAAACACTGAAAAGTACTAAATTCAGTAGACAGTTGGCATATTGATTACGTCCACATGTAGTTCCATGTGCTGTAAGCATTCAGGAATGTTACGAGAATTTTAAAGAAATTTTGGCAAGGGGTTGGATTGCGAGAGAACACATACTTTTTGCTTTATAGATCTTAACATGAGGATTTTTTGTTTTAATATATGTGTTAGTATAACTGCAAAGAAAATGCATTATAGCATAAGTGAAAAAACTATACTATCAAGATCAATTGAGTTATCTAGAAAAATGTTTTTGTGGGATACTCAGTGAAAATTGAACACAGTTTGGATAATATAAATTTAATGTGAAAAAATCAGTGTGGTTATGATACTAGAGAAAAAATATGAAAATATTACATCTCCCAGCCTGTTCAATGTGTGATACACTCTAAGAATTGAAGAGTAGGAAGTTCCAGGGGGAAACGAACAAGTATGCATGGAAAGAGCAAAGACTTCTAGGGTCCAGAGGTCTCTGCTTACCCACTGGGGTGACTGGTGTCTATCTAGGCTCCATCAGGCCTGGTGTTTGACCTTTGAGGAGGTGTGCGGGCCTGGTCATCTCATGTTTATCTTCATTCCCTGTCTCGGGCTGCAGCTGTGATGTGTTACACCTTTGTCCTGCCTCTCTGGTGGGCAGGGCCCTGTCTGACTGCCTGTCATATTTCTACCTAACTTAGATGCCTGTAATAGATATGTTTAAAACTCTGTTGTAACTCTGTAGTTGTTTCCTGAAGAAAAGGGGAGACAATAAAGGAAAGAATCCTTTAAAGAAAAAATTCAGTTTGTTTTTAAATCTTAGGAACATTTGAACAATGTAATAATAATGTTTTCCTTTTCAAGTTGATAGTAGTAATTTAGAAACAAAATTGCGGTTGGTCCCTAACGTATAATACAGATCCTGAATTTTTCACTTAGTGTGTCCTCATTGTAATATTTTTATTTGCCTTAGTCTGTTTACTTATTATTTTATAACTTTCTGGTGCTCTTAATTCCTTTCAAACACAAGCAGGGTAAAAACTGATGGTTATTAGTCAGTGACCTAAAATAGTTACTAGTTCCTGAACTCTGGTTTAGTGCCTGCCGTAAAAGTGTTCCCATGAAGAGTTCAGGGGAAGAACATGGGCCGGAGGGGTGTATGTGTGTGTGTGTGTGTGTGTGTACACACAATATAAATTATAGACTTACAGATTTCTATGTTTTAAATATATTAAACCAGGTGTTTATATTTTATAATGTGTTACAGAAAATAATCACATTTAAAGTAGTTAAAATGTAAGTCTTTCTGTCCTTTTTTCTTTCAGAACTTAAACGAATATGTTGAAGCATTAATTACCTTGAAACAAAAAATTATCAATACTGAGTAAGTATAATTGCACGTTTGGCAGACTTTGTAACCCTGATGAACCGGCTGAAGCGAGTTGGG
Source organism: Fukomys damarensis (assembly GCF_012274545.1). Classification (NCBI taxonomy): domain Eukaryota; kingdom Metazoa; phylum Chordata; class Mammalia; order Rodentia; family Bathyergidae; genus Fukomys; species Fukomys damarensis. The sequence continues at coordinate 3,235,394 of NW_022900913.1, forward strand.
TTGAAAGCCCCCAGGGCTGGCCTGATTCCTGGTACTGATTGCAGCAAACTCCGCCAGGCTGGCAGCTGGCTGGGCCTTTGATGAGTGGCCCACAGGCCTTCACAAAGGAATTCTGGGGTCAGCGGGATATTACTTTTGCTGCATTGGAATTTTCCTTAAAGCTCTTTTCTGTCTTAAGCATCTTCTTACTTTTACAATGGATGTCACATTTTCTCACAGTATTTTATAGCCCCAGTATGAAATTTAATTATTTGTAATGGCCTTATGAATTTATAGGCCAAGATGCTATTTACATGAAAAAGATTTTAATCTAAAAGCTCATCTATCACTACAGTGCTTTGGAGAATTTAAATTGATATATATGTATATATATGTATATGTATATCTATATATCTATCTATAGATATTTATATTTAGCATGCATTTGTTGATGGATATGTGGGAAGAGAGGCCCCTTGTGTGATTTGAAATACACCTGACGTGGTGTATTTTCTACATCAAAAATAACCTAGTTCTTTTCTTTGTTTCAGCAATTTGTTAACAGAATATCAGAAGAAATGTGATGATATCCTTTTACTTTTGAATTTTGAATTCTCTTAAATTGTGGAATTTACTTATGTGCAATTCCTGAAAGCAATGTGGGAAGTGTGAAAGAGATTTCCAAAGCCATGTTTTGGGAGGTGGTGTTTGGGCTGCTGGAGGAGCGCCTCTCACAAGCCCTGTTAGCTGGTCCCGCTTTCGCTGTCAGTGTGCTGATGACAAGCGATTCTGTCGCTGCTCCTGATCCCTTAAGGTCTTGGCAGCTCTTCAGTGGAAGGCTTTTTTCATGTGTACAGAGGATGTGGCGTCACAGGATGTGTCCTTTAGGCTTAGGCGTAGGCATAACTGGAATGGCACTTTCTTAGTGTTATTTTTGAAGTGCAAGAAATGCACTGTGAGAACACTGAAAATGTGAGCAAATGGAGTTCTTAATCATTCTTGTGATTTGTAGAGAATTAGCCTGTACATCCAAGATCTTACAGAAGTAGTAATAGCTGTATGTGCTTGAGCTGAACCTTGAAGGATCGGGGGAGAGTTCTCGGCCTGAGAGTGAGCATTTGCTCAGAAAGCATTTAGCAAGCACTGTGTGGGAGCCAGCGTGGTGTGGTAAATATTTTTCTTAGCCATGAGAGAAAGGTGATCCCTCCAGGTATCTTGTGGTGATAACGCTTGCTTTCCTTTAAGCCCCTCTAAAAAAAATGTAAAATTTCTCATACAAAAATAAATACATCTACCTAGAGAGGTGGGAGTGCAGCTTTATTTCAAGGGTCAGGATGGATCCTTCGGTCCCTGCAGTCGAATCCAGAGTACTTAGGGCTGACACAGGCCTGCTGCGGGGGTGGGGTGGGGGTGGGGGTGTCCCGTTTCTGGCACACCTGAACTTACGTATGTGTGATCAGAGTAATAAAACCCAGACTTTAGTAATTAGCTTTATTTTTGGTATCTGACCTTTTACATTAAAACGTAGAAGTCATTGGAATTTTTCCCTGTGATTTGGTATGTCAGTTCCTTTTCCTTTAAATGTGAGTGCCTGTCATTACAAGGATATTATTTTTAATTGATTGTATAAGCTGTATAGAAACAATTATGACAAGTACTTTTAGGTCGCTAAATAAGGAAACAATTCCAGTATTAGGTGAGTATGTGTTCATTGTATGCCTTTTGGAGAAATGGTGTAAACTTTGTGAGGGAATTACATATTTAATCCAGCAAGAAAATTAGAGGGTTTCTCTTCTGAGATTTGCCAACAAAAATGCTTAAGTAAAAATTATGACAATAATTATTTTAAACAAATAGAACTTTCAGTTACTCTTCAGTTCCAGGATTTTGTTCTGTAATGTGATATTTGGCCTCAGCCACAGATAAATACTGATCTTTTAAAGTGCATTTGACATTTGCTACCAATACATATTTATTATACCTCAAAAATACAGTCACAGTTCAACTGTTCTACAGTTGAGGTGCCAGTGTCACAGGTCTAATATGGCTTTCTTACATAATTTGGTTCTTTTTGTTACTAAAGTAGCACAGATTTTGGTGTTTTTCTTTCAAAGTGAGAAAATTATTTCTTCAAGAACTGCTTGATAATTCAGCATTATTTCAGCTTTTAAATTCTGACTATTGTTTATTAGTCACATCTTTCTAAAGAGTAGGGGATATTATTTATCAGATATTTGAACTTGTGTGCTGTAAAGACTGCTCTCATTTAGGAAGAATAAAATATACTTCCTGACATTAAGCTTACACGGTAACAGCAGATGTTGTGGCCAACTTGTTTACAAACATGCTGTACTTACTGTACCGTGAGGAAAATAAATATAGCAGTTTCTAGGTGATGAAACTTAAAGCTATTATTTTTTGCTATCTTCAAATATTTCACTGTCAGAATGAGGCAGAACAGTGAGGTTATCAAATTGCCTAAATAATAAAAATGAAGGTTTTTTTAGTTTTTTGTTCTTCATTTCTTTTTAATTACTTAGTATGTAGTTATATACGGCTTCTGTAAGTACATATATAACTCTTGTCTGCTGGAATTGTCCTCTGGAGATTTGAGAAATGAAGGACAGGTTGTTGGAGATTCTGATATATACAGAGATGAAGGTATTTTTCAGGACCTTGCGCTTGTGAGGCAGATGGCGGCACCACTGAGCTAAATCCCAGGCTGAACGTATTTTCGATTAGTTTCATATTGCTTTGTCTTTATTCTTATAATTTTAATCAGTCACATAATTTATTCACAAGGCTTTTTGAATAGATATTTTGACTTTGGCTTATGTTGCAGTAAATAGGAATAACTCAGTAAAATGAATTACTATGTTATTATAGATGGGACCATGAATATTGTTTTTTATGTTATGATCTTGCCTGTGTGTACATTGAGCATAGAATCTTAAAGGTAATTATAAAGTGAATTTTATCTCCGGACAAGTATCACAAGATTGAGTTTTCAATGTTTTCCTTAATAAGTTTCACAGTTGCAGTTTGCAAGAAGGTGAGCCAGCCTGAGCATGCTTTTACCGTTGATGAGATGGTTTGTCACAGTACTTGATTTGGAATGGATGCATTATGCCAGATTCTTTTAATAGATTCTAACAAAGAGGACGTAGACGACCCTTAAAAGAGAATGTTGCTTTGATGCTCATAGTAAAGGAAGACTGGTATTTTCCTAAGATCGGATCATTCAAATGAGTTTATTACTGAGGCTTTTTAAGCCTAGTGTCTCACTTTTCGGTACCTTTTAGTGACTACATTGCCCTTGACAGGAAGCTTACTGCTCTCACATTGCCGTTATCCACATGAATCTGACTTCTCGTGGTTATCGGGTCATTTTAAACAATTTAAATGGACCTACTTAAAATTTTAGTGTTTCATGCTGATTGCATTTATCAGTTACAAGAAGGTGAAATGTGGTTAAAAACCAAATCACAAAACTGCGTATCACTTAGTTTGAATAAATAAGTTCCAGATTGGAAGTTCAGCACATAGGTCTTGAAAATCTTCAGCAGACCGGAAGTGAGGCGTACTTGTTTCTCAAGTTACTTTTTGATACATTTTTGTCAAAAGTAGCCTATTCCCAAGAAATGTAAAGCAGTACCAAAGTCACGTTAGTAATAAATAGATGGAATGTGTTTGAAAGAGATTTCATAAATGTCCTTGTTCCCAGTTAGAAATCTCAGACCATGAGAAAGTGTACGTAGCAATTCACTGTAATACCTTTGCATAACGCTGTTGATGGGCCGTCCGTTTTTAGAGAGAACAGCACTCTGCATCATCAAGTGGAACAGATGCTTCAGAAAATTTCTCCTCTGCAGAAATGTCAGGAAGAATTGGGATCTTTAAAAGCAGAGCTGGAAGAGAAAAAGGTAACAAGTCCTTTTCCTGCAAGTTTATTGTTATCAGTGAGGATTGGCTCACGCACTGTCCCTGGGACAGGGCACTTTTCACGTCCTAAAGTAAACACTAGTCAGGGCTCTCGCTGTTCTCAGGGAACACTGGACTGGCTGATGAGGTGTTTAACAGCGGTGATGAGCTCTTCGTTACTGTGTTACTTCTTACGCTTTTTGAGAGGGTCAGTAGTGAATTTTTATGTTTTTTGTGTCCTGCCTTGATTCTTTTTCACAATTCCCTTGCCTTAAGTGTGAAAAAGCATGCAAAAGTCCATTTCAGAGGTAGGAGAATCTGCGTGGCACAGAAGGCAGGAGAGAATTTGGTCCCTTCTTGGTGCTGGCCTCTCTGGTCAGCCTAGTGGTGAGCGAAGCTCTAGGGCCTCTGCTGTGGTGCGTGTTCCTGTGTCCTTACAGAGCCTGCGCTCATGTTCATGAACCAGTCATTGCTTCTTTGCTCAATAGTCCTATACATGCAGCCCTGCTGGCATGGTCAGATCACTGTCTGAAATTTCTTACTCTTTTCTTCACAGTCTCCTTTGGTGCTTTGTGATTCCCTGCTGTCTGTGAGGGGTACTCAGAGTGAGTCTCTCAGTACTGTATCGCAAGCTGTTGCAGCTAAGTGCTTGGTTAGAGGCAGTTTCCTGGACTTAAGGGGATGCGTTTGCTTTTTGGAGTGGTACTTTTTACACCCAAGTAAAGCCTTGGGAAAGGCACCACTTAAAATTCTGATAGTTATCCTTTAATGGAGGCTATTTTCCTTTTCAAAATCAAGTTGCTGGAAAATAGTTTGTTTAAAATGCTATTAAATTATTTAACTTGCTTTTCAGTGTAAATTTCATTTTACTCTTCATAGTAATTTTGAAAGAGAGTTCCTGATTTTTACAAATGAAAATGTCTGAAACCCATGAAGTTAGACGCTTGGCAGGAGACTGGTTGTAGCAGCCCTGGAATGATTCGCCTTCCTAGCCTGTCCTCTGACTGATAGGAGGTATTTGCGCCTCCTGGTCATCCTCATGTTGTGCTATTTCAGTAGAGAGATGTGGCTGAGGACTTATATGTATGAATAGCACATTTTTGTGTTTATTTTTGTAGAAATTCTTCAATATGTGTGTATGAGTAAAAGTTAAACAGAAATAATCACAATATTCAATCTTATCTAGCCCTGACTATACAATCTCTTCATCCATGTCTGAGAAGAACCGTGAACGTTGGAGTCAGACCTCAGTGAAAAACCCTAACTCAGTGGTGGCAAAACCGTGGCACACCTGTCCCCGCAGGCTGTCTGTGTCATTGGAGTTTCTGAAAGGTTCTCCATCACTGCCCTCACTAGTCACCCAGTCATTGGCGTTGGAAGAATAAGTCAGTCTCTCAAAACCGTGGACTCTTCTCGCTAAAGGGGTTGGTGAAGCCAGTTTCAGAAGTAGTCATGCAATGTCACACTGTCACGTGACCCTCCGTAAACACATCTTTCCCAGGCCGTTGGCCGTCAGGGTGTATATGCTTGTATTCACATATTTTCTCTAGTGAGTATTAAGTTTAGTGATTTGTTTTGGTTTTCCACAGTAATATCTTTAACTAATATTAACTGCAATCTCTAAATTTCTTCAGGTTATATTGAATTTTGGTTGAGACAAAATAATTAGCTATTTTATATTTAAACCAATTATTTTGTAGATTTGTAATTTCTTAAAATTAGTGCTTTAAGTTTTGTAGCTTTTGTTTGAATTATATTCATTAAGAATCTAGTTGTACTCATTAAAATGTTCAGTGAATAGTATTCTGGTTTCCTCACAATGTATATATTCATTTGGTTGGTATCGTACCATTACAGTTTGACATTTGAGCTTACTAAGATCAAAACAAATTAAAGCCAGTGGCCGTTGAGTTTCTCTGTTTATTGTTCTCTTTAGAGCTCTCTGAAGTTGTATCAGGACACTCACCAGGAATGTGCTCGTGTAAAGGAGGAATGCTTGAAAACCGACGCACAGTAAGTAGCCCGGAAGTCACCGGGGACATGGGGTGCTCATCTGTGAGACTAGGTAGTTCTAGTCAGTGGTGTTTTCTTCTGTCTGGACTTGTTTGTCTATCATTAGCTGTGCAGTCTTGAATTAGTCTATCAGTCTTGATTTCTACCTCTATAAAATGGGAATTATACCTATTCTGGGGGACTGTAAGGATTAAAAACTTACCAAAGTTAAAGGACTTCACAAAGCTATCCATAAAAGTTTTGAGGTCTTTACATATGCATGCATGCATGCGTGTGTGGCTGTGTAGATATGTTAATGTGGGTTCCTTTTTTTTTGTGCCAACACTTAGCAGATCCCAGATGGGATGGATATCCTTGTTACTATTAATTAAAAGGGGTGTTAAAGGCTCTTTGTTGATTATTTTGAGGTTTGATACCATATTCATGTTACTAGCAAGCAAATACGCTGAGATTGTGAGTGTGACACAAGCAGTAGTTGCCTGTGGGTGTGCAGCAGGACAATTTCTCGGGGAGTTACAGTCCTTCCTAGACTCGGAACTCCATTTTAAAGCAGTGACCGTTCTCAAACGCTGCCTGTCAGGTGGGGCTGTGCACACTCACCCCACACGTGCACACCCCTGAACAGTCAACTACTAACTAAGTGCTGGACTGACCCTGGGAGTCTGTGTGGCCGTGGCGAGCCTTGCGGTAGGCTAACAGGTGATGTCTCTGCCCTTTACGGCTGGATCCAGATGTGCTTGTGGCAGGGCCAGCATGGGTCTGTAGCGTGTTTCTCCTGTGGAAAAGACAGATTTCCATAAATCCGTTTCAGAAATACGACTCGTTAAATGGCAGTGTCCTTGCTTGGTTTATTGGACCATCAGAACAAAGGCCGGTAATTTCAGTTGCTGACATGTGGTACTAGTTGTGACTGAACGTTTCTGTTGCACAGATCTCAGGAATTAAAGTACACACCATGGGACACCATGTTCTTGTTTTGTATGTCACTCTGTGTTTTGCTGTTTAACTTATATACTTCTTTTATTAGAAAGAAGAAACTGGAAGCTAAAGTGAAGAAGCTGGAAGGTAGGTTACACCGTCACTGCCTGGCTGGTGGGAGCCACTGGTTCCTGTGCACCCGGGTACCTGTGTGAGGCTGTAGGTGAAGGGGTTGTGGAGGTGGGTGGTGCTTCCCTGGAGGACGTCACAGGGTGTGGGAGAGAGGGCTCTGCCTGTTTGCATTCCTGCCAGTGACCCGACCAGGATGTGGAGGTGGAGTGTGGCAGTCCCCAAAATAGCACTGCACTCATAGTAATCGCAGCGGGTGATGAGATGATTGAGTTGTGAAAATTGGACCTGTGGGGCTTTCCTGCTTTGCCGTAGTGAACCTAAGAGATTACTGGAAGGGGTTGCTAATTTTAGTATCAAAAAATGGAAGCATTTAGATAGATATGATGCACCCACAGAGGTTTTGATGGACTTTTGTGCCCTGGGGACTGTCCAGATTATTCTGGTCTTTCCCATACCACACTGCCTTTTAAGATGAAGGAATTGTGGTCATTATATCATATATTTGTGTGTGTGTGTGTGTGTGTACTGGGGATTGCATTTGGGACCTTGCGCTTTCCAGGCACACAGTGGTACCACTGAGCTAAACCTGTGGCCACACAGAACTCATTCTCTTGCTAGGGGCAGGTAGGCCACATGAGGAGGCAGAGTGCAGAAGGGCTGCACAGCAGTCCTGGGTCCTCTCCTTCCAGCCCACGTCCTTTCGGGATCTGTAATGGGGTCCGAGACCATTTTGTTTGCTTTCTCTCTGTTTCTTGTACGGTGGGGTTTGGACACAATACGAAGTAGAAACAAACAGGCACTGCCTTCCCCATCCCTGCACATCTTTTCTGTTAGCCAGCCCCATCTGAGCATCACATCGGTGGTGCCTGTTGCAGAGATAGCGTGCCTTTTGTGTGTGTGTGTGAAGGAAGAGTGCAGGGTTAGCTGCCGTAGGCCAGATAGAGCAGTAGTTGCTGAAGGAATCCCTGTCACTAATTTGTCTAAATTGAACCAAACTTTTTGGAGTTTACCTTGTAAATGTCTTCAGGGACTTTTCCTCTGATTTGATTGTGCAGGGCTGTGGAGAGTGGGTGGTAATGTGGCACTGCTGTGTTCCTTCTGAGCCTTTCCTTCTGCTAGATGAGTGTCTAACAAGCGGTTCCTAGGGCCCAGTGAAGTGTCTGTGATGCTGCAAACAAGCACAGGCTTCCTGTGAGGCAAAGTGCAGCCTGTGTGTTTCATGTAAAACATGTATTGCCTTCCTAAATAACTCAGCGTAATAAAGATTATTGAGGAAAGAAATACTAAAACTTGTCAGATAAGTCAGGAGAGAATTGCTACGGTGGTGTTTTGTGATGCTGGTTTTCTCAGCAGTTGTGTTTGAGCACATCTGTGGAAAGTCAGGACTGGTCAGAAGCCTGAGAGGTTGTAGACCAGTTGGTGCTTCAGGACCCACAGTGGAATGAACTGTACAAGTACCTAGAGACTCGACCTGTATACAGCTATTTGGAATTAGAATTAATTTGTGAAAGGGAATTCTGCGAAAGATAACAACATCTGCAGTGAACATCAAGAAAGCTGTCTCCTCACTAGGAGACGGAGAGGAAGGTGTTAACAAATTCCGAGATGAAATCACAGTACTGAAGTCCCAAGATTGTTGTACTCACTGGAATGAGAAGAGCAGGTGGTGCCCAGGCATCGCCCTTAGATTCTAGCCTGGCTGGGTGAAAGGATCAGGACCGCTGTGCCTGTTGGACAGGACCCTAGCAATTGTGTAGCAATCGTGTAGTTTCACAAGTGGCTAAGACAAAGCATTCCTGTGTGTGGCCCTGTCGCACACAGTACTAAAGGAGCAGTAGCTGTCGGTGACATTTGTTCCTAAGTTTTAAGAAATGAGAAAAACTTGTAATAGGTTACATTTTGGTTGTTCATTAACTGTTATAGTAAAGTTAAGCTATTTATCTCTCTCTGTTGTTTCATTGCTCTTTGAAATACAGAGGCTGCTGTCAAGCAAACTCAGGACTTCAAGCAACTGAGAAGTGAAAAGAAAATACTTGAAAAGGAATTTAAGAAGACACAGGTACTAGATAAACACTGAACACACACTTGGCTCCAGGGCGGGCGTCGTGTGCTGTGGCTGCAGCGGGAGTCAGGCTCAGGGACCCTCGGTGACCACTCACTGCGGCCTGCTCGGGGCCCAGTGTCTGACCTCATGCAGCATAAACCCCTCTGCTGCTTTGTTTCCACAGGAAAGGCTCGATGAGTTTTCCAAACAAAAAAGGGAAAAGGGTGAGTATTCAGTTCATGCTTATTTTAAATTCTGTCTTGAAAATCGGTGTTTTTAACTGTTTTTCCCATATTTTTAGAATTGAGACATATTGGAACACAAATTTCAAGTGATTCGTATGGAAGCATAGACAGAAGTAAGTGTGCTCCGACTTTTGTTTTTGTTCTGTATACTACTCTCTCACACACAGCTATGAAAATTCCAGAACTTGGAAGATGCTTCATGTTAGAAGAAATCATATATTATTTTGCTTGGTCATTAGATCCATAGCTGTATGGATGCAGTCAGTGTACTCTTCTAAAACAGTATGCTGAACAAAGACTCAAAAAATATTGTTTAGGAAAGAAAATTAGGTGGAGATATAATTTCCATACTTTGCAATAAGTATAGATTTTTTTTGTTAGACTTTACAAATTGTCAGAGTAATTCATTAAGTTTCCCATGTGCCAAGTACAAAATTAAGCAGAAAATTGTAAAATCAAAACTGTTATTTTCTGGACAGGACAGAAGAGGTTAGATAAGACCCAAAGTTGAAAAGAAAAGTAAAATAGTAGTAATTATGGGGGGGAAAAAAAAACACGGAGTGCAAGTATGTATCTGTGCATTTTCCTGCCAAGTGCCTCTTCTTAGTAATGAGGCAAGACGACTCTTGAGGGGGAAACGTGGAAATTTTCACCTTAATGCTTCTGTTTCACCCTTGATTATTTACTTAGTGTTCTTTTTCCCCCTCTATTTTAAAAATGGAATTATAAATTTGAATTTTTATTCTATCCCACAAGTTTTTTTTGAGGATAAATAAAAATACTTAATAAACAATGTTTTCATCTCAGTAAAGTATTGCTTTTTCTCTATGTTAAAATTAGGAAAACCCTGAATTTTTGTGTCCAGTTATGTAGTATCTCCTCACAAGTCACCTTTTCCCTTTTTTCTCTTCTTACTTATTTTTTAATTCAGAAAACAAATTCATATTTTACTTGCCTGTCTTTAACGGTTCCCAGCTTTCCGCTGCCTGGCACTGGTTTGTCACTAGTTGGTGTCACTGGTGTGCGGCTCCCACGCTTCTGGCCGGGTTTCCCTGCAGGACTCTAGGTTTGTGGGAAGCGAGACTGAGCGGCCGGAGACTCCCTGTAGTCAGCTGTGGAGGGGACTCTTCGGACTTTTGGAGAAGCAGATTTATGTTAGACCTGAGTGTTCAAAACAGGGCCTTTTAGGGCTGGGGATTCAGCTGTGGTTCTGCCACCTGCCTCACAAGCGCAAGGTCTCAAGTTCGATCCCCAGTACCAAAAAAACAAAATCACAGAACCTTTCTCCCATCCCCTCCTTGGAGTTGTTCTCCACCCTTACGTTCTTATTGATCCAGATAACTTAACTTGCTGCTATCCCAAGTAAAATGATTGTATTTTTGTTTTACTTATCCTAGTGATAAGGACAGAGCTATTTTCTATTGTACATATCACTTTTTCTAAGTAAGTAAGTAACTGAAATCAGCTGTACCTCAGTGGGTTCAATACCCAGTTTTTAACTTTAACTGTACCATTAATAATACATTAATATTTGCCTTCTGGAAGAAATTTGCAAGTTTGGCACTAAAGAGTATTGAGGTGACTTCATTTTCGAAAAGGCTGCCCAAGTGCCATTTTGTCTTTCCTTCCTTTCAAATTCCAATAAAAATGTCCCAAATTATAAAAAAGGAAAAATAGCTTCCCTGTATAAAAATTTCACTGTCGGTAGAGAAAATTCATGAGGAGATTGAAAAGCAGAACGTAATCATTGCAGAGAAAAATCGCAGGTTTTACCCAGGAAGTCTGGAGTTTTTCCACATCAGCAGAGAAGGGAGTAGGAGAAGGGGCAGGATATCAGGGTCCACCCAGGTAACAATGGACGGGTGCAGGTATGCAGCTTGGAGAAGGTGTCAGGCTTCAGGAACTGTTTTTGGCCTCTGTCCACAGACTGTGACCCAAGAGTAGTAGTCTAAAGTGTTAGCCATGACATGAGAGGCATCCAGAAAGCCTGTGGGTATCAGATTAGGTGATTATGCCCACTTTGAGGGACAGCCAGTCCTGTTCCAGAAACTAAGGTACTTCCATCCCCCTAAATTCTCAGTTTCGGGAGGGGTCAATCAATCAATAGAGTCTCATAGTTGCACTCAACACAGAAAGGGAAAGTATTATAGGTTCATGAAACAACCTATACTTATTGTCAAAGAATAGGACTAAAAATATAGGCTGAAAGGAGAATTTGGCTACTAAAGATGTTTTGCTTAAACTCTCAGCTAAAAAAAAGGCAGATGGCAGTGACAGACCACACACATGAAGACTGGACAAACATGGTGTTAAATCATGAATGAGAGGAAAATGTTAAAAATTGAATTACACTTTTTAGAGAAAGCCTAGGAACGAACCCAGGGGCTACTGCAATGGATTGAGCCAGTTGGGTGTTGAAAATTAAAACTCCGATTACTTAAATGAGCCCATAAGCTAAATGTCGAGTGGACAAAGAGAAGACTGATTAGTGAACCGTGAGCCTGAATCCTGAGGAGTAGTAAGAGACAAATAAAAGGGCCAGGGATTTAGCTCAGTGGTTCTACCGCCTGCCTCTCAAGAGTTCCATC
>NW_022900913.1:3254179-3364576 GCF_012274545.1 Fukomys damarensis
TATATATGTACATATATATTACATATATTTTACATATATATATACACACACACACACACACACACACACACACACACACACACACACAAGGTATGAGCAAAGATACTAGAATTTGAAGGATGAAGTCAGCTCTCTGTGTTCATCTCTTAGAACTTCTCAGAGGGAAGGATCAAGAATAACAGGAAGCACCGGGCGTGGTGGCACACACCTATAATCCCAGCACTGGGGAGGCTGAGGCAGGAGGATCGCTGTGAGTGTGAGACCAGCCTGGGCTACATAGTGAGTTCGAGATCAGTCTCAACTACATAGTGAGACCCTGTCTAAAAAAACAAAAGCAAAATACAACAACAACAAAAAGAACAGGAAGGAATTTCCCTGGGAAGAAACAGATGAAATATGTTTTAACTCCCATCGAAAAGGACCTCTCGAGCGCTAAGTGTGACTCATCACAACCTTCATCCCTGACGGGCTGATAGGACACATTCTGCAAACCACATGAAGTAGAACTGGCGAACGCCGTGACGAGTAAAGACACTCAGGAACGCTAACGGAGAGTAGTGTCAGGCAAAAAGGAACTTTCCACTTAGAAACCAGTGCACTGAATTGAAAGTGCAGTTTACAGAGGAGATGCCGTTGCGCTGCGCCCAAGAACGTGAGTGTCAAGCAAACGAAAACCTCGCAGATTCTAGCACGGTGACCAGATCTTTCTTCATCATGAGAGACTTCAGTGTACTTTTCAGAAATAGCCGGGGAAAGTGGACAAGAGATGGAATCAAACTCACTTTCAAGATTGATGATTTATAGGTGACTCTGCAAACCACATACCTTTAAAATAACTTAGGGAAGTTGGATGACATACATGTAAAGGTCTGTGATTTTAGATATCAGGAAAACTTGCCACCTGCGCTCCCATAAGTGAACGGACCAGGGAAGCAGAGCAGTGGATGCGGGCATTGATGGACAGATCGCCTTAGTGTTGGCGAGACCACAACTCCGGCAAGGGTGGCCGAGAGGGAGGAAACCCGGTTCCCAGTTTCACGATGAAACGTGAAAAGCAGGTGAGGTGGACCATTTGCTATGAAAGCATGCTGAAATGGACACTGAATATTTGCTGCAAACTTGAACAGAAAATAGACTTGGAGAGATTTTTAGAAATGATTCTGATACCATAATCGATCCAGGATGTTTATGGTCAAGCGATTGAGCTCCCTAAGGCTTCAGTGACAGCTGGGTGTGGGAGCGCACACTTGTAAGCCTAGCACTAGGGAGGCTGAGGCAGACGGATAGCCAGCCTGCAACACATGGTGAATTCAAGCCAGCTGGAGCTACACAGTGAGACCCTGTCTCAGAAACAAACAAAAATGACAGTAGCAACTGCGAAAGACTTCCGTGAAAAACTGGTCTTTATTTTTAACTTAATGTTTTAGAACTTAAAAAATATGGAGTGCTTCATTCCTTTCTCTTAGGCGAGCATCACTTTGCAGTAAAATGTGAGCGACATGAACACATACTCTGAAGACTCCTGGAACTCTTTGCTACTTGATAACAGAACTAGAAAATACTACATAACATTGGAAGGGGGTCCAGTCCTCATTTGGAATACAAATTATGACTTAAGAATTTACTCGGGAATATTACCACAGGTTCAAATATGCCGTGTTCACCTCAGTTCACCTATTTCTAATTAAAAAAATAGTAATTTGGTGAAGAAAGAGTTTGAGTTTGAGAAAAAGAAAGCATTAGAAGTGTAGTCTTACTATCAGAAACAAGGCATGGATTCTTCCTGTTACTTTGCTTTAGTTCTTTACACACTGAAGACCCTGACCAGTGCAGCAGAATGAACAGAGAAATGGGCGTCGTCTCTATTAAAAGCAGGAGAAGCAGGAGTCAGAGCTGTTCGTGATAGGGCTGTGCAGGAGTCCGGAAGAGGCACCAGGAAACGGAAGGGATTGGAGCTGGATAGAGCTGCGGTGATGAAGGGACAGCCACGGCGTGCCTTTAGTGCCCTGTGGGAAGCGGGGTGGACGAAGGGCGGCGTGTTCTCAGTGGCTTGAGGTGTCAGGTGTCAGGGAGAGCCCCAGAGCAGTCTGCAGGGCTCCAAGAGGAAACGGGAACATTCCTGCACTGCACTGCCTTCAAGACCTCAGCGCACAAAGGAGTGCATTCCTGGATGGGAAAACTCAGCACGCAGGTGCGGCTCTTCCCACACGTGTTTATAAACTGGGTGTCGTAGTCTTGCCACAAAGCCTAGAAAGCTTTCCTGTGGAAAAGAACACATAGGCAGTGAAAGTTTATGAAGAAGAATTAATGTTTGGGATAATGAAATTTTTAAAGAGGGAAGAACTGAGCAAACATCATGCCCTAACAGCATAACTGTCAATACTAGCATGTAGGAAGTATGTTATTTCTGCAGGAACTGACAAAGCAACAGGACGGAAAAGTCCAGAAATACTCTTAAGTGCCTTACGTTTTGATAGTGAAACATTCTAAAAGATTAAAGAGGTGTGTTCACTCTAATGAAGTTTTGCCTTTACAGCTAAGTAATGAAGCCACACTTGTTTTCCTCTGCTTTGTTGGGGATGGATCGCTTTTTTTGGGGATCAGATCAGAAGTAACGAGTGCTCAGTTAGAATAGGCATAGCTCTGGTTATTAGGCTCCATTAAAAATGGAAAAGTAACTTCTTTTCTTTTTTTTTAAGGTTCCTTGTTTGCTGCTTTGGGTATACGTAATAAGCAGGGATCCCGGTCAGGTCATTTAAGCAAAGGGGATTACAGTATTTGGAAGCAGGCTTTTGGGTAGGTTAAATCACACTGTAGATAAGCTACTGGATCACAACATTTTGGAAACAAAAGTCACAATGTTAAACAGGCCACTCGGGTTCAGGAGAAGCTGCCAATGCCTGGCTGTTCAGAATTGTTCATTATAACTATCCTCCACGTTTGTTCCGGCCCCCTTGCTGTGGACTTCAGTTTTGGAGTGACACAGTTTGCCATCGTGAATAGGACTGCCTTGTTTTAAAATCTGTGATTGAGTTTCTGAAAGTATTTTGGTGTAAAATGTTGGTCCTTTCATCCTCTCTTGAACTGGATTAAATACCAATTTTAATAAATGCTTAAGGTTAAAGAAAACTATAATAGGAATTTGAGGTGGCTTGAAATTGCCCAATCCTTAAAGCTACTTTTAGTTGAATTTTATTTAGTGTGGGTTATTTTGTATGTACATTTCATCACAAGCTATACATACTTATATTTTCATGTTTTTGCTTTAGAAGGTGTTTTTGGAATTTGTATACTTAACAGATTAAAACGGCTTTAAAACCCTAATAGTATGATATTATCTTGAATTTCACTAGGACATTCTTGGTTGCAGCTTCCCTTGGCCTTTCAGCCTGATAGTAGTAGTCAACTATTACAAGGATCTAGACCCCTTTAGAAATTTCTAAAACTCGTAGCAAGTTCACTGTCCTTAGGAAAGCATGTGCTTCTCTGTCTGCTCATGTGTGTGTTCTGTCCCTGTCTCTGCTTATCATTTTGTCTGTACCCCATCTCCCCTAGGTCAGTTACAGCATGGCAGCTGCGAACTTTTCTGATAGTCTCATCGAGCTGAGGGGTGCTGCTCTGCTGTTCTCACATAACACACACGACCCCTGTCCTTTGTTCTGTTCCCTGTAACTGTGTCTTCTGTCCTCACCTCAGCACTCCTTGGGGAGAATGTATGGGCTGAAATCACTTTTCCCCTATGTAGATAAAGGTGACAAAAACCCTTAACATCAAGCAGATTTGTTCTTTGTTGGATTCCCCTCATTTGCCTGTACCCAAAATTGTAAAGGTTGTGTTGAGTCTTCAATTTTAGCCAATGCATTGGAGACCGTTCCACTAGTAACTGAGCTGTGCACTTGGGTGAGTGGAGGAGGATGTTTCCCTGCCTAGTTTTCTGAGTCCCTGATAAATCCTGATGTCATGGGGGGTGTGGGCACTGCACGGTTGGGGCCACGTGATATGACCCGGTGCTGCATTCTCTCCAACAGGGAAGGTAAAGCTGCTGCTGAAGGAACTCTGGCTGTGTGTGAACTCGGCACACAGGCTACCGGGCGAAGGCAGCAGATATGTCCCAGGTGAGGGAGACGCGCGCTGAAGGGCGTTTCATAGGAGGGAGTAGACGTGTTTACCGCAGGTGCACAGCCATAGCCTTCTGAAGTCTGCTGAGCCGAAGCAATGAACTGTGTGTGCTTCTGATCGTACAGAAGTGCTTTCCCGTCATTGTGACTTTTCTCCTGGCAAGCATGTTTAGTTTTTACTCTTCCAGTAGTAGCTTTTATCAGTGCATTAAAGAAACCAGAAAGACAAAAACCTGAGATATATCTGGCAAATATATGTGGAAAACTGAAGGGTGTACTTTTTAAAAAATCATTTCTTGGGCCGGGGGTTTAGCTCAGTGGCGACACCGCCTGCCTCACATTCACAAGGTCCTAAATTTGATCCCTGGCACAACCCCCCCCAAAAAAAAAATCATTTCCTGGGCTAGGGATGTAGCTCAGTGGCGCTGAGCCTGTAAGATCCTCAGTTCGATCCCTGGTAGGAAAACAAAAATCATTTCCTGAGTTTTTCTATGAAAAATTTGACTCATCCTTCATATACTTTCCCAGTTCCCTCGGTCAGATATCTTCACTTGCAGTGAGATGTTATGGGGACATTCAACTACGTTGGCATTTGTAGAACGTTTCAAATTTTACTGTACGTATTTAAAATAAATAAAAGGGAGGCTGAGGCAGGTGAATTCCAAGTTTGAACCCAGCCTGGGCAACGAGTGACTCCGCATTACCCTGTCTTGAAAATGAAAAATGAAAGAAAATAAGGCGGGGGGCTAGAGCTCAGTGTGAAGGCCCCAGGCTTAATCCTCAGTTCCTCAAAAATGAAGTAGACAAGCGGGCTGCTGTGGCTGTGACCTCGGCAGTCTGTGGGAACGCGTGGACACCTAATTATCCAGCTTCCTCCGGGCTTGGGAAGACAGGCTTCCCCGAATGGCGGGTTGCTGATTCTCGCCGAGGCTGCATTTGGACTTGCGGAGAGACACCGATGGGTTCTTGTAAACAGATTTCTCTCGGTTCTCTTGGCAGATGACGGTATCAATAGGAGCGAGGTGCTGCCTGCAGCTGCTGACTCGGGCTGTGTGGTGTGGGCCACTCTGTGTGAGGCCCATCAGAGAGCTTGGGCGGGCGTTCTCCTCTGTCCTCTGTGTCAGTGATTGCATCTGAAGCACCTTTGGGCCTATAAAGATACTAGAAAGCTGACCTTCACTTACTACCCTGATGCTTTTACTCAGAACAAACTTTCAGTGCTGTCTGTTGCTGATGTCTTCCACAGGTAGAATGGAGAACATGGCATCTTGGGAATCTCACATTACTCTACAGTACAGTCCTTTTTTATTTTTAACCGTTCATAAGGGAATGTTACAAAATAGAGCAGAGAATTCACTTCCCCATATCTCCCTAATTTTAACGTTTCCCATTACCAGTGATCAAAACTAGAACATTTGGTACTGTCCTGCTGACTCAAGGTAGACCTCTTGTGAATGTCACAAGCTTCCCACTGATTGCCCCTTTCCTTCCTGGATCCTGACCAGAAACCTGTGTTGCTTTTTGGAGTCATCTTTCCATCTTCTCCACCCTGACAGTCTCTCACCTCGTACTCACCTCTTACATCTTTGACGCTTTGGGGGAGTCTTGTTTGTAGAAAGCCTATCGCTGTGGCTCTCGGTACGTTTCCTTGTGTTGGCCTGAGCCTGAGTTTGTGGCAAGGATACCACAGGGTGACATTTCCTGTGCTCAGAGCACCGCAGGCTGGCTAGGTCGGGGTCCGTGTTGCCACTCTGTCACCCACTGAGCTTAGGAGCCCCAGATGGATCTGGCCTGCTGTAGTTACTGCTTTGGTATTTGCTCAGTTATGGTTTTTGTATTTCACTGTGTCTGAAAACTCATTAATTAGAGTTCTTCTGTAAGGACGAGCTGTCCCTTCTCCACTCTGCTCTTTCATGTGCGGTATGTCTCGGTGTGTTCGCATTCACTGGTATTGGTCCGTGTACTTGCGTAACTGCTTTATTCTCTGCACCGTCACTCACCGCTGTCCCTCGTTAGGGTTGAGTTGTTCCAGTTGGGTCACCGGCACTTCTTTAGAGTGGCCCCACCCTTCAGACACATTTCATCCTCTTCTCCGTCCTTGGCCTTCTGGCATTGGGGATGTTTCAGTCTCAACTTGTATCTTCCCTCCCCATCCCTGAACTCCATTTCTCCAAGGAGCTCTGGATCCTCTGTAAAATACTTTCACAGCTTCCAGATACGATGTAGTGATTTCATAAGACCCATGTGTTTACTCTGAACTGAAGTTCATCAAGATCAAGACCCTAGAAGAATTAGTTCTTCAGTTTCTGTGTTGCGGTATATCCAGCGTGTTCACTGAACAGTCAGGCTTTTCTCTTGCTGCATCGTTACAGGAGTGGTCATGGGTGCTGGGCTCGGATTGCCTTTCAGAGAAAATCATGCCCCTCTCGGTCGTACTCAGAATTGCTTTTGCCCTTCTGCTGGTTAAGGAAGGGTCGCCCTCCTGCACGCTGCTAGCGGTGTCCTGCCGGTGAGGGGCTCTCCCACCCATTACCTCTTCTCACTGCCGTAGGAAACAGTGTCTTCTAAAACTCTTTCTCCTTACTTGCAGTGATTTCCAGAAGGGCTCCTTTTTGTTAAAGTTTTCTTGAAAGTGTAAGTATTGAATACCCCCTTTCACCCCAGGAAAACCTGCCAAAGAAGACCCCAGACCCAGAGCACCTGGGGAGGATGACACGCTCCCTCCAGCCCCAGGCAGCCCTCCCAGGCCCTCGCGTGCGCAGACATGCCTCACGAAGCTGTCCGTGGAGATGCAGGCTGACCGTGCTGCCTGGAGAGGTGTGGACCCAGAGCAGCCCAGTGGAGCAAAGCACCACGCCAGCGGAGTTGTTTCTGACGAGGACCAGAGTCCTGAGGGTTCACTGCCGAGTCCTGATGACTGGGACCGGACCGACTTTGCCCGCCCTGCTCACTGTTTAGACAGAGACCTTCAGGCCGCAGTGGACTTCTTCAGACTTCCCCCCCCTCTTCTGTCTCCGGTGCCGTCCCCCCCGCGTATGCCTTCGCCGTGCCTGGATTCCTCAGCGTCTGTCCTCGACCCCGTGAGTTGCTCTCAGACCCGAATTCCGCGTGGGCATCTTGTCCTCGTGTGTCTGCGATACTCGGAGGGCTTCAGTGGCCTCGGGTGGACTCCATCCTAGCCACTTCCGTCGGAGGTGACGAGAGGTGTGAGACAGGCGTACCCATGCCCTTCGCATCATCATTGTAGGATCAGCTGTTTACTTTGTATTATGGTTGCGTTTTTATTTGTCTTTATCCCAACCAAATGATAAGTTTCCTGTATGAAGATGTCTGAAAGTTTTCACTTCTGTCACTAGAGCCTGACGAGTAGTAGAGAATGAACGAATGAACCGTGTATTTGTGGGCCTGGAGTTGACGGGCGGGAAGGTCCCTGTGGGGGGTACATGCCTCTTGGCAAAGTGCAGCCCGGTTTCCCCCTTCCGCTTGGTGGATTCTTGGTGTCGTGCACTTACAGAGTGTTGTTGGTGGTTTCTAAGGAAGTTGGTATTGGCAAAGCAGACTTGCATATCATTCAGTTTAGGGGGTGGCTGGATGTACTGTTCTCTTCAGGGTGCGCGTGCACAAGTGTGATATCCAAACGCTGGACCAGGCATGGGTGTGCAGAGGTGCACTGTGGGCTACCGTGTGGAACAGGGACCGGGAAGGGTCCACTGGCTGCCTGGCTGGGGTGGAGCCCGCAGCACAGGGAGCATTGCCTGCGCCAGGGGCAGAAGCCTGGCCTGAGCAGAGGCCAGCTTGGCGAGGGAGTTTGAGTGGAGAAGCCGGACATGGTGACACGAGATTCAGGGTGAATGTGGCTTCGGGGAGTCTGTGCAGATGGTCAGGAAGGGTGCGGGCAACGGGAACACTAGTTGAACCCAAGTCTGAGTCTGAGCATTCCAGGTTAGTTGTGCTGCCGATGAGCAGGGCGCAGGGTAGAGTCGGAAACAGGCAGGGCCGTGGTTCGCTTCCTGATTCAGCCCGTCTGGATGTGGGTGAGGCCATGAGGTTAGCCGAGTGGGGCTGGCTCAAGAGATGTTGCCAGGTCACACGAGCAGCATGTGAGATTCTGGGAGGAACTCCAGGTGAGCACACCTGGTGCACACTGCAGACTCGCAGGTGTGGTGCTAGTGGGGCACAGACATTTAGGGCATGGCAATTCACTGTGTGGCTCTTTGGTGGGATGTGGTAAGAGTGTGAGCAAGGTAGAGGGGTGGGGTGTGGCCCCACTGAGGCTCCTGGGGAACTGGACACATGGAGGAGGAGCAGGAGAGCAAAGGTGGGGTTAGAATGAGAGGAAAGCCATGAGACAGCAGTTGTCCCAGTTCAGGAGGGGAGCAGGCCTGTGTCTCCTCCCTTTATAGGGCAGTGATGTCACGGGACAGCCTGTGGAAAGGGACCTAGGGCTCTGGAGGACAGGGTGGGAGGGAGCGACCTCTGTGGGGGGCAGCTGTGGTGTGAGGACACCCAGAGTCACGGTGAGGCTTGTCCTGGAGCCTTCCTGGAGTGTGATGCCCTGGGGAGAGAGGAAAGAGGGCTGTGGAGCCCAGGCCCCGGGCCTAGGAGACCAGGAGGGGAGGCTGGAAGTAGGAATGCATGGAAATGTGGCAGACAGACAGCCCTGGCCCTGTGCAGAGGGCCTTAGTTCTCAAAGGAGTGCAGTGGGGAGGGGCAGGGTCTCAGCAGGGGTGTTTCTTGAGAAGAGCGTAAGGCAGCATCATGCCAGGCGCTGGCATAGTCCAGTCCCATCCTAGAGCCAGGGCTCCTTTGCTTAGGTGGGATGTGAGTGGTCCTTCAAGAAGTGCACCCTTTTCTCCAGGGGTTTTAATTGATGCACTGGTCTTCCTTTCAGGAAACCTACTTTGGAAGGTATACAGATTCCAGCGACAACGACTCTGGTCAGCATAGAAATTCTGCTGACTCTGTTTCTGAAGATGATGTACCTGAATCACAAGATTATTTTGGCTTATCCAGAAGAAATAAAACAAGTGCGTGGGAAGAAAAACCTAGGTTCCAAGAAGCTACACAAGCTCTAAATAAGTTGGCAGTGAACAAAGTGACAGCTGCTGGACTTGTGACTTTCACAGCAGCATCGAGAGAGCCTTCAGCCCCATCCTCTGGAGCTCGGGAGAAACCCTGGATGGTGTCATCTGGATTCGAGAGTGATAGAGAGAGAAATGTTTTAGATGAGGTGGGACGACCAGTGACAGTCAGGGAGAGCGCGGAATCCCTGCAAGCTGGGGGCCCTCATCATGCTCCCGGCCAGAGTCCATGGGGTGGGAGGTCGTCCAGCAGCCTAGCAGGAGGGAAGGACGCAGCCACAGGGAAGTCTCCCCCTCACAGGAGGCCGCTGGATGAATTCCGCGAGTCTGTAGGAGCATCGTCTCCGTCCAGAATGAAAGGGTTGCACACATCAGAATTTACCAAGTGGACGCTTACCGAGGGAAGCGCTTTGGAGGCAGACCGTGTAACCGGATCTGGCCGTTTTCTGAGAGCATCAGGAGAAATGGCAAAGGACACAGAAGACATGCAGGGGTCTACTTCGGGAGAATCGCCTGAACCAGAGGAAGTCGGCAGCGACGCAGGTGGTGCAATAGGTCCGGTAGGGCTTGATGTTACAGCTGGCTTTTCTTCCTTTTCTACCTCGTTACCGATGTCCGTCTGCAGTAATCCTCACTCTTCACAGTTAGAGTGTGTTAATGACACAGATGTTCCAGCTACCGTAATCCCTCCTAAACTGTGCCATTCAGAACAGAAATTACAGACTAAAACTTTCAACACACTACTTCTGCAGTCTGAGCCACCAGAACGCTCCATCCGAGAAAACCCCCCAGAGAGTGGCTTGCGAGCCTTGAGCCCTGAACTGGGAGCGCCGGAGTTGAATGAGCCGAAGGGCAGGGAGCTAGGACACACAAAGATTGTCAGAGGCTCTACCAAAATATTCTCCTTTCCACAGCTGTCAGTATTCAGGAAGGCGACAAAAGACGGACGTTGTGAAACCCAAGATCCGAGACTAGAACTCACACTACAGAAGTCAGATCTAGCTTTGTCAGCAGGTGCTCAGGCTGGCTTGATCAGGAGTGGCTCTGATTTTGGGAAAAGCACTTCATGGCACCATAGTGATTTATTAAGGAGAAGTAGTGGAGAGAGTCCGAGAGCTACCTCAGAACATGAACAGAAGAGGAACCATCAGTTTGAACTGGCACCCACTGGACAGAACAAAGGGGCAGCAGCCATGCAGCACTTCCCTGGAGAAAATAACAGTCCTGTGGAATGCAGGGCTGCTGCTTCATTGCTGCCTAATCAAGTGTCAGTCATCACAAAGCAGGCAAGACCCCAGAAGGCTCAGAGGGCTTACTCGGAGCACTTGAGACCGAGCAGGAACGAGCCGAGCTTAGCAACGGGAAGTTGTGATAGCAGAAGCCAGGATACAGCACCTGTGGCAGAGCGAAGTAGGGGAGGAGCGGATACAATCAGAAACATTAGAGAAGTGGCCACTCAGAGAACTACTGCACCAGAAGCGTCTTCCTCTTGGAGAGCAGGAAATTTTGATCCTCCCAGTGGTTTTTTACCAGCAGGAGATGTGGATTGTTCTGTGGATGGTAAAGTATCTATTTCTTCTGAAGACACTGTCACCTGCAGCCAGGCTGATTCCAGGAATGCTGCCTCTCAGGATGAGGTGCAGACACCCAGGCCGTCACCTCTCTGCTTGGGTCCAGACCCATGCAGGGCAGAGGGCACTGAGCTGCTTCCTGCCAAGGTAGCTGTGGCGGGAGGCCGCCCTGTGGAACCGGCACCCTGCCAAGGCCCTGGCACTCCAATCACTGAGGCCCGGGCTGTTCCCAGCGATTCCCCCCGCACATCACAGAAGACTCACGAGTCTTCCAGGGTGGCGCCTGGAGCACCTGGTGCTGCTTTCCCGGAATACTTTGTTACCACCAGCCTGGCCTTTTCTTCACCATTGTGCAGCAAAGCTGACACAAGGGACATCTCCCAGCGTGGCCCCCCGGGTGCCTCCTTCTGTTGTGCAGGGATTCGGGAGGCAGGGGAGAAGGACAGCGAGGTGGAAGGGAGTGAGAGTGCATTCAGCTGCAGCGAGAGTGAGCTGGAGGCTGAGGGGCTGGGTAAGGGACCTCAGGGTACAGTGGGCAGCACCCGGAAGGCATTGGGTGACAGTGAGGCTGCGGGACCTGGGACAGGAGCTTCCCTAGAGCTGGGCGATTTGACCTCAGCACTGCAGGAGTTTAACCTGAGTCCTTCTCCTGACATGGACAGGCTTTCTGCATCCGGGGTCCTCATGTTTCTGGAGAGTTGTCAGTTAAGGGACTATAGTTCAGGGGACTCTGTTTCAGAATGTTCTAGCAAGGGAACCTTAGGTAAAGAAGTGGATGGAGAGTTAAAGCTGAGGGAAGTATCAGGAGAGAAGTGTGGTGAGCAGCCCCGTGAAGAAGAGATGCTTAGGACCCCTGGGGAGTGGATTGAAGCTGAAGAGGACAACTGTTCTGTGAAAGCTCCCAGCCCCCTTGCTCAGTGCTCCTTGGAAATACAGTCTGAGGTTCTCAACAGAATTGGACAAGAGCTTGCAACAAATCATGAGGACTGTAATGGTAATGATGCTGGTAATTTATTGCTCCTAAATATATATAACAGCCTGACAATGGAAGATTTGAAAGACAAAGTTCCATTCCCCCAGGAAGTGATGCCCCACTCCCCAGAGCTGACCCTGCTACCTGCTGCCCCAGATGTGAGAGGCAGCTCCCCTGCAAGGGATGGGGACCACCCTGAGAGCAGACCTGAGGACAGTCCCGAGGCCACCAGGCCTGCTGCCCACGGGCAGGGCCCATCAGAACCCGCAGAGCCAGACATCACATGTGGTTACCCTGCTACAGAGGCCGGGACCCAGCACAGCTCCGACTGTGAGGACGAAGGGGCCTTTCAGTGTCAGGTTCCCACAGCAACCTCAGAAGCCATAAATATACTGATCACCGAGGCTCAGAGTCTAGTCACTGACCAGGGGGACAGCTGGATGGACATCAGTGGCGTCGCTGTCTCTCCAGACATGGACCAGGTTGCACTGTGTGATACTCAGGGTCAGGGCCAGGGAGGGCTGGAGGCTGCTTTGGTTTCAGTGACTTCTGTGGAGCTGTCCCCAGACCCTGCAGTGCAGGAGCCTCTAAGTGGCAGTAATCTAGGTGCCCAGGAGGATGTTTCAGGCAGCGGGCCGGGCACCAACTTCGATAAGAGCCGTTTGCGGAACAGACCTGTCAAGCCTAGTATCTGGATTAGTTCTCAAATATACGATCAGACATTCGAGACTCCAAATGTCACCTCTGATCACACATACTATAACTCAAAACTAGAGATGTCTGGCAAAAATAAGAATCGATCAAAGATTTCCAACAAAGATCAACCCAACAAACCAGCGAAGACTGTAGCACCAAGCAGAGGGGAAGCTCATCAGAGTGAAGTTCCTCGGGCGGGTTCAGGGGACAGAGGGAACACAAAACCTCCCCGAGGTCAGACACAACCCGTTCTGGCAAAAGCCGACACGTCCACTCCCACAGACTGTCCTCTCGACACGCTGAGCAAGATCCGGCAGGAGGTGGGGCCTCCTCTGCCACCCCTGCTGGCCCCCCTGATAGCCACCCCTCCACGGACCTCACAGCCCCTCTCCCCTCTGATGTCCATCCCCAGTCCGTGCTCCCCAGCCTCTCCTGCTGACCTGATCTCCCCCTCCTGCGAGATTGCCGCACCTCCTGTGTTGTCTCCGTGGCCCGAAGGCCCCGGGCTGGCCTCCCCGCCGGGGCCCTCTCCGTCTCCCTGTGCTGCAATGGCTGGGGGAAGGATCATGTCCTCTCCTTTGCAGTTTTGTGCAGCCACACCAAAGCACGCGCTTCCTGTGCCAGGCAGGCTGCCGCCCTGTGCACCCGGCCACACTGCTGTTGTGGGTGGCCCTCAGGAGAACTCTGTGAAAATCCTCGACACCATGTACCCAGAGTTGTCCGCCAGGGCCCGCACCCTCAGCATCCTCAAAGGGAATCTCCAGTTGTCTCGAGGTTCGTCTGTGGACGGGAAGACTTTAGCGGGGCCTGTGAGTGCACTGATAGGATTCAAGGCCATCACTTCCTCCTCAACTGCTTTCGTCAAAACTGGGGGTGGCTCTGGTGGTGAGAGTCACCAGGATAGGCCAAGAGATATGAGGACTCAGTCTGATTCAGGTGGGAAGAGAACATTGTCAGTGTCGACTCTGAGGAGCGCAAAGAGATTGCGCCTGGGCAGTGAGTCCCCAGAACCAGAAACCCTGGGGACTGCTGCCAGACCCGACCTCCTGGGAAATCTCCCTCAGGCAGGAGCTAATCCTGTACAGCAGGAAGGCAGCTGTGCCTCAGCCATCGGCCCAGTGCCCCAGGTACCTCCAAAGCCAAAAGAAACGGTGGAGTCACACGATAAAGCCATCGCTCAGGCACTGAAGAAAATTGCAGAGTCCTCTTTTGATCTGTTGCCTGTCATTCGTAGTCACGTGTATGTGGGAAACATCTCCAGAAAGCCTGTAATGAGAGACCAGGAGAAAGAAGTTGTGTATGAGTTCAGCACAACAAAAAAGGTATGTGTTTGGCTCTAAGTGTTAGAGCTGCATGTCCTCAAGGCAGGGCTCTCTGCTGCCTGCAGAGTGGGCAGATGAACCTGAGCAGAAGTTTCATGTAAAACTTAGCCATGTAAGCACCAAGACGAATACCCATTGCTAGCCAGCATTATAAAATTTGAGATACAAGTCACCGAAAACTTGACAATTTGTACACATTGAATGGGTTAAAATTTTACAGAAAACAAGTCTGACCACATGTGGCAGTGCGTGCACAGCAGGATGCCCCAGTAGGGTGCCATCATGAGACACAAGGAGTAAGGTGATTGTGCAGGTTTACACACACACCTGCTTAGGACTTTCCATTTAGGTGAGGCTTCGCATTTCTAAATACCCAGTAGTTCCTGGGCTGATGATTTCTGTACTCACAGCTCATGCTGTAGTGATTGTCTCCCCATCCTTGGAGTCCTTGTGGTATAAGCGATTGGTTTTTTATTATAGCAGGACCTTGGTTCATGAGCTCAGTTCTCCCCATGATCCTGGTTGCACCCTGAAGTGGACCAGAACTAAATCAAATTTCCCCTTAAAGTCAACATTGACCCTAACCATTGAATTTGATTCGGTTCTTTTCCAATTCGATTTGCAACCAGAACCATGGAAAGAATCAAGTTGAAAAGGTGTTTTTTTCAGTGAATGAGTATCAAAGTATCATTTAATGACCCCTTCCTATAGAAGAAAAATTTCACCTGGTATTTTAATATCTAAACAGTAGATGGAATAAACAAGAATTCAGAAGATGAAAATACAGATAAGCTCAGACGAGGCCTAATATGCGAAGATTGCTTTGGCACAACTCGGGAAATCATTGCTCACTGAGTGGAGCGGGTAACAGTGGGCAGCCAGGTCTCTCCAGATCCCATCTGGCATCTGTGGCCTCACCGCCCCAGGAAGGGGACAGACATGGGGAATTTTTACCCCAGAAGGGTGTTGGCTTAGTCCTACTAAGCAAGTTGTTACCAGTTAGCACTGTGGTCCGCCTTCTCGGGTCGTGCAGGTCACATTTTTCTGGTAGGTACTTACTTGCATTACTAAGACCCTTTTTAGGGCAGGGTAAAGATAAACATGAGTGTACTTTGCTCTTTTGTTTTTCCAATCCAGCATTTAGCAGAGTGCTTGCTTCGCTCCATTCTCTCAGAACTGAAGATTCAGAGGGCATCTGTGGACCACAATTATATGCACGCCCTCTGCAGAGTGTACGTGGGTATTTGTCGGCAGCTTGGAGACCTGGCAAGAGCTCGCCTGTTTTGCTACAGTCTGCTGAAGGAAGGTGTGTGTAGACCAGGACATTTTTGTATTGAAAATAGTATGATTGTTTCTCTTGCCTAATACTTGGAACTCTATTTTGGGGCTGCTGTGTCACTTTAAATAATGTTATACTTTGTGCATGTATTAGAGGATATAAATAGCTTGCCTGATTTTTCAGTAGCATTTGCTTAATCAGCACATACATTTTCTTTTTCTTTTCTTTTTTTTGGTACCAGGGATTGAACTAGGGACCTTGTGTTTGGCAGAACCACTGAGCTAAATCCCCAGCCCATCACATACATTTTCAGTTGAACATAAACAGTAGGGTGTGTCTTGTTACTGTGCATTTTATTCCTGTGTTGCTGCTTTAGAATGAGACCTAGTTGACAAGAAATGCAGGGAGGGTTTTAAACACCAAGCCAGACTGCTGTGCTTCTTACTGGAAAGGCAGGCAGTACTGTGCATGCACTCACAAGCTCAAGCAAAGAAGTGCATCAGGGATGAAAAGGAGATGGATGTGAGGGTTATTTTGTGATTATCCTTTCACTACTGTTACTTCGGTCTCTAGAAGGAGTCAAACCAGGACTTCATTGCCTCAGACCATCTGTGCTTTTAAATGAGGAGATGATATGCCAGTGCAACTTAATGTACTGAGTCGGAGTGTTCCCTACAGATGGGTATTTACTCTGTGGGAAGAAGGCAAATCCCTTCCCGTCCTTTCAGAGTGTATGGTCTAGTGGAAGACACAGACAGCACACCAGTTATGATTCAGTAAGTGATTTGCACATGGAAGCAGACAGGAGGACTGAGGCGGAAGGATCTTGGCGAGTGGGCAGAGAGGGACCGCAGGGACAGAGCACGGGGAAGATGGGCTCATGCAGCAAGCCCTCGTGTGGGGCGTGTCGAGGACCCCAGTAGTGTCACACACGCGGATGCTGGTTTCGGCAGTGGTGGGCAGTAGGGCGGGTGTGGGCCCAGCTGGTCCTGTGGATTTCTGTCACCTGCAGCAAGCCCCGTTCCCTGCAGGCTCCGTTCTCACAGGTTTCTCCTGCGTCCCTCAGCTGCATGAGGGCTCCCTCTCCTCCTCACACCTCCTGCGTCGCTCTGTTCCATGGCGCGTATCACTCTTTGCTGTACCCCAACCCTTTTATTTGCTTGCTCTCGAACCAGCTTGTACATTCTGAAAGGATGGAGACTCATCTGAGCCCCAGTGTGTCTCCACTCCAGAAAAATGCTTTATTGGCAACCGTTAGCTATGAGGAGTCCCAGGAGCTTTACTTGTCCAAATAACTTTTGAATTGAACAGATCAGAGTAAGCATTGAGTTTGTGCTTTGGTTTACCCGTTCTTTATACGCACATGGCAGTGACAGATAAAGTAGAACAGAGGAAATTAAAACTGCGCTTTTGTGACAAACAGGATCAAAGTCTTCACGTTGACTGGCATAGTCTTATTCGAAAAAGAAAAGATGTAATGAAATGAATACGTTTATTAAGTGATGCAGAAATTCCACTCCTAGATAGCCAACAGAAGTAGACATACCTTCACATAGACATACTCTGATTCGCAGTAGCCTGCAGCGGAAAGCAAACTCCTGTAGCAGATGAATGAAAAGAAAATTGTGATCTGCCAAACGGTTGAGCGCTGCTCAACCGTATGGGGGTGAGTCTAGAGTCCCGGTGCATCCCAGTGCAGGTGACTCGGGCTGTGCTGAGCAGGGATGTCAGACAGCAGTGTGCATATTGCACCGGTCCATTATTGAACGCTTGCCAGGAGACACTGACTTCCGGGACAGTAAGCAGATCAGGGTTCAGTGAGGGAAGTTTGGGACAGTAGGTATTTATTTGTTTGTCAAAATTCATCAGTATCTGTACCCAAAGAATATATTTGATTGTATGAATAGGTAAGCTAGAGCGTGGAAGAAAGTATTTACAATGAAATTAATCGAGAATCCATATATTTAATAACTACAAATCACATTTTCTGTCTACCCATGTGAATGCCCAGGGATGACATGTGTCAACTGGGAGAATTCTGGGGCTACGGAAACTTAGAGAAAGAACTTCATCCATTTTTATATGTGTTTGAGGGGTTTTTTTCAATACAGTGCTATATATTTTTCTACCGTGCTCCAAATTTAGCTAAAAGAAATATGAGGGTGAAAAAAAAGCAGGGAAGAGTGGAATACTGCTGAGAGCGCAACCTGGTCTGGGTTACTTGTTTACAGTGCCTTCAGCTGCAGGAGGCTGTGCGGGGCACTCATGAAATGACTTCTATTTGTTTCATTTTTAAATTCACTCATTCACTGAGACGTAAAGGTTTTTTACATTGTCGTCTTTCTTGTAGATTTTCCGGAGTCTGAGAAACTGACTTTGTTTATTGCGAACATGTGGCATGATGTGTTTGTCTCTCAGTCGGTGATTGGCAAAGCCATGCAGCTGGTTGCCAGGCAGCGCGCCCGAGGGGAGGTTCTGAGCTGTTTGAAAGCCTTTCTCAACTGGGAAAAGGTGAGCCTTTTAAATATCTTCTAGGACTGTACCATATTTGTAGGCCTTACGTAAATGTTACTCTTGGCTTTGTATTTAGTTTTGTTTTAGTTCATTAGCATTATAGAGATATTAGTCATCCTATGAGATCTTTTGAAATATCAATTTAGCCTAAGCTTATGCCTTTTTTTAAGCATTCATGAGCCATCCCAGGAAGCATTACAGATCTGTGGAATATATTAATTTCCCGGAGTTTGTTTATCTGCTAGCTTATGGCTGGTGAAACCCATACATATGTATGCATAGGTAAAGGGCTTGCAGAAGATGCAGATGATTTGATTCTACAGCAGGTACTCTGGGGAGAAAGGTGGTACCTGCTTCTTCCTGTCAAGCTTTTTCTGAATCTGTAATGCTGTATTTTCCTTCTTGGTTGATGGAACTGGTATTTGTTCCAAGTAATTTGTTCTCGTATGACCTTTTATTATTTTGTCATTTTGATTACTGATGTGTGAAAATAGGTGGTGTAATCAAAATACATGGTGAACCTTTAAATTAAAAATTTGCCCTTAATCCCCCTCAAAATATTTCCCCTCACTTTGAACGTGCGCGTCTCATTGTTCTTGCCACTTTCTGAAGCTTTTCTGGAAGTCCTTCCTGAGTGTCTTCGCGTGAGGTATTACTAAGCTGTGTGAACCCTGCGGCCAAGTGCCATCCTGTGGAAAGGCAGGGCAGCTGCACTGCAGCGAGTCCTCGCCCAGGGCAGTCAGCGGGTGTGGCTCTGTGTGAGGATACGTTGTGCATCAGCTCCAGGCCTGAGCCAGCCATGCGTGGCCGCAGGACCAGAGATGCTCCTGAAGCGGTCGGAACAGTGAGACGAGTGTGTTCAGAGTGGAGGGTGTTTCAAGGGTGGTGAATGGTGATTTGTCTTTAAGTGTAATAACTTCTCACCATACTTTTCAGTTTCACCTCATGGTATTTGGATCGATGTTTTTCATTCATGATTTTTGTCTAATGAGAATACAGTTAATAGTAGTAAACTTTAAGAAGAGATACTGAAGTCAGTGACAAGTTGATTTTTCTTTCATTATTTCCTTTTTTTGATGAGCATGTATTACTTTCATGCTTTCAGAAAATTCTCATGGGCCAGGGATTTAGCTCAGTGGTTCTGCCACCTGCCTCACAGTTTAAGGTCTTGAGTTCAATAGCTCATGCTTATGTATGGAGTAGAATTTTAGCAGAATATTTGTTGGGCCTTTAATTTGTTTTATAGACAGAAAAGGAAAGAGCTACTGGTGGTCCAGAGTTAAGTGACTATGAAAACGCAAATCTGTGATCAGCTCTTCAGCAACCTAGCTAAATGCACCAAAGTACGTGGGTGTAAGGTGCTATCCCAGATCCAGTGATGTAGCAATCAGGAGACTTTCTGTCCTGAGGGTAGCTCAGGGTGGAGAACTGCCTGGCACACGTGAGGCCCTGGCTCTCATTCCCTTCACAGGCCGGAGTACCTGTGGGCACGTGCACCACACACATTTGCCTCAGAGGGGGCGTCTCTTATCCAAGGTATTTGCGGCCAGCAAGTTCCCATCTCCGCATGTTTTTGCATTTTGAGATAATTGTGTAGACTTTATGTGCCGCAAAGTCCAGAATGCTCTGAGCTGAAAACTGTGAGCCAGGCACTCTCACCTAGGTGTTTGGACTGGAGGTGCTCAGCTTGCACTGCAGCGTTCGAGGTAATGCTGTGCCTCTTCAGGGCGCCCCCGCTCCATGTCCCTGCAGGGGAGCCAAAAAGATGCGAGAGCATCCTCCGCACGTGGGAAGGACTGCTGGGCCTGACTTGCTACTCGGTTATAAAGTTGCAAAATTAAAAGCCTCTTAAAAGCTTTTAATCCATACATCTTGTTCTGTTTACAATCACTTGTCACAGAAGTAAGTGTCTTCACTTTGACCATTGATTAATGTGTTGTTAATTCCTATTTAAGAAGTTAAGATCTCTTAAATGATCAGTCTTATTTATAAACTTATGATTTAGTTCATTTTTTAATCATAAACTTGATGTATTTCTCAAAAACACATCAAACTCAACCTTCTAATCTAATCATCATAATCTTTCTAATAAGTACTTAAGGAATATTTGACTGTAAAAATCAAATTTAGGATGTGGAATAGGAGTTGTATTAAATATTTAAACATTGTTCACATTCTACTAAACATAACTAATGTCATAATTCTAATATCAAATAGTGTAAGCTGTGACTAGAATTATCACTCAACAGCAAGTTCTCAGCACTTCTTCATAGCATAGATAAAATACATCTGCATCTTGGTCCATGAACACTTCTGTTTGTGAACAATTTGGTTCATGAGCAGAAATGTTCAGCAAAATTTTGCTTCCGTTGGTGAACTCTCATCTGGTGACAGCTACAGCCATGGCCATCTTCCCCACAGGAATATGGGTGTGGCTGTCTTCCCCAGTATCGTGGAGCGAATTCAGTTCGTGCATTGTCACATGTTCACAGGCGCTGTAACTTACAGTCCTATTTACAATACAGGACAACTAAAGTATGAATTAAGTTCTCTTCATGTCTAAGTTTATTTCTGCATCTTCTTGGGGTACACAGTTTGTGACTTCCCTAAGGGGATAATATTTGCCTTTTTGGTTGAGTTTGACTTGTCAGGTAGATATTTCTGGACTGTGATTTTGTTAGGGGTTATGTGATAGCTAGAAAACTGAGAATCTTTCAGGATTCTTCCGTGCAAGCTACAGATTAACACGTCGAGCCCTTCAACGGTAAAGCCAGTTTCCAGGCCCAGGCTTTGTCCTGTATTGAGGATATAAGCAGATGATCTCTTTTACCCTGGAACTCGCCTCCATTGCTGGTGGGAATACTAGCTGGCATGACCACTTTGTAAAGTAGGTGATTCTTTTTTTTTTTTTTTCTTTTATATGTAATTTTTTTTAAATTAATTTTTTTGGTAGGATTTACATACACATAATGGTCACATTCATCTTAGGGAATTTGTACCTGCACATGACATTTCTTGATTCCTCTTTGCCCCTGCATTCCCCTCCCCTCCCTTCAACCCCTCTTCCCCTCCTTATTTACAAAAGTTTTGTTTCCATTTTGGAAAAAAATGAGAAGAAAAAAATAAGTACGTGATTCTTATAAAGTTAAGCATATTCTTAGCAAAGGGTCCAGCAGTTCTACTCCTAGATATTTATTCAAGACAAGTAAAGTTTACAGCCTAAGACTTGTACATTGGTACTCATGGAAACGTTCATACTAGTAGAAGCCCGGCAGTGACCCGGGTGTCTGTCAGCAGGTGCAGAGATGGTCCCACAGTTACACCCCTGTGATCTTAACGCCAGTGCCTACAACGGCAGAGATAAGCTATGAAGATAAATACACACAAATGTAAAATAAGTTGGCTGTCATCGTCCAGGAATGGATGATTCAGTTTCATGAATTTCTGGAAAAGGCAGACTGATCTTCATTGTCAGAAAGGTTAACAAGATTTAAAGAAGCTTTTAAAGGCTTAATTTTTTTTATTGTAACTAGCAGTATAACTGATTTGAGTTGATACAGATTTGCACTCCGCATGGATTGCACCTCAGCCCTTTTGTACCTCCTTGAATGCAACATCCTGCCGGTACCCTTTTACCTGTCCTGTCCACTGCTGTTCTGTGATCATCTTATCATAAATAGTATGAATGGGATAAACAAAATCTCTGCCGCCATTTCAGAAACTTATCTTGTAAGGTTAAATGCTAACTCATCTGATGCTTACTGTAATCTTCGAGTTTCCTTATGTACGATGTGCTAGACTTGTGGCTCTGAATTTTATTTTAAATGTGTTTATGTTTTCATTCAATAGAATGCTCCTGTAGATGTTGGCATCATGGTTTCTAAGCTGCTTTTGACCATACAGTTATGTCCAAAGACAGAATTCCAGCCCAGTGAGAAATTTGGGGAAGACCTGAGTGACAGCACCTGGGAATACATCTTCGCCATTGATCTGCTCTGCTCCCATCAGAAGTGGGTTTGGACACATGATAACATTATAAGGTTGGCTGTTTTGCTGACTCCAAGATCAGTTATTTTATTTTAATTGTAAAATAGTCTGTGGATGCCGAATTGCAGTTTGACTCATTTTTATTGTCTCATAAAGGCAGCTGGAGCATTTCACTTTTGATGAGAGTTAAGATGTGTGTGTTGCTGTCACTATCCTTTGCTTGAGTTTTCGGTAATAGCTCTTGCTCCTTTGACTTGCACTCTGTTACATCTCTTCTCAGTAGAAGTGGTTCACAGGGTTCACAGGCACAGCCTCAGCATCAGCAAGTCTATATTGAATGAAGTGTATGGTCTTTGTCTGAAAATGCAAGTACTCTGGAAAATCCAGAGAAACAGAAATATTCAGAATGACAGGATAACAGCTTTTCACCTGAGAGAGAATTGAGCCTGATACTCCGGGCACGTCCTTTGTTGGCTGAGCAGACTTTTCTCAGTGCACCTGCACTTCTGGCACTGCTCATACCGTCTGTGAGAGAATGGAGAGCAGTCGTGCAGACACTCCCATGGGTCTCCATTTCCCAGGGAGGCTGGCTGAGAAAGGTTAAGGGAGTCCAAGACACCGGGGACATTCACCAAAGGATCGGAAACCCATGTTTTGAGGAAGAGCTTTTGGCGAGGACTGTTTGTACAGGGATGTTCTTCCCCTGCCTTGTCCCCCAAGACTAGGAAAAGCCAGGGAGAGGCTAGGCGTGTGTGTGTCACGCCACAGGGATTGGGTTGTAGTCCACCTGAAGAATGGGATTTAACTGCATAGCTGCCAACAGACCCTTCTGTCCCCTCGCGGACCAAGGACCAAAGCCAGGAGCTGTCAGGGCACTCTGTCCACTATCCTCCCAGTAGCGGTGAGGACGTCATGGACTGCCAGGCCCTCTGCCTGGACATTCCAGAGCTGGCCTCTTCCCACAGCAGCTGGGCACTTGCACCCTGCTTTTTGCCTGCAGAAAGAGGAAGATGTGTCTGGAAAGAAAAACCAAAATTAGAAATGTGGGAGTTGGCTGAGATGGGGTTAATGTCCCATTTGTATGTGTGTCTGTCTGTCTAATAATGCTTTATCAACACCAAGCAAGAACTCAGTACCTTTTTGTCAAAAAGAGAAAGGAGGGCAGAAGTGGTACTGCGTTCAGTCCATGGAAAGTTTCTTTTATCCGTATGAAGTGTGCTTTGATTCATGATGTTCTTTCCTTTGGCTTCGCTGTTTTGCACCCGTGGCTTCTGGAACTCAGGCTGACTTAGCACCTGGAAAATCCACCATGTCCTAGTTCTGTGGCTTTGGGGTAACGTAAGAAGAGTTACAGCAGAGTAATGATGCAAGCGTGTGTGGGCATTTGTAGCCCCTTTTAAGCCAGTGTGGGCATAAGTGTCCTGAGTACTCAAGATGTGAGCCTCTGGTGTTGCGTGTTCTCACGTAGGCTTAACTGGAGGTCGTCAGCACCTACTCTGTTCACCCACTGTCGGTGGACCGGGTGGGGTCACGTGTTCTCGGAGTGCTGACGCCCATACACCTCTCCTGTTGTTGTTTTGCAGTAAGGAGCTATGGCCTGTGATGGATAAGTGGATAAAATACAGGAAAGGACATGCGAACGTCACATACACCCCCGACGTTATTATAGCGTCCATCCTGAGACTGATTGGTGAGTTGTTTTATTCTGGCTATGCTGTCTTGGAGGGGAGACCAGAACATACTAACCATGACTGATCTTGCATCTGCTGGAGCAGGTGCTTGTATGCTTTGCCTCCTTTCTCCTGCTCAGCCCTTACACACTAGGTTGTATCCACCTTTCTTAGAGATCAAGATCT
Organism: Fukomys damarensis; assembly: GCF_012274545.1. Taxonomy (NCBI): domain Eukaryota; kingdom Metazoa; phylum Chordata; class Mammalia; order Rodentia; family Bathyergidae; genus Fukomys; species Fukomys damarensis. Next base: position 3,277,577 of record NW_022900913.1, read on the forward strand.
GTCACTTTAGTTCATTTACTTCGTAATTGTCCTCTTGCTTCTAGATTCTAATTAGCAATACCATGCACATCAGAGCGCGAAAATTGGTAAAAAGTCTTACGTGGTATCTACAGACAGGATATCTGCCCATGTCCCTCCCAGTTTTTTCAGGCTTGCCCAATTAAAATCACTGTTCAGAAATACTTTGAGTGAGACAGATTTTCATTATTCTTGGACCTAAAGAGGGCCTCAGTGGCCATTTGGTTCTCCGCCTGCCCTGGAGCCCCAGGTCTTTATTTTACTTTCTTGTTTTACTCTGTCTCGTGTCTGTCGTACTGTTGTCCACACAGCAGAATCCTGCAAAATTTTCAGTGATGAGTTCCGGTGATTACTGAAGGGCTCTCCTTGTTGCCCCGGGATAGACAAATCAGATCTCCTCTGAGGTCTGTGATGTAGCCCTTTAGATAGTTGAAGGTGCTCACCGTGAGTTTGGGGGTTAGGTGTTTAGGTGAAGTAAAGTTAGTACTTGAGACTGTTATATTAGATGAGTTATAAATAGGGACGGTAAGAAATACCTCTCTCTGTTGGCTCTGTTACTGTGTGGGCAAATATGTGTTTCTCCTCTGTAGGGATGTTGTGCTCAGTAAACAAATGATTACGGTAAACAGACTCAAAACCTGGTTGAAAGGTAAGGTGTGACCTCACTGGAAGTCACAAAATAAATTGGAGTTCAGTTATGCACAAGAGAAGGTGAAAACCAAGTGACTGTGAAGGGCTGTAGGAATTTAGAAGAGATGTATTAAGAGATAAGCAGGCACAGGAGTGAAAGCTCAGGAGGGTACAGTCTGAACACTGCTTTGCTGAATTCTTCAGTTCAGTAACAAATTTTGTCGTGATTGGGAGGCAGCAAAGACCCAGAAGGGCTGGCAGAGGGAGGTTCGGCAGTGCATCTGGACATTTTACCTTCAGTGACAGCTTCTTTTACAAATTTAGAAAAATCATATTTGTGCTACGAGTGAATTCATTATCAACAGTGTGGTGTTTCTTTTTGGGAATTTCAGACTTAGGAGAGACGTTTTCAATCCATAGATGCGTGCAGACCGAGGGAACAGCTATGCACTTTTCGGGGAGAGCTGTTGTTTGAAGCCACACTTTAAAATATGACCGTGGCTCTTGCTGTGGTAGCGATGGCGTGTCTGGGCTCCTGGCTGCACGAAGGGGAAGTGAGGGGAAGGGAAGGTCCTGTGCCCCGCCCGCCCCACAGTGGAGCCCCCGTGTGCTCAGGTCGGCCGCTCCGGTGCGCCACTCTCCCCAGGCTTGCCCCGGCCTCTTCTGACGAGCTTCATCACTTGGTGGGAGGTTGCCTGAGAAGCATGTCTAGGGTCCCGATTCTCGGGTGGGTCATCCAGGTTCTGATGGGTCTCGTGTAGAGCTGCGTCTGCAAAGCCTTGCAGGGAAACCTGTGACAGAGTGCCTTGGTGACACTAAACACTTTGCTCAGCTGTTAGGAAATTCTTTCAAACAAAACTGTAAAATTACATACATACTTTGAAATACATGCTACAGAAAGTAGCCCGTGTGTGAAATAAGAAAAATGTGCTAAACATTTATAAAAAATGAAAATGTATAATTGCAGGGCAAGCACTCAATTTGTATTTCTGTTAAATTAAGGTTATTCTTTAAACCCTTAAAAGCCCGGCTTTTGAGAGATCGCCAGATAGTTCATGACGTTTTAATATGTAGTCTTTAATATATGCATACTTACATAATCGAGTGACGTACAGTTTTGTCGTAGAGAATAAGTGAGCTTATGATTGGCGGTGCTGTCTGAAATGGTAACACACGTGCGTACCCGGCGTCCACAGGGTGGGGAATTCGAAAGTGCAGTGTGGAAGCAGTCGGGAGTAGGCCGTCCTACTGCCGAGGCCCTGTGGGGCACGTGGACATGCAGGCGGGGACTGTAGGCCGTCCTACTGCCGAGGCCCTGTGGGGCACGTGGACATGCAGGCGGTGAGGCCCGAGCTGGGCTCAGGGCCACTTCCGCAGGTCCTCGGGCACCGACGCCCAGCTCCGAGCCGGGCACCTGCTGGCTGTGGGCAGGGGTGTGGGAGGGCCAAGGCCAAGGAGAAAGGGCACGAGGCCTGCTGTGAGCCCTGCAGCTCTGCTGGCCCAGGAGTAACCCAGGGCTCGGTGCTCCTGTCTGTTCCGTGCACACACTCGTCTGCATTGGTTGCATGTACAGGGCTGGCCTTGGCTGAAGACCTTAGCAAAGAATAAGTTGGTACGTATGAATCAGTGATTACAACTGAAGTCACATACTAATCATTCATAAAAGAAAAAACGCCCTCACTGTCTATTACAAATTTGCAGAAGTCCTCACTAATGAGTCTTATTCAGTGGCAAATAAAACAAGTTTTCGGTGACGTATAGTGTTGTCCTGCACAGAATTGAGGTGTGAGCTTTGCTGTGGCCATCTGTGATTCTGAAGTGTGATTTTTCTGGACTGCCTAAACAGCATGTGCTCCAGACCAGCTGCGGGGTGCTGGGCTGACTTGGTGTCCAGGGCGTCTGGGACAGAACCCGGCCTCGCCCCAGGACTCCTCCTTTCTTGGTGATGTTGAGGCCTAGAGAAGGTCACCCCTGCAGAGACACCACTCAGTGGGAAGGGAGCAGAGCTGGCACAGAAATGCCTGCTGCTTGATTCAGGGCAGAGTACAGCTATACAAGGTCACCTCTGTGTCCCCAAAGTGCCCATTGAATCCTGAATAATATGACCACCTGCTGTGAACCAGAACGCAGAAGTAGGAAAGCTCTGTTTCCTGTCCCAGACTGAGATAACCAGCACCTATTGATTCCTGCCCAGTCATCCAGCTGTGCTTTGGCGTTATCTGAGCTCACCCTTTCCTTAGTGTGCCTGCCACTGAAGTCTTAAAGAAAGCCAGACTCTGTCTTCCCCTGGTTTGCAGGTCACCCCAGAACCCCCTTCCCCTTGGGCCGTCAGCTCCCGCCAGGCCATGTGGCCGTGCAGTGGTCGTTGTCTCTGACCCTAAGATGCACTCCTCATTCCGTCTGTGCACTAGGAGGCGTCCTTCTGTGGGGCACTTGTCTTCCAGTTTCTTAAGCCAGTTCAGCATCCCTGTCAAGTTGTCAAGTCATTGTATGTTTCTTTTTCCCCAAATGTCTTCTGTAGATCCATTCCTTTTATTTTATTCCTGATGGCTCCATGAATTTAAATTCCTTATAAAATCGATTGTATTAAGTAAATACAAAGGGAGCCGCTGCAGCATGGTATGTGGGTTATCTGGGACCCACTCGCACCCTGTGACCCTGGCTGCAGCAGGCGCACCTTCGTCCTTTGCTCTCGGCTGTGTGTTTGATAGGTCTGGTTGACTGTCCCGGAGGACACATCTGGAGCCTGTAGTTAGCGAATAGGTCTAATTGCAAGGAAGTACTTAAAAGTGATAATGACAACTTGAAATTTGTGATATTTGAAGTAATTACTTTTCAGCCTCATCCAAGGCTATGTGAAGATTACCTAGATACTAACAGTGTTGTGCCGGATTAGGAGTTACTCACATTCTCTTAAGACAGTAGATAGTGGCTGAGCATTCAGGTGTGTGGCAAGCATTAGCTTGGTTCTGGAAGGAAAGGGATGAAGGTTACCTTACGGAGGTACTGCTTGCTTCAGTTTCTCTGTGTTCAAAGTAGAAGGGCTTCATTTACCAGCCTGTGTGGAGTTTGTGCTACTGAGACACAGCGTGAACACAGAGCCAGGAGCATGCAGTGCAGCACTGCCATAAAGCTCACCCGGGACTGATTCCCAGATAAAGAAAGAGTCAGAAGAAGGTGAAGGCCAAGCCCGGTGGCTGCAGTGAATCTTACACGCGGAGCAGGCTGGCACCACCCTGCAGGAGACTCTGGGCCGGAGGAGAGGAGCCAGCGAGCAGCTCAGCCGTAGGCTCAGTAGCACAGTGGTGTTTTCATTCAAACAACTGTATTTCTAGAATAAAAGCTAAGGGAATGGCATTACCTTATTGCAGGCTTCTTTCCTCCTGGCTTTGCAGAATACAGCTGGTTTTTTTGTCATCGCTAAATACAGATATATAGGTGGTGAAAGGCAAAAGTTTTTTAAAATGTATTTATTTATTTATTGTGGTACTAGGACTTGAACCCAGAGCCTTTGCTCAGCCACCTTGCCAAGTCTTTATTTTTAATTTTGGTCAAAGTCTTGCCAAGTCACTAAATAACCCAAGCTGGCTTCTAACTTAACAGTCCTCCTGCCTCAGTGTCCCAGAGTGCTGAGATTATAAGTGTGCACCACTACTAGGTAGAGTATTTTAATAGCCTTTCAAATGGTTCTGGATATTTCTTTTTGATGTAGAATAAAATGAGATTGTTTTTTGTTTTGTGTGTGTGTGTGTGTGTGTGTGTGTGTGTGTGTGTATTTGTGTGCTAGAGATGGACCTCAGAACCTTGTGCTTGCCAGGCAGGCGTGGCACCACTGAGTTCCATCCCCATCCCGTAATTTCTTGAAGTAATTGCGTGTGAAATCTTCATGTTGTTTAATTAAAACCCGCTGGTCTGGCTTGCATGGTGAAGGGATCCATTTGCCTCCTGATGAATTTTTAACCCGTATTGTTCTCTTGAAAATAAATGATTCATGGGCATCTTCAGACGTGAGCAACATCATATCCTCCGTGCTCCACTCTCCGAGTCAGCAGTGTTCTTGGAGAAGTCTTGTGTATTGGAGTCTGTCAGGCATGGGGCAGCTGGTGGAAATGGTCCCCGAATTCTAACTTTGCTTCAAAACTCAAATGTCGCCTTTACCCACAGTGGTAACTTCCGGGGAGTCGGGCTCACCCTGTTCCCGGCTGAGAGCGCCTCCGCTTTGTCCCAGACGCCCACCTTGTCAGGTGTGCTCTTGGCACACGTATTCATCTCACTCATGAATGCGTGCTTTGCTTCCCATTGGCCATGTGCAGGGGAGCACAGGGAATGCGGCCACCTCTCAGCCGTCCCCAGCTCTGCGCTCCCGGCCAGTCTTGGAAGGTGGCTCTGACCACTTTGCTGGGCCGCCCTCCGGTGCCTTGGCTCGAGCTGGCTCTGTAGGCGGCTGGTGCCAGAGGAGTGGCTCCCTCAGGAGATGCCACCGCTTTGACCATGTGTGGGTGCTGAGCTGGTTCTGCTGGTCCTCTGCCGAGCACTGCGGGAGGCGGGGCTTCCTCACCTGGGCAGCACTCTGTGAGGAGCATCTCCATGGAGTGGTCCTTCTTTGCTGTCTCCTGCTCTGTCAGGAGCTCTTCACATCTGACCCGCCGAAACCACCCTGTCCTACTGTAAGTCCATTTATTATGCTGCCGCTTAGCTGAGAAAGCCACGCACCCTGTTGTCTGTGAAGAAAAGCAGAGGTGATTAGCATTGCAATGACTTCCGGAAGACAGACTGCTTTATTAAGTCTCGATGCTTTGCTGTTTAACTGCTTTCACCTAATAGGTACCCACTTTAGCTTCAGAATTTTAAAGTTTAAATTATATAATAAGGAAAACACAAATTTAAAATTTTCATGAAAAGTTATCAACATTTCACCAGAACTGTTTCCACTTTGCTGTGTTTCCTTTAGGTCGCCTGGGTCAGCTGGGTTTAAAGGAAGGCTTTCCAACTACTGTGAAAAATATCAGTTCGGTTATTGGTATGTTCATACAGCATGCTCAGGATGAAGGTAATTCTTGCTTATTCAATCACTTTCACCTACTGTTTGAACTCTGTTTTCATCTTTACTCTGTACCAGGTTCTGTGTTTCTCTCCCTGCTATTTGGGGTTTGGGGGTGTGTTTGGTTATTCATGTGGTAGTAATCAGCTTGGTGGGCAGAGCTTCTCTCAGGAGGAGGACTCTCTTCTGCCCCTGCTGCTGGCCCCTGGCCCCTGACTCCAAACACTGTCTCTGGGCTGTGGGCCAAGCCTGGACTGCCCTCGGCCTCCTGCTTGTGTCCTGACTAACCCAGATCGCAGGAGAGCAGTGCTGCCTGGTGGGTGGGACACCCAGCATCCACAAGCTCAAGTCGGCAGGAGGGAGTCTGGAGGCCTTTGGAGCGGATCTGCAAAGCAGGTCTGTCATCCTGGATGTACTGCGTAGCATGTAACCTGGCCAGTTCTCTTGTAGTACGAGCTTGACTCAAAGTCACCCTCACAAGTGACGAATCCAGCTTCTATTTAGAATATTGTGTAAGAAGGAAGCGTGTAGTTAAATCGCCCCTCAACAGAAATGTACAAAGTGACATGTTACGCACTGTGTGGCACCCGAGGTGATCTGACATGGTCAGGTCTCTGTCTTCAGCTTGCAGTGAGGCTGATGCGTTGAGCTCATAGAGAACAGCCCAGCGATGCTTGCCCTTCTCTGTGGTCCATTGTAGACTTCAGGGTCGCTGCCTCAGTGATGCCCTCTGGTGTCTTCTCCCATCCAGCCCAGAGTGTGCACTGACATGGGAGAGTGGTGGCCCCACACGTGCAGGCTAGCTGTGATGCTGGGTGGGCAGAACCTGGCAAGGAGGAGGAGGAGCCATGTGGGGCCGCTGTCGTGAGGGCCTGCCTGGTTCCTGCCCGCAGCAAGGCCCGGATGCCAGGCTAGCCCTTGGAGGTAGACGGTGCTGTCCTTGTTCCCTGCACTGAAGCCCGGGGGAAGGTCCTGCCCTGCCCACTCTGTCCAGGCTGCTTCAGTGCAGAGCCAAGGCCCTAAACCGGGCCGTGGCTGGTACTAACAGGCTCTCCCTGTGCCTTGCTCTGGGGAAGTGGTTTAACCATGCCAGTTCTGCTGATGTTGTCAGCATTACTTGGGAATGTGTGGGTTTTTGTGTTGCGTTGTTTGTTTTAAATACAGGTGGAACGTCCCTACTCCAAAAGTTGACAGTATCAAGTACTCTAAAATCAGAGATTTTTGAGCACTGACATGACCCCAAATGGTGAAAATTTTCACACCACAAAACTGTTTAATGCACAGAATTATTAAAAAATACATATAATCACCTTCAGGCTATGCAGACAAGGATTACATGTGAATTGTGTTTAGGCCCGAGTCCCCTACCCAGGATACCTCCTGTACACAAAGGTATTCCCAAAGCCCAAAGACCTGAATTGCTCTGGTCCTGTGTTGGACAGGACATTTAACCAGCACAGGTTTGCCTTGATGGACGGTGCAGCACTCACAGAAAATGAAAACATGACTAATAATAAGTTTAATGCCCAAGATATTTAAGTAAACTTAAATTTTAACTCCTAAAGGAACATCTGCTAAAGGAGAACTGTGATAATATAGTGTAATTGACCAAGCGGTTCTGCCCAGACTCATACACTGTGATCTGGGATGTAAAAGTTTGAGCACAGCCATCACTTTGTCTTCTTTCCTTGCGGTTTCATGTCCAGAGTCCGTCTCCAAAAGTCCTGGTCCTGGACTCGGCTCCCAGTTGCTTAGAGGGTTGTACTTATGCCTTTCTCCTTTCCCATTATAGACGGGTCTTGAATGTTTTGTTTTTCTATTGGACACTTCCTGTGGATTTAATTTTCATTGCTGGCAGAAAGTGTTCTGTTAATTGTAACATTAACACTGAATAGCAGGTCTCTTCCTGTGTTACAACTGATTTGGAAATTCCTTTCAGATATCCCATGGGGTGTGCAGTTGGCAGCTGTGTACGCTCTGTGTGACTTGAGCCCCAGCAACCCGGAGGAGATACTGAAGATCCTGGAAGCCTGGCGGAGGGAGACCTCCAACTGCATCCCCTCCGCCATCGCCAGCTGCCTGGAGGAGGTTGGCTCCCTGCAGGCCGAGGAGCTCGGATGAGCGTGACTCCTCTGCAGAGGGACAAGTGCCTTGACACATCCTGGCGCCAGTGGTTGTCCGGCAGGCTCCCGGCACGTGGAGGAAGATCCAGAGGATGGCAGCATGAGGTACCAGTGCGTGGGCACTCTCCTCATGGCTCCGCCGGGCCAGGGTGGAGAATCGAGCAGTCGTGGAATCGTTACTCCGAACGTTTATTTCACTTCCGGCTGTTGTAATCATGTGACGTGTGGATGTATTACTGTGTTGGTCAAATGAAAACTTGAACTTAGCCCTTTTTTTGCTGCAGAAAGTGTCCTTTTAGTGGCTTTTAAAAACTGAGTGGCATTTTATAATGAATTTAACAATATAAAACATGATTTGGTTCCTGAGCTATTTTTAGACGTTCTGCTCAAATGAGCGACTAGGAAAAAGCAAATTGGCTACAAAGAAAACTAGCAGAGTCTTCCACTGTGTTAGTTGGATATGGGCTACAAAAGCTTTTCCCAAAATCAGTGCATAATCGACCAGAGTAAAACACTGAGTGCCATTAGCATAAACCCATTGAATGCATTTTTCTTCCTATCACTAAAGTTCCTTAAACGTGTAACTCTCTGTCAGGAAGAGAGCTGAGCCTTGGGTTCCTGTGCCGACTCCTACTGGCACCTGTCTTGGGCCCCCAGGAGGGCATGGCCGGCCCCGTGTGCCGTGTACATAGGGACAGTGCTATGATGTGTCTCACATTGGATGATGTTCCACTTGCGGAATTTTAGTATTTGTACATAGAAAATGGGTTTAATAACTCACCGTGATTCTGATCCTGATTTGTCTTATATTCATCATTTCTTAAACTCTTGTATGTGTTTTTATAATAAAAATAAAAGTAAGCCATGTACACTGTTGTTGTGATGAGTAGAGCATGACCCTTGGCCTTGTTTCTGCACCCAGACAGAGACGCTGCCTGGAGAGCAAGAGAGGCCTTTCCTGGGGAGGCCCGCTTTCCCATGACACTGGTCTGCCCACGTCCGCCCGGCCTCATGCTCCCTGGTGACACTGCTAGCAGAGAATTTGGTGCAAAATGGTCCCCACAGTTGGCTTTAGTGGTGTTTAAGTTTCTGCCCTGTAAAAATGACACTTGACTGCCATTTCGCTGTTCTTACATAACTACCACACACACAGCTGAAATTCAGGGGTAAACAAGTCAGCCTCCGTTGGTACCCATCTCCCCACCCCTCAAGTGCAGCATGTTCCCTTGGCCACCTGTCTGTCAGACCAGGCCAGGGGCAGAAGAGTCTCAAAGGGCTCTGCCTGGACAGAGAACATCCCCAAAGTGATCGCCCCACACAGCAGTCAGGAGTGGGCTGCTGCCATGTAGAAAGCAGGGAGCATCGCAGGCAGAGCAGCAAGATGCCACCTCCCTCCGCACTGGTCGTGGAGGACACCCTGAGGACTCGGTGCTGCAAGCACCTGGACGGGGGAGCCTGCCTCAAACTCAGGAGGATCCTTCCTGGAGGCAGGCGAAGGTGGCGGAGAGAGAAGGCTGAGGCGGAGGGCCTTGCCAGGACCTGCCGCAGGGCAAGCGGAGGGCGCAGAGGAGGTGGTGGCAGTACACACCTCTCAGGGTGTCTGAGTGAGGTGGGTGGCAAGGAAGCAAGGGCGAGCCCCCGGCTCCTGAGTGGACACCTGGGCCAGGGACAGGTAGGTGCACAGGTCTGGTGGTGCTAAGCCTGCCCTTTGCTCAGGGAACTAGGAGACACTCGGGCCTAAGTGGTCAGGAGTTCCTGTGGGACAGCCCTGTAGCAGCTGTCGGGCCAGGCTGGAAAGGTACAGGCATACAGAAGCCACTTGGAGTTCTGTGTATTCCCCTGGACAAAGTGACTGCCCAGGCCCTCCTGTGATGTGTGTCGGGGGAAGCTGGTGGGCGAAAGAGTCTTGACAGGTAGTGGCAGTGCCTAAGAGTGGATTTGCCCCATGGCTCAGACATGGTCTCCTCAGCAGTGGGTATTTCTGCTGTTCTGTCGTCACCGTGCTACCTCAGGTTGCCACACTTCTCACCGCCAGTGCCCTGGCTTACCTGTCAGCTGTGCCTTCACGAACAGGTGCCATGTGACCTCCTGAAGGAAAGGAGTTTGAGGTTGTCAATTTCTGGCAGCCAAGTCGAACAGTGTTGGAGGACTTTATCATTTGAAGCAAAAGTGAATGAACACTTAGGCCTGCAGTTGGTGAGGCTATAGGTGAGCGTGGCTCTGTGGAGCCACATCGGTGCTGGACAGCTTCCCAGGGTGGGGCCTACTGTGTAGTGGAGTGAGCCCCACAGCAATTGCCTGGTTCTGAACATGAGGATTGTGGTGCAGGACGTCCAGGGAGCTGCTGGGCTGGGCCAGAGGCACCCTCATTGCCCCTGCCGTCAGGACCAGGCACCTCTCTGAACCCCCAGCTTTGCATTCCAGTCACAAATCAGCCAGCACATTAGCCATACAATGTCCTTGTCACATTGCTTAGTTTGTTTTTTAAGGTAGGTTAGCAAATTGTAAAAGACCCTCAGACAGGAAGTATGCTTGGAACTGGGTTCCCAAGCGGCCATCAGGGCATGCTGCACACAGCAGAGGAGGCTCCTTAGCTGGAGTCCCACCTTCCACTAGAAAGGCTTAGCTCATTCCTGTTAGGGCTGCTAGTTTCAGTGCCGAGGTCCCATAGCTCTGGATTGAATGGGGTGGGGGAATATGAAGGATACACATGAAATTAATTTTATTTGACAGTTCAGAGAAGAAAAAGCAGCAAGTCCTCTGCCTTTGTGGTGCAGTTCTTTTCTGATGGTTTTTAATGAGTCTAAAGCAACATGCTTTGATCAAAAACAAAGTGTCCAGGTGGTTCCTGACAGTGTCAGTGATCGTGGGTGGCAAGTCTAGCACTTTCACCAAATTAATTTGTGTACAAAGCAGCTCACTAAGCCCTTTATCCATGGTGAATGCATTCATTTCTTGTCGAACAATGTTGCTGACATACTCTCTTGTGGACAACCTTGTCCAAAAGGATTTGTAGTGTGAATAGAGCTTGCGAATGAATCTCATCTACCTGTGTTGTTAGAACTGAAGATGCAGCACAGGCTTCCATAAGGCACACTCTAAAATTCATCTCACTTTCCAAAGTTCCGTGGAGCCTCAGCTGTAACAGTTTCCTTCACCGTATCCCTCTGTTCTCCTCACTCTCGTTGCAGCTCAGCCTGCATGATTTCAGGGCCCGCAGAAGCTGCCTTTCCTGCCCCTCCAGACAGAATTTTAGGGATGCCCACTTCATAGGGTGACATCTCCATCTTAATATCCTGGAATATTTTTGTGAGTTGAGCTGTCACTGAAATAGTGGTTTATGTGTTTTGTTTGTGTTACAGTTAAGTTCAGATAGTGCACGAAAAGATAGAATCAAGACTGAAGAGCCAGGCAGGGTATTACTCGGTTTTATGACAGTGAATGTGCCCACTTACTTTATACAGGACCCTGTTTTGGTGAAGGACATTAGGACTTTAGCCTGAGCTCGGATCACCCCTGCATGCCTCCTGGGTGCCAGCATTCACACTGGGAGCTCAGACTTTCCTGCTGGGAACAGATGGGGCCATTGGGGAGAGGCAGGAGAGGCCTGGTGAGCTCCTCCTGGACCAGTATTTGTAGATCCTGGGGCCTTGGCCACATCTCCCAGATTCTGGGGTCCTGGGGGTGCCACTGCCCTTAAGTGGCCCCAGGACTGCTGCCTGCCAGCCCTGCTCTGGGTCCTGCGAAGGTCATGTATCTCGTTTCCAGATGGCTTCTGTTGTCCCCTGTTGATCCATGTTAGAGGAAATTTGGGGAGAAGACAAGAAAACATGTCCTTCCACCAACTTGAACTAAATCCAGTTGCTAACTTTCTTTGTTCCTGTCATTTTAGAGTTTTATTTTTCTTTATCACTAGTTGCTGCTCTGAAATAACCTCATTCTAAACCCCAAATATACAGAACTGACAAAAGTCAACAGGGTTAATGAAAGGCTGAAAATACAGGAGATGTGGTCAAAATATATGGTGAATATCTTCACTGCCTCTTTCCTGAGACAAAATACCCAGCACCCAAAGTTAAAGGAGGAAAGGTTTATTTCAGCTCACAGTTTGTAGAGGTTTCAGTTCATAGTCGTCTGACTCCAAGGCAAAGTGGCGTGGCAGAGGAGAAACAGTTCATGGCAGAGCAAGCAGAAGGCAGCAATGAGCAGTAGGTAGCAGCAGTGGCTGCCCTTCCCTGTTATCCCATCCAGGCTACCCATCTTTTGGATGGTGCCACATAGGAACTAGGCTGATTCCAATCAGTGAACTAATTTAGTACCACACACCCTTAATACCAGTATCACATGCCCTAGATCCAGCCAGCTCTGATAAACCCCACCTATGAGCACATGCAATTTTGGGGGGATGACTAGATACAAGCCATAGGAGCGAATATTTAAATGTTTAAAAGTTTATTACATTAAAGACACATTGACCTGAATCCCTGCAGTGTCCACACTTCACTTTGAACACACCCCATCATCATGCTTGCCACTTTCTGAAGCAGTTCTGGAAGACCTTTTTCATGAGAATCTTTACAGAATACAGTCAAAGATACAGTGAATGCTGCTGCTGAAGGCCATTGCAGAAAGGCTTGTAAAAACACGACACTTTGTCCTCCACCGCCCTATGTACTGGATCTGGCCCTTTGTGACTTCTGGCTCTTCCCCTAAACCAAAATGACCATGAAAGGAAACAGTTTTAATCCATTCAGAACATCAAGGTAGCCATGACAGTACAACTAAAGACACCCAGGAAAAAGGACTCCAAAGCCACAGAAAGTTGCCAGAATGATGGGATTGAAAGAGCTAAAGACATCACATTACAGTGATCCATGCACACCTGTGTTCATAGCAGCACAACGCACAGAATCTAAATTTTGAAGTAGCCTGTATATCTATCAACAGATGAATAGATAAAGGAAATGTGGCATTTATACACAGTAGAGTACTACTCTGCCATAAAGAAGGATAAACTTGAGACATTTGTAGGAAAATGGATGCACCTTGAGACTATAATGTTGAATGAAATAAATCAGACACAAGTTTAAATAGCACATGGTTTCTCTCATGAGAAATGCGAATCATAAATAAAAAAACAGATAGGAAACAAGGAGATGATCTTTTCAAATAGGAAGACATTCAAGATATGGAGGAGGAAAGGGGAAGGGATAAAAAGGAATTAGGATGTTACGCATATGTGCCAGCCCCTGTGATGAATGCCGTCATTATGCACTGCAAACGTGCACTAATAAAAATTGAAAAAAGGAAAAAAATGACCAGATGAATGTGTTCATAGTGAGGATATATTTTGAGGGGTATCAATGGCGGTACATCTTTCATTATAATGCATTTTTAAAATTAAATTTGCATCACTTTTGTGTCTCGATAGTCAGAAACTGTCCCTTGAGGGTTTACTTTCTGTGTGTTAATTTGTATCACTGTGTACTTAATAGTTTAACTTGCGATGCGATACTTACTGTTCTCTAAGCTGTACGTTTGTATGCAAGTAGCAGGTAAGCACCTTGCATCTTCCTCTCTGGCCCTGCTCAGCAGAGGCAGCACTGGTCTCCATCTCTATTTCTTCCTAGCCAGTGCAGAGCTGGGTTCCTGCCTGCGAGGTTTCCCCTGGGGTGAACGGGTGGTCCTCCTGGTAACTGAGGGGAATCCCCAGTTACGCAGAGGAGTCTGTAGCCCTCAGAGGCTGTGGTACCTGGAAGTCAGGTGTAAAGGTTCTTCCCGTGCTCTGGCCTTAGGATTTAGGGAGGTGGGAGCTTCCGGTAAAGGCAGCCCTTCCGCTCCTTCAAACAGGAAGTGTGTGATGCCCTGACCAAGGAGGAGTTAGGAGCCCTGGTGCCCAGGGACAGGCTGTCTTGTGCAGTGCACGTGCTGCCAGGGAGGCTGTGGGGATAGCTTCTACACTGGGACTTTGCACTTGAGCAGATGTCCAAGTGAACACCAAATTCTTAAAATGAGCCTCGATAAAAAACAAAACCTCAAATGAAGCAACCATTTTGACTTCTGAGTAATCAGAGTTTTGTGACACTTCTATAGTAGAACACCCTAGATACGCAGTGGCAGTTTAGAGGCAGTGTGTGTGTCCTGATGGCAGCCTAGCTGCCAGTGTGCAGGGCTGTTCACACCAATCTGCTCTGCACCATGCAGGCTGCCTGTCCCTTGCACAAGGGACGGTACTGAGCTTGGCAAATTAGCATGTGGGGCCAGCTGTCCATTCTGCCCTTTTCTGTGCCCCTCTTGTCTTTGGCCTGGGACCTGCTCTCATGTACAGTAAGGAGAGCCCCACTTTGACCACATAGGATAACTGGGAACTCAGTTAATAAAGAAGCACAGTCATATTAGGAAACATGGACAGCCTGAGTCTGATCACCAGACATTTGAACCTTCCTGCTCAGGAAGGCCTGGGTTGTGGTGGGGAGGGAGGCCCCGTCAGCCTGTTTCCTTGTACTTTACCTGTGGGGAGAAGTACGTACCTCAGTCCTTCAAGTAAAGCATTGAACCCATTGATGTTTCTGTGGAGAAAGAAGTCATCTTTGCCCCTGACTGAGCCAGCGGGATGAAGGTGGCGAGGAAGGCACCAGGGACACTGTGCCCCAGGAGCACGTGGTCCTCCATACAGCAGGCCCTTTGGGAAGCCCCTGCTGGTGACTCTGAAGTTGCTCGTGAATTCATCTCAATATTAAGCTTTCACATCACTCCTGGGAGAAGAAAGGACCTACAAGGGCAGAAAGCCCACCCATCGTAGGCATTCTTAACCCAGAGTCTTCTTTGTGTGTAGACTCTTGAGAACTTTGGAACAGCATTAAAAGAGCAAATACTGGGGCTCAAGGAGGTGAGAATGGCAGGAGGGAAGAAAACTTATGTAAGGAAGAAGTAACAGAAAACTTGCCAGCCTCAGAAGTATGCAGATCCAGAGTATGGAAAGGTCAAAACACAACAGTCAGGTTCAGCCTAACCAAAACCATCCAAGCCATCTGTAGTGACACCCAAAGGTTAAAGATGAAGATTTTCCAGACCGTGGAAAAAAATAAAATAAAAATGTCCCAGTTTGTGTGATAGCAGATTTTCCAGCAGAAACTTGACAGAACATAAAAATGGCATGAAATTTTCATAGTTCTAAAGGAAAAAACTGTCAGCCAAAGATACTGTACCCAGCAAAAGCTCTCCTTTGGAAATAAAATCGAGAAAAAGTCATTCACAGACAAACAGAAGCTGAGAGAAGAGATGGCAAGTGGAGTTCTCCAAACCAAAGAAAAATATTGAGTAGCATGAAAACATCAAAAGATATAACACTCACTGGTAAGAGTAGATATATGGACAAATTCTGAATGCTCCAATACTGTAAACATGGTACATAAACAATTCAAATTTTTACTGTGAAAAATCAACAAAAATTTTAATACACTCAAACCTGTTGATACACTTCAAGGAACTAGAAAAACATGGCCAAACCAAAGCCAAAATTGGAAAAAATAATAAATAAGAGCAGAAATAAGTGAAATAGAGACAAAGCTACCACACTGGGGGAGGGGGAATAGATAGATAAAGTTATTTGAAACAAAACCTTAGCTAGATTAAGACAATAAAATCAGATGAAAAAGACAACTGACACAAAAATACAAAGGATCATCCAAGATTAGACATACAACTGGACACCAATATATGTGTCAATCTGGAAGAAATGAACAAGGTCCTGGACACATAGACGCTACTGAGAGGGAGGCATGGAGAAGGAGGAGCAGCTGGTTCTCCTGGACGTGTGCCTGCTCGTCAGGCTAAGATTTCCGGGAGAGAACCAAATAGGACCTTCAATGTGCACCGAGCGCTGAGGACTCTCAAGTGTGAAGGCCCTTGGAGTTGTTCTTCCGTCGTGAGGAACAGGGAGCATTATGGGCCGCACGGGGGCGCTGTCTGAATTGTCTGCCATCCCTTCATTCAGGAAGGAAAACTGACTTCTGGTCTAAGTAGGGTGCTCCCCAACCCCGTTCTGAATTTCAAGTCGTGAATTTATGTCCTACAGGGCCATCCTTTATTTGCAAGCTGAAAATCTATGTGTTAAATCTTCCGTGGAGCAGAAAATAGCATTTTTAAAGCGCTCCCTCCTGACCTTTTCTATTTTGTATTTTTAAAGAGACCCTTTTTTAATTCAACCTTTGCCACATTAGTAATCATCCGGAATGCGTCTGTTTGTGAATTCTATTTGATGATGAAATAAATTTTCTGGATTATGATACAGTCTTGTATACTAATTTCTAAATAGACAACTTGTCATTGTGAATAAAACCTAAAGCAAAATGAATACAGTTCCTGATACTGAAATCTGTTTGTGATTTTTTTCTTGGTTTTATCTGTACATCCCTTTTTAAAATGCACTTTTTAAAAAAGGAAGCAAGCAGGCATGTTGGCACACACCTGTAATCTCATCACTCTTGGAAGCTGAGGCAGGAGTATTGTAAGTTTGAGACTAGGCTGGGTATCTCAGGGAATTGTGAAGGCCACATCTCAAAAAATTTTAAATGATGACGATAAAGAACTGTGGATGTAGCTCAGTGCCGAGGCCCTGGGTTCAGTACCCAGTCCCACAAAACCCTATGTTTCTTTTCAATCAAATGCACAATGTGGCAGAGGGAGAGAGAAGGGAGGCAAGAAGATAGAACCCGTAGAAACATGCTGAGCCTGGCCCCGGAGCTGTTTTAAGTTATCATCGCTCATCCCACACAGGTGCAGGTGTGCAGTGGGAGCTGTGCCTCTTGGACGAAGATCGCTTGGCTCCCAGTGCCAGGACTGCAGCTGCCGTGTCTACCAGCAGGTGGCGCTCAGAGCAGTCTGCCTGCAGTGAGTCCCTCAGGAAAGAACAAACAAAAGGTGTGTTTCAGGTCAGTCCACTGCCATTCTGTTCTCTAACACACTCAAGACCGTTTTTTGTGGTGCTGGGAACTGAATTCAGGACTTTCCTACTGAGCTACATCCCCAACTCTATTTCTGACCTTGCTGTCACCAGGTTGCCCAGGCTGGACTTGAATTTGTGACCCTCCTGGAATAGTTGCCTGTGTCCGGCTGACGTGAGTGGAGAACCTGTGATGTCCTGGGGCTCTGGCATTCCTGAGGCCCGTCCTTAACTTTGGGGTAGCAATGATTTAAGCAAGACAAGTAACCCTAAATAATACATTCATTAGAGTCACCCAGAAATGTTGGTGCTCCTTGAAGACTTTTTTTATGTAAAAAATACAGTGGGCTGCCCATGGGCAGTTCGGCCTCAGGTGCTCTTTGGGCCGAGATCTCTGCATCCGGTTGTTCCAGGGTCATCTTGCTCCATTGTGGTGCAGTGTTCTGACGCGTCTTTTGCCTTTTTGGTTGTTTCTGATTGGGAGGTGGAGTGAGCAGTTTTATACACAGGTGTTGTGGTATTCTTTGTTGTCCATTGAAGTTACTGTCTTCTCCTAGTTTCAGATAACTATTAAACATCCTGGCTTGGTAGAGAACTCATGTTGGTTTTTGTTTATTTAACAAGGAACATTTTACCTCTGTCTTACTCACTGCAGGTGTGGAAACCAGGTGTTAGGATTACTCCACCTGCTTCGATAGCCAGGGTCCCCCATGACCTTCACATCAGTGACAACAGGACAGTCACGAGCCCTGGACAGAGTGACCTGAACCTGCCTGTTGGGTGCAGTCCTCATGAAGTACCCAGTTGCTGGAGAAGAAGGTGTCACGTGCACCCCAGATGCTGCATTTTCTAATGAGCCTGGGGCAAAGATGTAGGATGGTGGCCGGAAGTCAGATGGACTGATAGCCATGTCCGTCATTGTTTTGTTTATAGTACATTGGTGCATTTTAAGTACTCATTATGATCATATTCATTACAAGACCTAGAATTGCAAAGGCAACTCTAGGCAACAAAGACAAGGCAGGGGGTATCACAGTCCCCAACATGAACCTATACTACAAAGCCACGAGCACCAGTACTAGCATGGTACTAGTATAGAAACAGACCCGAGGCTCCATCATACTGTGTAAGGGAACCATGCTGGTTTCCCCACTGGTCGAGCAGGGCAAGGGTAACCACACCAGGCCCACTTGTCCTAAGAGGACGGGTGCCCTCACCTACTGCCACAGACCTGGTTCCCGCCATCCTGGAAGCCGCCCTATGCATAGATCTGGAGAGCTGAGGGGCAGAGAGGTTGCACTGGGGCCTCTGCCCTCCCAGAACCCCCTACCTTGGCCTAGCCACCTTCCCAATCCCGCAGGAGGGCAGAGAGGCTGGGTTCCAGCATTCACCACAGCAGCCTCAAGCCACAGGTCCTGTAGTATCATGTGAAATATTTAACTCCACCCACTGATGAACTGAGAAATACAAATGCTTGTTGAACATCTTTTTAAATTGTAAGAGCTTCTTGGAAACAATGTGGGTAAGAGTGAGCCTACAGGAACAGTTTTTTTGTGTGTTTTGTTTGTTTGTTTGTTTGTTTGTTTTTTGACACAGGGTCTCACTATGTAGTTGAGACCACTATGTAGCCCAGGCTGGTCTCGAACTCACAGCGATCCTCCTGACTTAGCCTCCCAAGTGCTAGGTGTGCGCCATCACGCCCAGCAACAGTATTTCTTTTAAATGTAGCTGTATCTGTACCTGTGCCTACAGTCCTGGTTACCGAAGTATGGCTTTCATTAAAGTTGCTTGTGTACCCTGTCCCAAAAGTGGTGACAGGAGGGAGCATGTGGCCTCTCCCTTCTGGTCTGTATGCACCCCCATAGGTCCCCATCCCTCTGTGCCATGTGTTGTGGCCCAGGGCACAGACCAAGGGCTTCCAGGGAGCAGGAGCACTGGAGTCTTTGGCCCAGGTGGGGTGGGGCTGGGGACTGGGCCAGTCTGGAATAAACAAAGATCCGAGGTCACGAGCCACACCCAGAGGCAAGGAGACCAGGTCTGGTCCAGAAGGAAGAGTGCTCACTGTATTGTCGACAGCCCCACCCCACATGGCTGGGACCCCAGAAGCATGAAACTTCAGGAAGCTGCAACAAAACCCACAGAGGAAGAAGTGTGGGTGGGGAACTAACCTACCTCCATCCTAACTAACTTTGCACAGGGGCGAAACACACTCACACCCTACATCTCCCACAGAAACCCCCAAGTCCTCCTGCTCTTGTCAATTTTGTGAAGGAGTATATATCACTTCTGGGGTTCGCTTCCCCAAAATTTGTTCACAGTGATCCCAGTGTGTAGAAAAGGCACATGCAGGTCCTCATTAAAGGACGTTTTTAAAAATCCAGTCCTAAAAGAATTCTCATAAAGTTCCAAGGTGTGTAAATTCATGTTCATACCCACAAAATTTCTAAACACAGGAAAAACTACAAAAACCAAACAAAACCATGAAAGAATCTTCAAAAACAGCCACTCTGCTTGGAATGGGATTTGAGCATGTTTTATACATCAGGTTTAGAATATAACAAATTTAATATGTACAGAGAAATGGGGGGGTATGTAAGTGTAACAGGAGAAGAGATTGTGAAAATCTGTCCAATAGATTGGAAGGAGAACACAGTGAAACTTCTGGAAACAGAAACACATGCCTTGAAGTGTAACCGAGGAGCAGCACAGAAGCAGGTTAGGGGCAAAGGACAGAGAGCCTGTGTCAGGTTGCTTGGGGGAAAAAAAAAAAACAGCAGAGACACAAAGTGATAGAAAATGGGAGGACAGAGGTACAGGGTGTCTGTTCCATGTGTAGATTGTGGAAAACAACAGGAAACTGTTGTAGAAGTAATTGGCAAGTGACACACACATAGAGACAAACTGAATGGAAGTAAAATAACAAAAAGTTTATTTTGTCAACAGAAGGTCAATCGCACTAAGAGCAGTGCCAGTGATCAACCTATTGCCTTGCAGCTCCCTCTTACAGGTTTTACAGCCTTGATCTCATTCAGGTGGTTATGTTTCATTTCCTCAGTTCACATTATCCATGTACAAATTACAGTAACCAGTCAGTTAACTTTAACCCAGACGTAACAATTACTTGTAGTTAGGGAGTTTACCTCAAGATTCCTCTAGCTCTCTATTCTAGTGCACAGGAAGCGGGTGTTCTAGGTTGGAGATGAGGCCTGATGTCTCACTTCATCTGTGGGTCAGTGACTCCAATGTCTGTTAATTTTGAACTAAACAAAGATTGCTTTTAGAGACAGCAGAAGTCATTTTAGATTTTCCTAACATTTTGTAGGTTTTTAGATTATTTACAAAAGCTCTCAGTATCAGGTGTTCTGTCAACCTAGTAAACACCACAAAACTGTGGTCTTGCACAACTCATCTTTGAGCTGAGATGAAAACATAACGAGTGAATTAAACTCTAGAAGATGGCTGGTTTTTCCGAGGACAGGAAACCCAGAGCTATTGTGGTTCTTGGTGTGGATGAGAAACAGTCAGCCAGAGGAGGCTAGGGAGATGGACGAGATTTCTGCAGACCCCCTAATCAGGACACACTGGGCTGCAGGGTCGCGCTATTCATTGTAGCGTGTGTGTCCAGCTTGTTCACTGAGAGTATGACCTCCGGGTACATCCACCTTCCCACAGGTGTCCAGAGTTCATCCTTTAGGGTAGAGCAGTGCTCCATGGTGTGTAAATGCGGCAGTGCATGACTCATGAATGCTTGGGTTCCTGAACAATTCAGTTTGCAAACAGAAGCATTCAGCAGAATTTTGCTTCTATTTGCAAACTCCACCTAGGGTGACACTGAACCTTGCGGAGAAACTGACTCACTCCACAATCATTTCAGCTCACCACCAGGATCGTTGACTGAGTTAAGTTCATGAACCAAGATACCACTGTACCTCGAAGAGGAACAGCAGGGTCAGATGCAATTTCTATTTTTAGCTTTTTAAGGAAACTTCACAGTGATTTCCGTAGTGGTTGTGTTAGTTTACACTCCTACCAACAACATAGAAACATTCCTTTTTCCCTTAAGCTTTGCCAGCATTTTATCTTATTTGATTTCTCAATGATGGCCGTTTGTTCAAGGGTAAGACGAGATCTCAGAGCTGTTTTAATCTGCATTTCTCTAATGGGCAAAGATGTTGAATTTTTTTTCAAGTATTTATTAGTCATTTGTAATTCTTCTGAGACATGTCTATTTCACTTGCCCATTTTGAGTATCTAACTTTTTAGTCTGATGGATTCTTTTGTTATTAGCACATATGCAGGATATAATGTTTCCATTCCTCGTGTGGGGTTGGTACACATACATAACACATCTTCATTCCTTTTCTCTTCCCCTTTCCCTCACTTCATCTCTCAATCCCTGTGTGTGTGTGTGTGTGTGTGTGTGTGTGTGTGTGTGTTCTTTATATATTCTAGATATTAGCCTTCTGTCCAAGCAGTAGCTGGCGATGTTTTTGTTTTTTTGTCTTTTGTTTTTCTATTCTTTGGGTTGTCTCTTCACTGTCTCCTTTGCTGTGCAGAAATTCTTTAATTTGATATGATACCATTGTCAATTCTTGCTGTTATTTCTTCTGAAATTGAGGTTCTGTTCAGAAAGTCCTTACCTGTGTCTTCCCTTATTTTATCTTCCAGCAGATTATTTGGGTTTTCATATTTAGATCTTTGATTCATTTTTATTTCAGTGTAGTACATGGTGAGATGATTTAAGCTCCTGCCTATTGTCCCAGCATCATTTGTTAAAGAGACTGTCCTTCCTCTAGCCTCTAGTTTTGGCCCCTTTGTCAAAGATCAAATGACCAAAAGTGGCTGGGGTTGTTTCTGCAGCCTCAATTCTCTTCCATTGATTCACATATTATTTTTGTGCCAGTACCAGAATTAATGTTCTGATGACCTCAGAATGGAGCTGGTCTTTCCCACTGGTCTTCACAGGATCCAACATGACAGGGACTGGAACACACCAGTGGCAGAGGGTCGGTCCCAGGAGCTCAAAGCAGCTCCTGTGCTGGGAAGCTGCAGAGCATGGAAACAGCACTGTGGGTCCTAGTACCCTGGATTTTCATAGACTCAGATCTTCCTCTCTCCAGCATCCCCACTTCCTATTGATTATTACTGTGGTGGCGGGGTGGTGGTAGAGGGGGAAACCACCCCTTCCAAGGCTCTCCAGGCAAAGCAGGATCTCTGCGCAGGAGTCCCACTACCCGGGCTGTTCTGAGAGCAAAGGGAAGCCCGCAGCATGTGTGAAGGACCAGTCATTCCCTTTGTAGACAGGAGTGAGACCTCAGGGTTTGAGGGTCTGATGATGTGGGTGATATGAAGTGCTTGGTGAGTCCTGCAAGTGCTCGGAACCCATGAACTTCAGAACAGACAACCCTGAGCCCGTGTACAAAGTGTTTGATGCTAGTGAGTGAATCAAAACAAAATTCACTTTCACCAAAGATCAAATGCCCGTAACTGCAGGCCAAGGTTATTCAACCCAGCCAAATAGTAGCCTGGAGCAGAACGAGTGCCCTTTCCTAAGGGGAATGCCAGCTACTCCGTCTCTGTGTTCTGATATCACAGGGCAGAGAAAGGAAACAGCAGAAGGTTAGATGTTGGTGAGACAGGAGCTTGACAATAACTAGGAATATGTGAAATGATCTATTTGGAAAAGTGTGCAGTATCTATAAGGAGATGGTGAATGTCAGCACAGATATGAGAACCATAAACCTGAGCAGAAAACTAGAAATCAGAAATATAATATCAGAAATAAATACTAGTTGGGTTTAATGATAGCATGACTCAACAGTGGGAGAAATCAGGGAGCTTGATAGGTGAGTAGGAAGTATTAAAATAGGACTACAAAGAGAAGAAAAATGGTACGCAAAAAATTAAACTAAATTCAAGATAGAAAAGTGTCTTAATTTGTGGGACAATATCAAGTACTCCAACATAAGTATATTTGGGGGTCAAGAAGGAGAAGAGGGAAAGAGGAAGAATAAAGATTTGATGAGACATTTTCTGAGAATATCTAAAATTGATGAAAGACATCAAGCTACAAATTCAGAACATTCAGAAGATACAAATCAAGAAAAACGAAGTACCTAGGCACATCGTGGTTAAACCAAAATCAAAGAGCAGATATTAAAATGAGCCAGGAAAAGCACACATAATAGGTAGAAGGACAAAGGTAAGTATAATCACCGACTTCTCAGCAGACCTAATAGTGGCCATTCAGACACAGAAGACCATGAAGAGTTGTCTTCAAAGCACTGAAAGAACACATGAAAGCGCGCGCACACACACACACACACACACACACACACACACACACACGCAAACTGTCAATCTAGATCCCATTTCTTACAAAAATAGCCTTCAAGCTGGGCGTGGTGGTGCACACCTCTAATCCCAGCACTCGGGAGACTGAGGCAGGAGGATGGATCGCTGTGAGTTAAGAGACCAGCCTGGGCTACATAGTGAGTTCCAGTTCAGTCTCAACTACATAGTGAGACCCTGTCACAAAAAACCAAAAAAAAAAGCCAATCTTCAAATACTACATACTGTATAATTTGAAGCTTAGTGAGTTGGAGGGACAATTGGAAGGTAACTAAAAGAGGGGACATGTGGGATCCCTGTAGTGACAGGCTGTCCCATATCTAAACTGCATCTGTGTCCGTGTCCTGGTTCTGATACTTTACTAAGATATTGCAGATGTTATCCCAGAGGGACATGGAGTGATGCTTATATAGGACTCCGTGTGGCTCACAACTGAATATACTACTCTTTCAAAGTGATAAGATTAATTTGAATAACTAAGGCAAAACAAATTTTTAAAACATAAAAGCTAAGAGAAGCTGTCTCTATCAATTCTCTACAAGAAATACTAAGAAGGATTTCCTTAGGCTAAAGAAAAATTATAACAGATCCAACTTTGAATGTGCAGGAAGCAAAAAAGCATCAGAAATGGTTGTGTTTGCATCAAAAGGCTGTATGTGTAATTGTGTGTGCGAGTGAGAGAGAACAGAAGATTGTTCTTTTGACTGTGTATATGTACTCGTGAATGGTGAATTGCATGATTTGAAAGAGTAGAGAGAGAAATCACAGACACACCACCTGAGGCCGCCTGTCCCGAGATGGGTGTGTCATGTGCCCAGGCAGTCAGAAGCCCAGGGAGGGAGCCGGGGAAGCGGGAAGAGAACTCAAGTCCCAGGATATTGTCGAACGCTCCTGGAGAGATGAAGCCACATTTCAAAACCCATGGAGTCGCCAGATGGAGGGGAGTAATGTCTTGCACACTGGATTATGTTTGAGCAGCCGGATCAAGGACTGATTGAGAGGGGATGTGTGTTCCACGAGGTGGGGGTGGGCCAGTGAGGAGAGCTTCCAGCTCCAGGAGGCTCAGGGCTTGAAGCGTTAGGGGTTTGAGTTGTGCTCTGTATTTTTAAATGTGCCTTATGTGATACCTAGTTTTTTAAAAGAAACTTGATCACTGATATCTTGCATATGCGTGCATTGGAGGTGAATCAGGGATAATGCATGGGCTTCAATGTAAAGGCTAAATAAAATAGCCTAAAGCTTCCGGAAGAAAACAGGATCGTACCAGCAATCTTAGGGCTAGGAAAGTTTTGTTAAGAGGCAAAAAGCTTGCCCATCCTGGTAGAATAAAAATGATGAATTATGCTGCATCAAGAAAAATTTCTTCATCACAG
The DNA here is from genome assembly GCF_012274545.1 of Fukomys damarensis. Classification (NCBI taxonomy): domain Eukaryota; kingdom Metazoa; phylum Chordata; class Mammalia; order Rodentia; family Bathyergidae; genus Fukomys; species Fukomys damarensis. The sequence goes on from NW_022900913.1 coordinate 3,302,057, forward strand.
CATGTTATCAATAAAATAATCAGGCAAGTCACAGACTGTGAAAATATCTTCCTAAGGGAAAGGATTTGTGCCAAGAATATGTGAAGAACTGAGACTCAATAGTGAAAAGACAAGCAGCACAATTCTAAGGCAGACAGGTCCTTTACACGGTGGTCGATGTTATTCAACTTTGCTAGTCATTAAGAATACACGGAAGGCCCGAGGAGATGAGGCTATTCCTCCCCTGCAGTGTCCACAGCATACAAGGGTGACCACAGTGACCATGGAAACACGCGGGGACCAATCAAAACATGCTTGTGTGTACAGGGGTCGGACCCCCTGACAAAGCTGAGATTCTCCCATGTTGAGTACATTTCGATTCTGTGACCCAGTAACTCCATCACTAGGTATTTGTCCAAAATAAAAACATACATCCATAAGAGGTCTTTTATGAGACTTTGATATTAGCCTGCATTGTTGATCAACAGTTGCAGTTTGTTATTACTCATCAATAAGAAGGAAGTAGCTACAATGTGTCTGTTTCAAAAAAGGCCTAGAGAACAAGCCAAATCCAGAGACTAACAAATTCCGTAGACAGGGTGGAAACATGTAAAATGAGCAGAGGTCACCATGTGATTGTGACTGTTCAGCTTGATTGTGTCAACTTGATTGGCTTGAGGTTGAGAGAGCAGATGTGAAACCACAGAGGCCCTTGAAGTTGCCTTAACAAGGACACTTCCAGGGGAAAAGGGCTGATCTGCACGCACAGGACGGCAGCCCATGCTGCCACACTGTGATCCTCTGCGTCCTTGTCCGTGCCTCGCCGCTCTCCTGGCCCCACACCCCATGTCAGGGGCCTCTCTGGGGACAGATAACTCTTCTCATACTGAAAAAGTGCTGGAAAGAAGAAAGTACAAGGGTGCGGTCAAGAAATACAGGGAATGGTTAAATGTTAAAAATGTATTACAGCAAAGGACATATGGCTGTGAATCGCCCTCCGTGGAGGAATATTTATCCCGGCATTCTTGCCACTTTCTGCAGCCCGAATGTATTTGATTACATTGTTGCGGCTGCCTTGATGCCCTGAAACAATTTAAAACATTTCCCTCCTGTGTTCATTTTGACTTTGGGGAAGTCAGTAGTTACATGGTGCCAGATTCCGTGCCTAAGGTGGATGAGAAGGCAGCATTATATTTTATTTCGGCATATCAGGGCAGCTATGAAAAGGGGGATTCATGACATTGTGTCTTTTACTATAATAACTTTTTACATTTAACATTCACTATGTGCATTGGTACCTTGATTCACAAACTATTTTTTCTACAATTCTGGTTCCAAACCAAATTGGATGAGCATTGAATTAGTGGTTAGGTTCAATGTTGACCTTATGGGGAAAATTGATTTTGTTTTTGTCCTGTTTGGTTTAACACCAGAACTGTGGAAAGAATTCAGTTTGTGAACAGACATACCACTGTATTTCCATCACTCCTGCAGGTGCTCTGTGGGGTGATACATTTTATGTGTCAGCTTGCCTGAGCTTTGGGTTTCAGTTGTTCGGTCAGACACCAGTGCACCTGTTGCCGTGGAGGTATTTCCTAGGCAAGAGTAATGTCTATCTGCAAGTCACGATGAAGGAGATCACCCTCACTGATGTAGGTGGGCCTCGACCCATTGGTCAAAGGCTACGAGAGTGAAGACTCAAGTTGCCCAAAGAAGAAAGAATTCTGCTCAAAACAATAATATAGAAACCTTGCTGAACTTTCTCATCCGCTGCCTGTGGAATTCAGAAGCAAGATGGCAATGCCAACTGTTCCCCCAGTTTCCAGTCTGCCCTGTGGATTTCAGACTCACCAGCCTCCATGGACATAAAAGACCATTCCTTAAAATCCCCCTCTTGCCTTTTCTCTCTGTCTCCAGCAGTGGTTTGTCATATATCTGCTTATTATCTACAATTTATCTACCATCTACCTTTCTATTGTCTACTTATCTACCATCCCTGCATCTGGTTCCTTCATCTGCTCACTATCACCTGTCATCTACCTGTCACCTACCCGTCACCTAGCTACCTACGGATAGCCCTCTCTCAGTGGATGTCCATCTAGCGGTCATCTGTGTTGGCCACGTCAGGGTTCTAGACACAGACGCACCTGGCCAGCCCAGTCCCGCCCTCCGGGTTCCGTGTCTCCCACGGCTGACACACAGCTTCATCTCCATGGGTAGCGGCACGCCTCCTGTTCCTGGAAGCAGGTGGCCGGCGGGAAAGGTCATTTATTGGAAGGGAAACATTCCCGAAGTGATTGATGAGGGTGGCTTCCAGCTGGCATATCTGGAGACAGGGACATTTATATTTCTGAATCCAGACTCCCTAAATGGGTGTTGTATCGCTCTCCCCATAATTCTTCGTGATGTACCTGTTCATTATTTCCTCCATGAAAAATAGTGGCAAGCTGCCTGCTGCTGAGCTGCAGTCTCTCCGTCTCGGTCACCAGAGAACCTTCCTTCTGTGGGACATTCATGCTGTTGATTGCTCTGGTGCAACCAAGAGAGTGAAGGTGAAGTTTGCAAGATCACTTTGGGATTAATCCCGTTGTGCATGGAGCTATAGAAGAAACGGGTGTGGAGGCTTTTTCTGCATCCCCAACTGCCTGCCTGACCCCCGGCCACCATGAATGCGCTGGTCGCCTCTGCTCCTCCCCTTCAGGAGTGAGCAAACCTTTGATTCTGGGTCCTGGGCTGGAAGCACATGGGTAGCCCAGCGCTGCGTCTGGGAGATTCACTGTCTTCCTTACCCAGGGAGCTGCCGAGTGTGCACAGCAGCCCATCCCAGCTGCCGCAGTCCTGGGGGAACCTGAGACTCGCCAGACCCCAGCTGCGGGCAGCGAAGCGATGGGACAGAGAACAGAAGGCAGGAGGGTGAGACAGGGGAGGACGGGCTGGTGGGGCGCGAGGGTCTGCTCTCCTCCTTCCCGTTCGCTTTAAAGCTGCTGCCCCCAGGCCTGCAGCGTCCTCCCCACGTGGACTTTATGTGCTCATCATAGGCCTCGCTTTTCTTCCTCCCTCCCTCTTTCCCTTCCTTCCCTTTTTCCTCCTCTCTCTCTCTGCGTACTGGTGGTTGGACACTGACTTTGTCTGTTTTCTTGAGACTGAAAAGTTGATTACAGAAATCGTAGGAACCAAATATAATAAAGCTGAGAACCATCTCAGGACTGTAATAAAATCTGTGTGCCGTGAGCCATTTCCCCCAGTTTCCAAGAGCAGCTCTCTGTTGGGATGAGACTCTCGTGGCAGGCGCTCCGTCACCCACTCGCTTTGCTATTCCCAAGCCTCAGTTCCCAAGTGGCAGGGAGGGCGCTGCTGGCTGACAGCACCCGTGATGTTAACAGGGTGGCGGAAGTCTGCCCTGGGGATTATCGCGTCACACAAGCTGGGGGCACAGGGAGAGCTGTGCTCATCAGAAGTGTACACACAGTTGGGGGAGCACCCTTGTTACTCTTGTGTTGGCCTCTTTGCGTCACTTCAGGGATGGTGAAACCGCTGTCAGGAAAGGGCTGTCCCAGGCCAGGCCCCACCAGAACTGGGCCCTGTACCGATCTCGTCTCCCTGCCTGCCTCAGCCTCCCCTATTGCAGGAACCAAGAGTGACTACAGAGCACTGCACGGCGTGCTTGAGCCCAGGACAGAGGGAGTGCGAAAGTGGTGAGCCGGGTGTGTGCAAAGCGAGTCCTTTCCGACCACAGCCCCCGGGTGGACCCATCCTGCTGCCTACCCGGGTTCAGGCTGCCAGTTCCAGAGGGGACCTGGGGTGGCACTGAAGCATGACTCTGCCCTCTGCTCATCCCTGTCCTTTACTGATCCTGTTCCACAACCTCCGGGGCTGCATGGAGAGAAGTAGCAATGCACGGTGGCTCCTGCCAGGGGCATCAAGCACTGTGGGCTCTCAGCTCTTCCCAGAGACCCGCAGCAGGTTTGGGGTCCCGCACGAGGATATCAGACTCCAAGACCCAAGCCAGCCAGGAAGCCTTGTGACCGCTTCAGAGGGCAGCCCTGCTTGAGGGGCCACTTCCTCCTCCTGAGATGTGCAGATGCTGAAGAAGCAACCCCACTGCCCCAGCACCTCGGGCCACCTGGGTGTGTCTCTCTCCCGGCCTGTGTTGGCTTGTTGAGAACCAGAGGTGGTGGCACCCACAGGGGCAGAGACCTCCGATGGAGCTGTGCCCGAGGGTAGTGGCCCTTCCCCAGGTGGGAGGGACACAGAGGGGCCTGTGGTAGTGGGAAGATGTGGATATGAAGGTATATCACAGAGCCACTGTGGATCTTCTCTCAGAGTCACTGTTACGGCTTAGATCCAGATGTGCCCCAATTCTCATGGGCCATAGGTGGGGCTTCCGAAGCTTGATGGGACTGTGGGGGCACAGAGCTGACTCGATGTGGGGAGGTGGGGCCCGGTGGAAAGAGGCAGTCCCTGCGGGCTTGACCTGGAAGGGCCCAGCTCCCTGTCAGGCTCCTCCCTCCTCTCTCTGCTTCCTGTGTACCGTGAGGTGAGCAGTTTCCTCCCCCAGACCGTTCCACCACACTTCCTGCCTTGGAGCTGCCAACTGTGGACTAAAAACCAGAGCCAAATCAACCTCTCCTTCTTGAAATTGTGGGCGTCTCAGCAACTAGAAAGTGACTAAGACAGTCAGTCATGCAGGCGGATGTGTCCATAGCTAGAGTTTTGAAAAGTGGAACTGTGACAGGGCTTTGTCAGAATGATTTTGCTGAGGAAACAGCACACTGCAGAGAAAGTTACCATATACATCTGGTCAGGATACCAACATGCATGACTTTGGGTAAAGAACACTTCATGCCCCACCAGTCATTGCTTATTTTATATGCTGGGATTTTAGACTGCCTGGTTCCTTCTCAAGCAGAAACTAAACTGCCTTTGTTTGTAGGCAGGAGCCGTGAGTCTCTAGCGCCACAATCTGGGGGAACACGTATTTATTTCTGAGTCCAGTAAGTGTAGGAGCTTGGATTACCCAGGTGCCAATGCCAGCCAGAGAGAGCTGGAAGGAGATGGTGACTGGCTGTTCTGGGTCCTGGGGTGGAAGAGTCACTTGGAGATTTGTTCCTCATCCCACGCTGTATCTGGAAAATGCATCACATCAGCTTCAGCCATATGGTACCCATGGTAGGCAGGGTTTGCAAGGGCCTAGATTTCATGCTGGATGCAACTGATAGGGTTATCTTATAATATTCACCCAAGAAGTCAAAGGCAGAGGAGTGCAAGAGATCTGTCTGCACTACCGGTGTAACAATTCAGTGGAGGCCCTGGTCCCACGGCAGTGTCCTGCATGGTTCCATCTGGAGGCCCAGAGCCCATGGCAATGAAGTCCGTATCAAGGACCTGCCCTGGGAAGGCCCAAAGGCCAGTGGTGGAAGCCAGAAAGTCTGCGCCAGCAGAGTGAAGGATCTGGTCCATCAGGCTGAGGGATCTGCACTGGAGCCGGGAGGCAAGGCTCAAAGTGAAGACCAGAGCTCCCCAAATGAGAACAGCAGCCATCCTGGTGACAGTGAGGACCTGAGCTCCTCCAGTGAGAACAGCCAAATTTGCATCAGAAAAACCAGCCTCAGCAAGCTTGGCCAGGAAAATCAGCAGCATGCATCTTCCCCTCCCTTTCTCCTTTTATGCCATTCTGGAAGCAATCTCAGGCGAGTTTTCCATGCCCAGACTGTGCTGACTCAGTTGGGCTGGGTGTTCCCACGCAGGCTGACCATTAGCTAATCCACCACAGAACCATTTCATCTGCACAACGGGCTGCTGCCAAGGCCAGTGCTCACACTAACCAGATGCCTGTCACAGGCTCAGGACAGATAGCATGGTGGCCACAGCACCAGGGGATTTCAAGGAAAGCTCTCCAAGTTGCTATTCTAAATAATCGTACAAACTGACTAGCCCCAGGAGCTCCAATGTTAAAATACAAATAACAATGGTTTGGAAAATAACGGTGGTGGTGTTTGAAACTTCGCTGTAAAAATCACCCCCCATTCTGCCTTTTTTAAGTAATTTACTGCATTAGCACAGTTGTACTACGTCGTGCATATATTCATCATGGGGATTGGTGCATGATACATCTGACTTCTCCTTATATCCCTTTTCCTCCTCCCTCAAGTCTTGGTCCCCTTCCCATCTGCTGAAGATCTGTCACTGTTTCCTGTTATTTATCATTAATTGTTCTTTATTTATACTTCAGGCTACTCACTGAAGAGAAATGGTGTGGTTTTTAAGCTTATGTGTCTGACTGACAGACTCACTACTGCTGTTCACCTGGAGCTGGTGTCCTAACCTCGGGCTAGCCTTGGAGGGAGCCCTTGGGCACACAGTGGGAATCCAGGAAGCACCACTGCTTGGCACTGTTTCCCCTCAGTGTCTCCCCTGGGCTCTCCAGGACCGGATGCCACCCCAGCACAAGGTCCTGAATGCTGCGTCTAGCCTGAGTCACCCTGACCTCCACACTCAGCCTGACAGGAGCTGACCCTGAGCTGGATCCTGTGGGACACGTACCCTAGCAGTGCATGGCCTCGTGGGCACCAGCCTTGCATGGCGATCCAGCTCCCTCCCTCTGCTACACTGTGTCCTTCCTCCCTCCGGCTTACTCTTCCTCTCTCGGCCCAGTCCCAACAATCCTTAGTCACCTCCCTTGTTGCTACGATAAAATACCAACCACTCACAAGTCAAGGAAGGCGAGGTTCATTTGGGGTTCTGCTTGAGTTGTCATCAGCTGGCTCCAAGGAAGACGAGCCTTTCTGTCCGCATCTCTCCAACAGACTCCACCTCCTAACAGAAAGTCAGCTACAAGCCCCATGACCTGGTCACCTTCCCAGCACATGAGGCCATGCGAGGCCTTCACCATCACGACAAAATCTTCTTGAGTTCTCTCCTCTTCCTTCATCTGTGCACGTGTCCGTGCTGTCCTGGGCCCGTTCTTCTGGCTGTCCTTGCTGGCATTCTGCATCTATATGTGTTTGTGAAGTAAACCTAACTATGACTTTGATGCTTCAAACTAATATTTTTCTTAATTATAAAACTAAATTGAGCCTGAGAGGCTCCAGGGATGCAGGCCTGCTCATCTGTCATTGCTGTCACTCAGATTCTTATGACTCTTTGAAAATAAATGTAGTAAAATGCCTCAAGAGCCCTGAGTCATTAATCCTCTTTAACCCAGTAACTGAACTTCTTAAAACCCGTCCTGCTGGGTGAGTTCCAAACTCAAGCTTGAAATTACACGTAGCGCTATCTATGATAGGATAACTCGCAACTGCCCTAAATAGGACCAAATCTGAATGTCCCATAATAGGCCTGTCATAGTTAAATGATCTCACAGGTGGAAGTGAAGATAATAAATATAGCAGGAAAAACATTAGTGTGAAATTGGGTGGGTGGTGAGCTAGGCACTTAAGGACAGCAGAGCGAGTGTGAGCAGAACAGAGGCACACTGAGTGGGGGGACCTCTGCTGTGGTTTTCAAGTGCTGTGTAACAAATATCACCCCAAACCTCGGAGGTAGAAGAGACAAGTTACTTAATTGTTTAACATGTGGACAGAATCATTTATTCTTACTGAGGGAGCATTCTTCATGTCCTATGAAATTCTTGGCCTCGACCTTCTTTAGACACAATTTCCTGGTCAATGAGCATCTCCTTGTCTCTCTTACAACTTGGGGAAGTTGAGTCAGGATGGGAGCAGCGGTCACTAAGAAGCCATGGACAGTGTGGTCAGATCCTGTGACATTCTGTGTTGGCATTTTCTTAGTGGAAAGGGGGGCTTATAATGCTAGTCTTGCCTATATTATGAGCTAATTTTAGCAACAGGTAAAAAGAATGCTATCCCCTGACCTTCCATGGAAACATAAGGTTATAATGCAGTATAATTAAAAAAAATATGGTGAATGTTTAAATTAAAGCAAATTATGACATCAAAGGACATATTGCCGTGAATTCCCCTCAAAATTCTTCCCCTCTCTTTGAACTCACTTATCCCAATCTTTCTTGCCGCTTTCTGAAGCAGCTCTGGAGTCCTCTTCCCCAAATGTCTCCATCTGTGCTATTGTGGCTACCTCGATGACTTGAATTTTTTTAAAAAAATTTTTTCCCCTGTCATGGTCATTCTGACTGGAAAGAGCCAGAAGTTACATGGTGTGGGATCTGGCGAGTGAGGTGGACACAAGACAAGGGCAACGTGTAATATTTCTGTCTGACAAAAATTGCTGTAAGCATTTGATCAAGAAAGGAGTGACCCAATAGTACGGTGACTGTTTAAATAAAAAATTATTACAGTAAAAGACACATTGCCGTGAATCCTCTTCGAGGTACTTTAAATTCTCTCACTTCGAATATCCTTCTCCCATCATCCTTGGCAAGGTGCCTTTTACTGTTTCCTGGTATGCTTTTCTGAATTTAAACACTGCCCCGATGGTGTTCCCAGGAGAGCGTGGAAGGAGGGTGCAAGAGCCGAGCACCTGTCTTGTTCCTCCTGCCTGGGTGACGGGGTGCCACACCCCAGGCTTTCACTCGTTTGGCCTCAGATCAGATTGAGCACCGAGATGATTTTGTTTATTAAGTGCCACAGGACTGGCTTGCGTGCCAGCTGGAGAGCTCACGAGAGAGAACCCTGGGCTTCCTCTGCTGCTGAGCCCCTCTGCTCTGGCAGCCCGGCCCTATACCATTCTTCATGATGAGCTCCCTGTTTGTCTTCCCTGTCTACCTAATGACCCCCTCACTCTCCTGACTGATGGGGCTGGAGAGTGTGTGTGGCCTGGGCACGGGGTGCACAGAGGGGCTCTGAGCAAAGATGCTTTGGCCCCTGCTCCTCCATGCTGCACCTGGACAGAAATGGACTGTGAATGCGGCTCGGTAGGGTTGACCTGCCTGAATACAGGCTTCTGACCCATCACTTGGTTCTCTTAATTAAAGTTTGTTACTCTCCCCCAAAAAACACACGAGTAAGTTCAAGGTAGGTTGTGCATCTTAAAGTGCCAGGTTCTGGTCCAACTACTTCTGAGGAACTTAGAATTAAGAAAGCTGGTGAACTTCAGTGGACTCAGGAATGACCTGGGTGAAAATGCACTGGTGACTTCCCATGGAGCTTACTGACTTCCTGGAACACTGATTCTTAGAGCATTCCACATAGACAAAGGTGATGTACAACAACTTTGTTAAGGCAGTTCCCTGAAAGAGGAACATGGTCCTAATGATGCACTGTGGGTTCTGCCCAAAAAAGTGTCCTTCCAGGTGTGGCTCTCCACGCGTGTGACAGACACCAAGTCGGTCTCTGAAAGTGTGCAAAAGGACCTCCCTGAAATTGCTCAAACCAATTCTGTCAGTGCACTGGACTAGACTAGACAACAGACAATCTTGTTAAAGTTGAACTGAATATAGGAAAATGAAAGAAAAAAAAAGTCATCCTGTCCCAAGCCATTGCATAATTCTCAAGAAGCAAAGACTCAATGGCTGGGATTCTGACAAAAGGAGATTGCATAGAAGAAACCTTGGCATTGTCACTTTGGCCCTCAGGAAATCTGTTGGAGCCAAGAGTTTGAGAATCTGTACAGAGCTTTCCAGAGTCTCCCAGGGCCAAGATAGCAAACCTCAGACATCAAGGGCCAGCAGGAAGCAGAGGCCCTGGGAAACTTCTGAGGCTCTGGCTGGGAATCTCGCAGGATGATACCTAAGAGTCAAGGTCGGCCAGAGGTCAGGCAGGCCCTATGGGACCGCAGCTCTGCTGGGAATCCAGGCAACCCTGGGTCTCTGGCTGACATGGGGTGAGCAGCCCCACCAGGCCCTTCTACCGTGCACTCTGCCTTGGAGCCAGCTAGCCATGGACTGAACCCCCGGGAATAGAGCCAAAGAAGCCTATCCCACTTTAAGTTGAGGTTTCTGGGAACCTTGTCTCAGCAATGGGGAGGGAAAGTAGCTAAGACGGTGACTGAGCAGCTCACCTAGGAGCAGTAAGTGGAAGGGGGCCCCGGTGCAAGCCTGCACTCTCTGGGGTCAAGTTTCCTAACAGGGTAAAGGCTAGCATCCCGCACACGTTGTGCCAGGACCACAAGTGGCCTGGGACCTCAGGGCACGGTTTCCGTTCATCTCCATCTAAAGCAAAATCTGCCATGAGTGTGGCTAAAAATCTAAAGTCCTGAACTCAGGACAATTCACTCTTTACCTTCCCTGAAGAAACAGAGGCCCAGAGAGAGGCTCAGTGGCTGCAGGGAAATCTGTGGAGCTGCCCCGTCCCTCCGCAGACCTCGCCTCAGTTGGCTGTGCTGGTGGAGGGTCACCTTGGTCTGCACACCCAGATCTTCCTGAAGGCAGCAGATCCACACAGGGTGAGTGCTTGGTGTTGGCTGCTCCCCGGAAGCTGATGGTCACCCCAGTGCCACGTGTCCAGCCTGTACTGGGACGAGCAGGGGTCTGGAGGCTCAGCGCAGTGATGAGGCCCAGCGTCACCCAGCACTGTGAGCCCAGGGAGCCAGGAGCCAGCTGCACTCCTGCATCCAGCCCCATCCACCAGCTGTGGCTCCAGCTGCAGCCCCGCCAGCCCTGAGGGAGCATGGCAGCCTGTGTCCACGCACACGCACAGAAGACAGGGCTGCAGGGCACAGGAAGCTCTTCAGCGGCAGCTGGATACGGAGTTGCCAGGAGTCCTCGGCTGGTGGCACTGGGGATGTAGGTGGAATGGGCACCACTGCTGCTGCCCCAGCTGGCCGTACCCTTCCTGCCAGCCCTGAGCACAGAGGCCAGTCGCTCATCGGTGGCAGGGAAGGAGGTCAGGAAGTTTCGACGACATCCTGGTACAGACGGATGCCCCACTGTGACAGCAGTGTCACCCTGCGGGGATAAGTACTTCATGACCGCTGCAGTATTTCTTGTGAGGCAGGTCTCACTTCGCATTCCAGCCTGGTCCTGAACTCACAGTCTTCCTGCCCCGGCCTTCTGTTTACTGAGGTTGCGGGCACACACCTGCTAGACACAACGCTTTGTTTTGTTTTAAGAATACCAATGCCTCTCTGTATCTTGCCCTTTCTTGCCGAAGTTATCTGTTGGTTCATGCTATAATCTGCACAAAGAGAATTGCCTCATCCTTTTTGTTGTTGATTTTACACAGGGCCTTACTAGGTAGTCTAGGCTGGCATTGAACTCACAACCCTCCTGCCCCAGCCTCCCGAGTGCTGGGATTTCTGCTGTGCTCCACCGAGCCAGGTGATTGCAGCTATGTTTAGCTGTTATTACCCACTGGCAAAGTCTTCCCTTGACCAAGCTTTAGACAGCTCACTTATTCTATGATAAGCTCATGGCCAAGCAAAGGATCCTGTTGGTTGTCTGGTTGTTTTTTCCCCACCGACTTGCACGCATAATCACCCTGGCCTTCAGTGGGCTTTGTAAGTGTCCCCTTGCCTTGATGTCTTTTAACATCTGCAAAGACAAAGCCTTGCTGTGAACACCCAGCTGTCCCTGTGGACTGGGGTTGAGCTTGATTCTGTACCGAAGAGAGTAAAGTCTCTGTTGCCTCTCCCTGGGAGATGTCTGAGAGAAAAACGTCTCCTACCTGATTGGCCAACGTTCAAAGCCCAACTCCTCGGACACATCTGCCTTGGCGAAGGAATGCCTTCAGGTGATCGACAGAGGGGTGAACGCCTGTGGCTGCAGCTAGCAAAGCCATCACCTCCCTGCTCCAGGCTACTGCTTTGTAGGATTCTAACTAAAAAGCAGAAGCAGGGTCGAAGGCAAGAAGGGTCCTTGGGTAAAGCTGTGTGTGCTCTACCCCTGCCCACCCCATCCTGGAGCACTTGGTCTCAGCCAGCACTGTCCAGCCTCCACCATGGGTGACTTCATCTTGCTGCGGGCCGACTCATGGTCACAGCATGGGTGGGGATGCGCTGGACGCCTGGACAGTGGCCCTGCAAGATGGAGCTACTTTGGCTCAGGTTCGGAGGACGATTCTCAGTGCATTCTGTAAGCCCCAGGGCCTCAATCCCAGAGAACAGCATTGCCCAGGTGCAGATGAGCCCCCTGTTTTCTGAGAGCCGAAGGGCCCGAGTTTGAGAGTGGCCAGGATTGGCTGGGGATTCTTGACAAATTTTTATTTGCTGGGGAAAGAACACCCTGAGAAGTGATTGGCCCCTTCCCTTGACACTCACAGCTGCCAAAGGTGGACACACTCACTGCCCCCTTGGCACAGCATTTTGTCACTGTCTCTGTGTGAGCATGTGGGGCTGGGTGGGGCAGAAAGAGATGATGCTCTGTTGAACCCACCCTGTGCTCCACGCCCAGAGGCTGTGAGGGTCTGCATTTGCACTCCGGGAGCACCAGAAGTTCTGAGGTGGTGACAGTTGACAGGGGCAGCCAGGCAGCCAGAGAGACATTTAGAGCTGACAGCATTACATCAGCAAGGAAGGCTGTGCTGGGTCCTGGGGCACAGAGGCAGCCATGCAGCCTGGCCAGGCCATTAGGGTAGAATATGATCCACACAGGGGATGAAGGAGCACACTCCTTGATGTGTCTGGGTGGGCCATGCAGCGTGACCTTGGTGTCAGGTCCCTTCCTCTTTCCTGTCTGACACCATTCCCTGCTGTGCTTCCCAGATGCCATGAACTAAGCATTTTGCTCCAACACGCCCTTCTACCACGATGTTCCTGCCGTGGAACTAGCTGACCACGGACTGAATCCCCTGAAACCATAAGTGAAATTAACCTTTCCTCCTCTACCCTGGGGTGTTGCATATTGTGTCCCAGGAAAGATGACTAATCTACTAAATGAAGACAAAATGGAGACTTCTAGTCCCCACCATCACTGAAAGTAAGAAAACCATGCATTAAATGGAATGTGTTGTTGAGTCGAGTCCAGTCCTCACACTGTCCTCAATGTCTAGCATATATCGTAGGTGCTGTTCCAGATGAGGGCCTGGGTTTGAGAGTATCCTAGAGTCAGGCTTACGTTCTTGTACTTTCTTGTGTTTGGCAGGGGCCAGAGAAGCATCCCGCACAGACGAGAGTGCTGAGAGATCTCTGGTTGGAGAGACCCTCTGGCTACATTGCAGAGAAGAGAGGATGAGAAAGGAAGTGGGAGATCTCGGGGCTCATGAGGACCTCAGCCAAGGGCACATCGTGTGGCAGGGAGAGCCAAGTTCATAAATCAGTGTGGCTTATTGGGGAAGAACTGCAAAGCCCTGCAGGGGTGAACATCGAGCCCAGTCCTCGGAGGGACCACGAGAGAGAGAAGGCCAGCTTATGTCTGATGCTGTTATAGCAGCACTGTGCATCCAGAAAGTTGTGCTCAAGTCCCAACCCCTAGGACCTGAGAATGTGACTTTGGTTGGAAGTAGGGTCTCGAGGTGCAGTCAAGTTAAACTGAATCATACAGAATTGGGTGGTCTTCATGGCATAGCTGGTGTCCTTGTATGGACTGAGAGACAAAGAGAGGGACACAAGGGAAGGCCATGCAGAGGGAAGCCAAGAGATCCCAAGGGTTACAGGGACCCATGGAGAACTAGGAAGCAACGAAGCCTTCCTGTCGGGAACTTGGAGACACTGCCTGCACCTTCCTGTCAAGCTCCCATCCTCAGAACGTTCCAGAGGTTTAACCACCCCCCTCTGTGGAGTTCTGTTCCATGGCCCTGGGAACCAACACACATGGATCTGAAGGGCAAAGAAAAGGCAAAGTAGGTTGTAGGCATAGGGGAGTCAGGGAGGCCACACATGTAGTAAAGAACATCGGAGAGACAAAAGATAAGAGAGAGGAAGGGAGGGACTAAATCTGTGCAGGGTGCTCTGAAGGTCAAGGTCAAGACTCCAGACTCCAGCTGGAAAACCACTCACAGCTAGTGAAAGTCATCCCAGGTGTTGAGAGTGCAAAGCTTCTCCACAAGCTGATCAGAAATGAAAAAAATACACCAACACAGAGGACTGGCCGAACTCCTGCTGGCCCATGCAGGAGGAGAGTGTCTTGGTCCCCAGGGCTCTAGGGGATGCACTCCCGAGATGCGTGGCTCATTCACTCCTGAGAGTCAGAGGGCACCCAGTGTCCAGGGCCACAGATTCCTGGAAGGGACTAATCTGTGAACCAAATCCCTAGATGCCGGGGACCTTGCATTGGTTTCTAGGGGGCAATAACAGAGCACCGTGCACTTCACGGCCTAAAACCACAGACATGGATTCTCTCGCTGTCCTGGAGGGCAGAAGCCCAGCACCCTGGAGCCACAGGATGAAAGCCTTGGAAGGCTTAGGAGAGTCCTGCTTCATCCCTGCAGCTTTTTCTGGTGGCTGGCTGTCCTTGGTCTTCCTCTAGAAAGACACGTCCCTCCACCTCTGCCTCGCTGAGTGCCTCTGTCTCCTCCTTCCATCAGGATAGCAGCCTGAGGAGCAGGACTTTATTTAACTGATTACATCTGCAAGGACCCTCTCTTCCAGTAAGGTCTTGTCCTCCGGCTGAGGTGGGCTTGGATTCCCGGGAGCCTCTGACCCAGGAGGGACCTTCCAGGCACCCGAGGTTGGGTCACAAGTCTCCTCGTTTTGTCTGACTTACATATCCATGTTGTAATGAAGACTTCTTCATGGTGTTGGTGGTTTTGTGGAATTGTCTGATAATAGTAAATAGATGGAAAGTTTTATCTGCACTCACAAACCAGTTTTGAAAAAAATAGTTATATCTGAGAAATCAATAACTTGGAAAATATGGGTATTTTTTCCTAGTATAATTGAATACAGATATGGTGTTAAAAACCAGTGACAATGTCTGGTACACCTTATCTATCTTCTACAAAGTCATAAAACCTGGATATTTCATGAACTTGAAATGCTTTTCCTTAGCATTACCAAACACATGGCCTCTCTGCCCGGCTCCACAGGAGGAAGTGTGGGCTGGAGGCCACTTCTGTCTGGAATGCAGTTCCTCCATGGGCATTCTTCTGCTCAGGGTTCACCCTGAGAGTGGCACAAGCAGGGTCAGTGTGTTTCTTACTGGCTCTTAAGTATCTCCATCCACTTCCCTCCAACACAATTTGCTGTTGCTGGGGTGCCCTGGGTGGCTCGTGCCTTACCTTCTGACAGGGAAGGTGAATCTGCAATCAGACGCCCTTAGATGCACTGGGCTTTCTCCTCTGCTCGCCCTCTGAGTCTTCACTTCCTGTGTTTATGTTGTGTAACCAGGTTTACGTTTTACAGCCTGAGAGCGTGGTGGCTTCGATTCAGCATCCCCGATGTCACCTTCCTGAGGCTCGGGGCACCGAGTCCGTCCTGTGTCTCAGCAGGCTTAGTCATCGCCTTTCTTTTCTCTTCTGATTCAGAAAGATAGAACTATTCAAATGTTTTACTGTGAAATTAGGAAGGTACAGATAGATTGCTTTTCAGGAGTGTTCGCTTTTCAAAGGAATGTAAGATTAAGGTGCGGACATCTGCAGTCTGTGAAAGCCCTTGAGGGTGCATCTTTTCAGTAAAGAGATTGTCTATTTGCTTTGATTAAACACAGCAGCTTTTCTTGCTGCCAAGAACCCACCTGGGCTTCCTAAGGCTCTCCCCACCCCCCGGAAAGGGAACCGACAGGCATCACAATGAGATTTACTCAGAGCACAAAGCCCAAAGAGGCTCCCAAAGGCTCCGGACTGGTTGAACTTCAAGAGCACACGTAGCCAGCTTCTTAACATCTCTGCTATTAGAGGTTTGGCCAGGCATCTCCAGGAACCGGCCCCTGCTCTGTGTCCACCGAGTCACCGCCTTGTCCAGGCTAACACAGCTCACAGTTGGTGGGGGGCACGCATCCTTGCTGCAGCCCTGTGGTCCAGGGGGGTCGCAGGCAGCAGTGCCTCTGAGACAGGCACGGTCAGTTCTAGAGGTTGGAGGGGGAGCGCACAAGGGTGTGGAGGGGAACAAAGAAGGTGGACGCGGCCTGCCGGGCTCTCGATTGGTGATGCTGATGGAGGTGACGGCAGTGACAGCGGTGAGACCCTGACTGTGAGGGTGACAGGGACAGTGGCAGTGACGACGGTGAGCACAGGGACGGTGACAGTGGCGGCGGTGGTGGTCGTGCTGGCTCCCGTGCGGAGAGCTTACCATGATCCTGTGCTCACCTCTGATTTGAGCTTCTAGTGTAGGGATGTGGTTATTTGGTTATTATTATCAGTCTGAGTTAACAGGCTCGGAGAATCTCCTCAGTGGAAACTTCTTCTGCTGGTGTGGACAGTTCTTTTGGGAAAACCATGGTCTGGCCTCTTGGAAGGGTCCTCTTCCCAAAGACCTGTTCTACACTCAGTGCTGAAGTCCAGATGCCATCTGTGCACATGAGGGGCAGAGGCTGAAGGCAAAGACACAGTGTTTGGGGCGACCATGGCTGGTCTAGGCTCAGTGCTGCAGCCGGCAGCAGGAGCAGTGCTGGTGCCGTCCACAGGAGGATGCTGGGGGAAGCATGGGTCGGTGCAGGAAGACACCGAGGGTGACATCTTCCCATCCCCAGGCCTGGGTGGAGCTGCTGGAAAGAGGCACCACCCAGGGTCAGGAGACCTCCACAGAGCCATATTTGTACATGTGTGCACCTGCACACGTGTGTGCAGGTGCACACACACACACACACACACACTGATGACCTCCCTGCCAGAGCTCAACAGAAGTCCAGCTTTTTGAGGTGTCTGGGATCCTTGTACCAGGTGCTGCTTTCCTGGCCAAAGGATGCACCTGGCCTATAATTAAGTCACCGTAGGCCCTTGGAGACTTCAAGAAGAGCCTCTTTAGAGCAACTCTGCCCTTCTGCTCCCCGAAGAACACCCTTATTTTTTATGCTCAAAGTTTTGCTTTTTCATCCCATGAGCCTTTGTGTTTTTAAAGGCACCAAGCACAAAAAGACTCTATTTTGAACTCACACATCAAAATCTAGTCCAAGGGGAATCAGAAATTCTCTCAGAAAATATTTCTACCTGGAGCTCTCAAGTTTAAGGTGCCTGTGCTTTCAGGTTTGACATTTGAAAGTATGTGTTTTCCCCATTTCGGTGAAACACAGCACACATACACAAAATGTAGAAGCCTGCAAAGTACAGCCAGTGGCTCGTTATCAGTTCATTCTCCGGTGTTACCGACACCCAGGCCCAACCACTTCTCCCACCACGTGTCTCCTGACAGCCTGCATCAGCTGTGCCTGTTTCTGAATTCACAAAGGAACAGGCACTGCACTGGGAAAATGATGGGGCCAACTGGGGCCCTGACTGAGGCTGTCGTGCCACATAAGGCTGTGAGGATGCATCTGTGGGTGACTAGGCTGGGGAGCTTGCAGGTGGAGTTACCCTTGTCCCTCAGAACTGGCCGGGCTCAACACCTACTACTGCTCATTTCAAGGGCCAATATCTTTCTGATGACTTCTACTCCATGACTGTCATCCTTTGGTGTCCCAACCCAAACCTGGTGCCTAACCGAGTACCCTGCCTTACATCCCCTGCCCCGGCTCTGAATCTGTCTGAGACCCTGCTTGTCTTCACCCATTCTGTGTCTTGCTTCAGAATGAGGGCAGCTTTCAAGAGTGACGTGGACCAAAATGTCAGACTTGCCTGTCTGATTCATTTTTCTCTTAAACCTTGGCCCTGTGATTTTTTAAAAAATTGGTGTGTTAGTTTTATGACACCTTTAAATATGCTTAAACAATATTGTTACAGTTTATTTCTAGATGCCCCCCAAGAGCTTCATGCAGTCATCAGGATGGGCTGTGGACACTAACCACATTATGGGGCTGAGAACTGGCTTCCTGTCAGGAGCTGAGTCCGGTTGGAGGTGGTCACTGTGGGTGAGGCCTGAAGGGCCCATCTCCCTCTCTGTTCCCTCCTTCTCTCTCTGCTTCCTGTCTTCCATGCCCCGAGCAGCTTTCCCTGCCGTGGCCGCCTGCTGTGCTGTCCAGTTTTAGAGCCAGCCAACTATGCAGTAAAATGTGAACCAACATAAATTTTTCCTGGATGTCACATATTTTGTTTCAGCAATGAGGGAAGTAGCTAAGACAAATATATTCTGGTTGTTCACATCGTGGAAGATCAGTCTGATAACACGGGGGTGGAAGTCACCAGTATCTTGACCATCGACTGGGTAAATCGATGTGACAAGGATGTTGTCCATAACACATGGAGAAGTAGCTGAACCCACCCAGCTAGGTAAGGCCCTGAGCCCGTTTCTGTTTCCATGGCCACAGTCACACCAAGAGACACCTGTCACATCAGTACTGCCAACCTGCTACCCTGAATGCCATGGCAAGTGAACCCCTACCACCTTGCTTGTGTTTCCTGCCATTAACTGTCTATGAGATCAACATGAAGGTCACTGATGCCAGGCACCATGCGGGGACACCTGGCTGTCCTTCTTATGTCCCCACTGCCTTGGCTACTCCCATCAGCCTTTCCTTCCAGAAAGGTGGCTTTTCCTGCCCAGTGATTGTCCTAACACTCTCCTAAGTCTGCCTTTGTCATGGTACACGTGGCCGACAATGATCTGAACTTTTCTGGTTCACTTTTATAGCTATCATTTGCAGAGCCATTAGTGTGAGCCCAACTCTGCCCTTAAGTGCTTTTCTGTAGGTCTCCACTATGCCTGCTCACATCATTCAGCAATTTCACATTTCTACGACCACTTTACAGACCAGGCAACAGGCTGGAGGAGGGGAGTCTGATTGTCAAAGATCACAGAGGGTGGCTCTGCAAGAGGCCAGGTGTCAGCTCAGGTCGAGCTGATTCCAAACCTGTGCTTTTGACCCTGCAAGGACACTGTTTTGTTCAAGCATCTTGTGCAGAGAGAATCACCCTAACCACTTTCCAGAAAAGACCACTTAGGAACAGAGAAGGCTTCATTCATTTCTACAAATGAGGAGTGTCCAGCGTCATCTACTTTTACTTAATAGAACTCTAACTGAGGAAAGCGGACATATAATCACCTACAGGTAGACATCTTACAACTTTCTTTACTGTCCTTTCCTTTTGTTTTGAGGTTTCTCTTTTACCAGAAGATGATGAGTTTAAATTACTAGGTAGTTTTACTTGTATACATGAGCACGCATGACATCTTGTGTGTGTAGTATCAGGGTTTTGGCTAAACATCAGTCTAGATGGTAGTATGATGCTATTTTTTAGATGTGATTAACATGTAGTCAGCAGGCTCAAAGCTGAGAAACTACCAGAAATGTAGGGGAAAAGCTCTATGACAATGTTGTGGGAAATGATTTTTGGGATCTGATCCCCAAATCACAGAAAACAAAGGAAATTCAGACAACTGAGATTGCACCAAACTGAAAAAGGAAACAATGAATGAAGAAGTAATGCACAGGATGGAGAAAAAATTGTGAACCATGCATTGGATAAGGCATTAACATCCAAAATATATAAGGAATGCATTCAATAGTGAGTAATCAATAACTCAGTTAAAAGACATTTCTTAACAGGATACACAGAAGTGGCCAAGAGATTCGTGAAAAGTTCTCAGCATCACTAATATCAGGGAAATGCAAATTAAAATCATAATTAGTTATAACTTCACATCTGCTCAACTGGTTTTGTCAAAAAGATAAAAGATAGTGTTAGTGAACGTCCAGGGAAAAAGAAGTTGACTGCACATGGTTGGCAGGCATAATTTATGGGGGACAGCAAGAGGTTCATTAAAAATTTAAACTAGAACTACCATATGAGCCAGCTGTCCTACAACTATGGGTCCAAAGGGACTGGCATCAACCTCCAAAAACAGGGTTGGACACCTAAGTTCAGGGCAGCACTATGGACAAGTGCCAAGATACAAAATCAATCTGTGTGTTTACAGGAGAATGGATCAAAAATATCATCTATCTATCTATCTATCTATCTATGCATCCTGGAATACTCTGTGGCCTCTGGCCTGGAAGGGTCCATCTCCCTGCCAAGCTTCTTCTTCCTTTCTCTCTTCTTCCTGTCCACCATGCCATGAGAAGCTCTCCTCCACCCAGCCCCTCAGCCGTGGCATCCACTTCAGAGCCAGCCACCTATGGACTGAAACCTCTCCAAACTGTGAGTCAAAATAAACCTCTCCTCCTGTAGATCGTGAGAGTTGGGTATTATGTCTCAGCCACAAGAAAGTGATTCACACACTGTTATTACTTGTCAATTAAGAATAAGTAAAGCAAATATTAGTAGAAAAATCCTGATTTGCAAGCTCAGGCTGCGGGATGATTTTGGATCCTGCTGTGAATATGTCCAGGCCACCCCAGCAGGGGCCTTGGCAACAACCGCAACAAAAGCATTTATCTTCTTTTGGCTGTTGCTGTTCTGTGGAGTCAGGAGAGAAAGAGATGAAAAGAAGAAAGGTGTTGCTTTGCTCCTTTGTGTCAGAAAAGCAGTACACTTTTAGCTTCACTTTTTATCCTCTTCCAATTTCCTTATCTTGAGTCTCACAATGGTTCTTTGCAGCAAGACAAGACAAGTCACCCTGCATCTAGCTCTTGTGTATGCACTGTCCAGAGACAAAAGGAGGCTGGGAAGGGATGGCAGGCCAGCTGTGTAGATGGGCTATCAGGGCACATCACAGAGAAGGCTCCTTGAGGGCTAGTCTTTCCGGCCAACTTCTACTCAGATTTTGCCTGACTTGGCTTCCACCAAGGAATTCTGTGTGCGCTTGCTTTCCATGGCAGGAGTGACGGTGATGAAACTTTCCTTGGCCTAAGCCACTCACTGGGGACTCTTGGAGAGCACATTGGAAGTCAGGGAGAAACATCCCACTTTCCTAGGCCTTCATTTTCAGGGAGGGGCTGTCTGCAGTTCAGCAGATTTTCAGGAGGTTCCTATTTCACGGAGAAGCATAGTAAATAAAGTGTGCTCACATCAACTCTGTGAGGTACAGGGTGCAGAGTCACACTTGAGACCCTTGCCAGAGTCGGCTCCTCCAAGGAAAGGAGGGAGGCTGGAGGGTTTGTGTCCAGGCACACATGTGCGTCTGCACACATGGTGGTGGGGAGATGTCAGGGACCATATTATGTCCCTCCCCAGTCCAACACTGAAGTCTGGATCCCTAGGACTCGGGATATGGCCATTGCAGATGTGAGCAGCTCTTATTCAGCGTGGTGAGTAACTCTTCAAAGGGGAAACTAGGACACAGGTCCAAGCCCACAGGATGATGCCTTGGAAATGGGAAGTCACAGACGGGAGGGGTGCTTCTGCTCACCATGGGGTGCTGAAGATATGCCCCGATAACACCAGGAGCCCAGAGAGGGGCCTGGGACAGATTGTCCTACACAGCCCTCACGGGGACCAGCCCTCCTGACTCCTCGGTCTAGGACACCAGCCTCCCAGCTGGACTGAGAGAGGACAAAACTGTTGGTTAAGCTGCCCCATCCGTGATTCTTCGTAATGATGTGCGAGTCAGCCTGACTCCATCTTGTGCCTCGGCACCATTTTGTACCTATGCTTGAACAAAGCACCCCAAACCCCCACATCCTGCTGGGCAGTAAACTCACTGCAGTTGCAGGATGTTGTGTAGCTCACCTAGGGTGTGTGAAACCTCTTTGTGCACCTGCTAACCTGGCATGTCTCTGCTTCTGTAAGATTCCACTTGCTCTTCCCTGAGCCCTCCCCAGTGGAAAGCATGATTTCAAGGGAGAAATCAAACTGCTTCCCACGGCTGAGGAAACTTTCTGGGCGCCAGCCCCCCTCTGCCACCAGCTATAATAAAGGGCTTGAATGTGGTACACAGTGTGGTGCATCTCTATGGTTTGAACTCACTTTTCCACAGCAATGAGGGCCCTGACAAACTTGTCCACCACCCTTTGAGTGTCACAGAGCCCTCTCTGTACAAGAGGTGATTGACATTCTCAGTGAAACTGAAATCCAAAATATTTATTACAGTAAAACACACAGTGCCATTAATTCCTTCAAAATCCTCCCCTCCCTTCTAACACGCTTATCTTATTGTTCTCACCACTCACTGAAGCAATTCTGGAAACTCTCTTTCATGTCTTTAGCTGTGCTGCCATGGCTGCTTAGGTATCTTGAACTGATTCAAAACGTTTACCTTTCATAATCCTTTTGACTATGGGGAAGAGTCGGAAGTTGCACAGTGCCAGATCCAGTTAATGAGGTGGTGAGGACACCATCATGTTTTTCTGCGTCCTTGGATGGCACCAAGAAGCAGCATTCACCATATTTTTGATCATAGCTCATAAAGATACTCATGAAAAAGTTCTTCCAGAACTGCTCCAGAAAGTGGCCACAAACAATGGGATAAGTGTTTGAAGCAAGGGGGCATAATCTGAGGGGGATTCATGGCGATGTAATAAATGTTTACTGTAATAAATGTTTTTTGTTTGAGCACTGACCATTTGTTTTGATCGCATCTTGTATTTTTCATCCTTGAGGCCCTGGGTTCAGGTTCCTAGAGAGGAAATAAGGATTCAGGGACAGATGCTCCATGGTGTGAGCTCTTTGCTGTAGCGCAAGTGTGAGGTTCTGAGCTCCCCTTAGCAGATGTGGGCAGGTTAATGCACCAGCCCCACATGAAGGTCATCACCGACCCAGGTCTGGCACTCTGTGCAGCCCTTTCGGGGTTCTTGTGTGTGTTTAGAGGTAAGTGCGGAGGTGCACGCCAGCGAGGTCTGGGAAGTGGTTTGCTATTTGGATCTCTCAGCCCTTGTGGTGCTTGAACATTTACTACCAAACTCACTGAGCATCAAAAACCATCTTAAGATGGAGATTGGTCTTTTTTTCTTTATGGTTCAATAGTTCAAGTTGGCCATGATGGTTTTTATATCCTGCCTCAAAGCAAAGAAGAAAATAACCCAGTCCGTCAAATGCCAAGAACACATCAAATGCAATTAAGAGATCACAGCGAGAGAGAGAAAGCAGGCTCAGTCTGACACCCAGAACATACACCCTCCTTTCTGAAGATCTGCAGCAGGCAGTGGAGCACATTCCACGTCTCGGCATCACCCTTGCCTGTGACCTTGACTGTGGGGTTGGAAGCCTGGAACCTGTCCTCCTGGAGCTCAGAAGAGAAGGGAGATGTTGGTGCAGGTCAGGTCTCAGATAGGATGCAGAGGGCAGGTACATGAGGGAAGGGCACCTGCTGGGTGTGGAAATGCAGAGCACAAGTGAAGCTGATCCGTTGGGCTCTACCAGCTCGGCTTTGGAGACACCCCAGGCCCTCCCTTCCAACTCCTTTGCAGAACAGCTGTACCCGTCTTCTTGTCTCCTGGTCTCTGGGCTCCCGGCTCACCTGGCCCTTTGAGGAAGCACAGTAAGGTCGAGGCCACTCAGCTGCCGGTCACTGGCACCATGTGCTGTTGGTTCACTTCGCTAATGTCCTGCTGACTTAGCAGCAACTCACTGCAGGACTTCTGAGAGCCCGGCTTTCCACTCCAGTGCTGGGGGTCAGTGGTACATAGGGAGGAAGGTCTTGGAGGTCGAGCGACACAGGGGTCAGGACTGCAGGACTAGGCTGGGAAATGGTTGTTTCAGTACCATAGACTTGGCCAGTCCTCACGTTAATCATGCTGCTTGACCTCTGCCGGATGGGTGCTGTGGCCCGGCGAATTCTCCTGTGCACCCTACAGTGTTCAGCAATGCTTCCAGCTCTGAGCACTAGATGCTAAGCTCCTACTCTGGCTCTCCGCAGTCATGACACCAGTGTCCCTCAGAGGCGAACTCATCCTGCCTGAGAACCACTGGCTCAGACCAAGTGAGTTCTACTCATTATTCTTCAGACTTCGCCTGTGCTCAGTGGGACAGGCGGAAGCAGGACACTGAAGGGGGGATGTGCCCAGCACATGTGTGTTTGTTTAGGTTCGGCATTGCCTTATCTGGGGACGGTGGGGATGGTTACTCCCAAATTGCCATCTGTCGCTGCTCATTAGAAAGGCTTTCATTTGAAACCTGTGCTGGTTTTTGCCCTCTTTGAAGAGAAGAGTGAAGGAGGTCACAGGGATTAATGGCTGCTAAAAGCTGTTCTCTTCCAATGCATCTCCAAGGAAAAATAATCACCATGGTTTCTGAATGCAAAGCCATGAAATAAAGATGCCAGAGTAGCAGGACATCTCCAGCCAGACAGTATGGCAACCTTCCCCTTACCTTTCATGTCCTTTTTCTCAAACATCCTCACCAGGTAGCTGCCAAAGAGGTAAAAATATTTCAGCAGAATCTTTTAACCCAAAATATTATGAAGTTTAAATTAAAGTCCCCAACGTGGCAGCCAGCCTGCCTGGAGTTCTCCTCTGCAGTGGGGTTTTCAAGGGCCCCGTCTGGGGTGGGTTTCTGAACTGCCCCTCACGCGCTCCTCTCATGCTTGGCTTAAAAGTTTCCCCACCTGTTGAGTGTGCTGTTCTCCTTGTGAATTTTGGCTTCTCTGCATTCAACCCATCCCCTGCCAATGTGGTCCTCTCTGCAAGCCCTGAGCTTAGCTGTGCCATTAACTGTGGAGCCAGCTCTGTTCTCTACCTGCCCTGCCCTTGCCTTCCTCCTACTAGAGAGCCTCCTTCCAGTTTGTTTCCTTCCCAGCATAGAAACACTGCTGCTGCTCCAAGATGTTCTTCCTCCCTGCTCCCTTCTGCTCTATTTGGGGCCCTGCACATGCTTTCCTCTGTGCTCTAGTCTTTTTCCACCGGCCCACGTGCCGGCAGGAAGCTGGAGACCTGGCCAAGCCCATCCTCGGCTCGAAATGCTGGCCGGGCCCCTGCCTCATTGCTTTACTAGAGAGGCAGGGCCATGCTGAGGGAGGGAGGGAGGGGTCTGTGAGATGTGGACGTCTAAGTGCTTTGCCAAGTTAATGTATAAATGAAAAGCTGTTTATTGATTTTTACTGATCCTGTCAGCTTCTGTCTCTGGCCAGCATGCTCTATCCTATTCAGACCTAGTGGCTTTTACATTTCTTCTTACTACAGTTTTTCATGTGTTCTGCAGAACGTTCCTAACGTACATGAAGATGCACGCACACTCTGGGGTCCTTTCCCTCTAAAATGACTCTGATGCTGATGCCTTAGTAAGAGCTAGTGTCTTGCAAGCAGAAGAGACTGCCTGGCTTCAAATGACAGGGATCCATTGCTGGTGAACAGAAAGCTTTCCCCACATCCTACCTTCTTCCCTTTCCCTGGGGGCTCAGCATGCCAGGACAATGGACCAAGATGTCCCAGCAATTCCCTTACCCTCTTCTCATATTCCTTTTTGGACAAGGTATAAGAGGAAGAGACAGACAGAAGAAAAGAAAGATGTTTCCCTCTGTGACCTGGAGAGGGCAGCATTTAGCTTAGACAAGGCCAACTGGCCTGCTTGGATCATTCAGAGGGGCTGCAGGGACTCCCGGGGCGGCTGGAGAAGCCAGAGTCCAGTGAAGAGGAGATGGCCTTAGCCTGTGCTGTCTGCACCAGTGTAGGGTGGGGAACGACGTCCGAGTCCGGCTCTGGCTGGCTCTGTAGTGGGGTTGCTTGGAATTCTGCTGCATGACAGCATCCTGGGAAGTTTCATGCTTCCGTACTTGGATGCTGAAAAAGAATCCACTTAAAGTGCTGACCTGGGTTAGGCCACTCCGCTGGTCACCCTTGAGCAGCGGCGCACACTGCAGAGTCAGAGACATTGTGAGCCGAGCTTCTGTTCTATCATCTTTGCTTTCCTCTCACCCACGTGCTCTTCCCCATGAGCTGCTCTGCGCTCCTGAGGGAGCTGCTCCCTAGTTGGCAACCTTCCAGCCCAGGAGGCCTTGAGGATGTCAGCCCCACTGGACAGGTTTGCAGAATGGCCTCTCCTCAGGGTACAGAGGAAGGGCTGTCTCCCACACGAGAGGAAGCTCCTGTCTGTTTCCTGTTCCTACCCAGTGGGCTGGAGAGGATCTTGCTGCACGCCCACCTCAGACTGGAGACTAACGGCTTCATGCTGTCCGCGCTAAACGTGATCGCACAGGCTGTGCCAGCTGGGCCACGTGCCATCGGCCAAGCCGTTCACAGCCACAGGGAGCACAGGGAATGCAGCACAGTCCACAGAGACCACAGCCTTAGGAATGGGGCTTTGTGGGCTTTTCAAGCAAGCTGGCTTTGTAAATCACTGGGCCAGAGGAGGAAAAAGCAAGCGTTACATTTCCCAATTTGTGCTTGCTTTGAAAACTGTGAAAAGAAGAACAATTGGTATTCAGCAAAGCTGGAGATAGAAGAGATAATTATCCTCAGGGCATGGTGGGAGCAAAAACGTGGAGGACAGGTTTATAGCCAAAGACAGAGAAGCCCAGAGGCCCTGCGCAGATGAGCAGAGGCTTTGTGTGTCCACCCACGCCACAGTTCTTGCGCGGCCTTGAGGGAGCCGAGCACTTGCCCTGACACAGCCCAAGAGACCTGAAAACCATCGAGGGAGGGCAGAGGCTACATCTATGAAAAAGCAGAACAAGTAAGCCATGGAGCCAGACCCGAAGTCACAGCCTTCTGAGGCCAAGGGGCAATTGCTTAATGGTGAGAGGAGTTTGCTTGGGAATGAAAACAATGTGTTTGAGCTTGTGCCCCTGAACTATTCAATTTAAAACAATTCATTTATGTGCATCTCATCTTGAATGTTATTTTTTCAAGAGCAGACCATGTAATATTCCATTTTTAAGAATGTGTGACCGACTCTCTCCTCCCACCACGCACAGAAAAGGGCTGGAAGTCATCTGCTTATGACTGCACCGACGTGGTTACATCCTGGTGGTCCTACCACAAGGCAGGGCTGGATCTGGTCCATGCTGGCCTGATCGTGTCCCTGGACTGTGGCTCTGGGCTCGTGTGTCTGGGCCTCCCTGCCAGGGGAGGGGAGTGAAGGTGGGATGACGTTGTGGGACCCCCACGGAGGAACTCAGCAGTGTTTAGCTCCCGTTCTTTTTCATTTCTCTCAGTTTTTTTGTATTTTCGAAGTTTCTGACAATGATGGAAGTGTTCCCAGACACCCTCAGGGTAGGTCCTCAGCTCTGCAAAGCCAGGACACCGAGGTTGCCAAGGGGCTTTGGAGTTGAGGATGACAGGAGAGAACTGCAGAACAGAGCTTCCCCGGCCCCACCCACAGACTTTTAGTGCTAGCATGGGATGTGAAATCTTGTAAAACAATGGCTAGCAAGGGAAGCCTGTCCGGTGGGGCCGTCCTGCTGGAAGGCTCTCCCCTTGGAGCTTCACCACAGGACCTCTCTGGGCCCCCTCCACCCGCCCTCCGCTGTGGCTACACTGCTTCCGTACATAGCAAAGACCATGCACAAGTCCTGTGCAGTGAATGTCTCGCCCTTTAGGACAGAAGCTCCGCGAGCTGAGGCTGACAGGTACTTAGTTCCACGGTGGGCTTCTGATTCCACCGGGCAGGAAGCGCGGACAGACATGTTACTTGGTGCTGTGGGGTGGCCCAGGGTCTCATAGCCACCTGGGGTTCACCGCCCCTTATCTGACGCTCCGCAAGTTTTTGTTTGGTTCTCTCTCCCATCGCAGTATCCCGCTGCTTCCCTGGATGGCAGTGGTGTCCTAGCACCGGCCCCCCCTCTCACCTGGGCAGCGAGAGGTGGTTTCATTCTGCTCTGTTCTCCTCCACGTTTTATTACTAGGCCCCGCAAATCAAGAACAGTAAGCATCTTGGCCCATCTGAGCCATTACAGCAGACAGCTGAGACAGGGCAATCTATCATGAACAGACTTCCCCACTGTCCTGGAGGCTGGAGAGTCGTAGACCCAGGCACCAGCATCTGCGGGTGGCGTTTATACTGCATCATCACAGGATGCAAAGCAAGAAAGAGGGGCAGGGAGTGAAGTCAGGGAGAATCAAACTTGCTCCTTTCTAGCGAGCCACTCCCACGATACCACACCCGAGTCTTCTAAGGCACAGTCCCCACAGCCCAGCCCTCCGCGGCGGCCCAGTGGCAGGTGGTTTCAGCCTAAATTGTAGATAGGAGAAGCATTCAGGCCAGAGCTCAGAGGTCTCAAGTGCCTATTTCAGCAAAGAGCTGCCCCTCCAGACAAGGCCCTGACTTATACTTCAAAACTGTGGGACCACAAGGTTCCATGTGATGCTGGAAGGTGGTGGCAACCTTCTGTGCAGAGTGTGGGGTTCCGAATTTAAAAATATTTCTAGGTGATTCTCAGGATTGGACAGGTCTAGAAACACTGGCAGATATGTGGTGGGACTAACAGTACAGTTTTGACCCTCAGGCCTTGCCCTGTGCCTGAGAATCCGGTTGTGTGCGTGGAGGCTGTGACAATGTCTTCCAGCTTCTTGCTGGCTTTCCTAAGTTCTTCCAGAGACCTCTTGGAACAGGGGTTTGCTGAGGACCATTGTCCCTTCTGGACTGTGCCACACCTCAGTGGAGTGGGAGAGCAGGCATAAGTCAGAGAGCATTGCTAATGCCATCAATTTGGTGAGGAGAGGAGCCAGACAGGGACTCACGTAAAGGGAGCCATTTTATCCAAGGCACAGGCCCTGGGGAAAAGACCTTCACCCCAGTAGGATGGCTGCACACCCTTGACTGGAATCTGTCTGCAAGTCTCATTTACTCAGGAAAAGAGATACAGGAGGCCCCAGAGAGCTGGTCAGGAGCTCTTTGGCCTTCAGCATACTCAGATGAGACGAGTCCTCGGAAAGGAAGGTCTGTGCTGCTGGGGGTTTGGAGTTGTAAAGCTGTCTCTCAAAGGTCACTGGGATTTGTAGAGCCGAGCCTGGTCTCAGTAAATAGCTGGATCGCCCACAGGGAGTGGCAGGTTGGGTATCTGTCTTCTAACCTCGCAGCAGATCCTGGCAGGGTGAAAAGTGCTGACCCCTTGGGAGACGCAGTTTCTTCTCCTGCCAGAGATGGTGCCAGCCACACCTCATCTGGTTTAGTTCTCTGCCTGGGCTGGGGGTTTCTAGCCACCTAGCACTGTGTGGAGCATCTGTGTTTCTGTTGGACCGTACTCGTCCGGTTGGTCTTCATTCCGTGGTGCCGAGCTCCCTGTCCCTGCCTGTCAGCGGCCACAGAGAGAGCAGGAAGGGAGGAGGCCTTGAACGTGGCCCCATGGGAAAGAGCCAGGCTTTCCAGCCCTAGCCAGTGCTGGCTGTCTGTGGACTGCAGACCTCCCTGTAGACAAGGGGACACGGGAGGGTGCTTGAAGGCTGTCTGTCCCCCAGACTGTGTTGTTTGGAAGTGAGCCACTGAGTCCAGCACATCCTGGAAAATGGGGTGCAGTGGGGCTGAGGCCCACCTGCCGCAGGGGCTCAGTCTACACGGTGCGCGGGGACACAGCCTTGCTGTGTCGATTTTCTCTCAGGTCTGTAAATCCACTTCCAGTCAACTTTAGATGATGGTTACGAATTTCTTCTACTCAGATGCAAGAAAGATCACAAAACTAAGGATATTCTTTTCTAGTTGTACTGATATCTAGCAGTGGATGCTGCCACCTGCACCACCCTGAACAAATCGGAGCCGGAGAGGTGCATCCTGGTGTCGGCACCAAGCACCCTTCAAGGCCCCTCTGCCATGAGAGGCCATGTGCCCAGCGCAGAGCTTGCCACCCCAGCGTTTCCTCTGCTCTCTCCCGGCTTGTACTTTCAGTGACCTCTTGTAACGCAATCATTTAATATCCCTTCTTTTGCTGGCCATGCAGGTTAATTCATCACCGAGCCCTACAGATTTATGGTTCTTTCCGCCCGGCCCTCACCTGGGGCCGCTCCAGCAGAGCCTTCTCACCTGGGTCCGCAGGTTGAGTCCGGAGCCCCCTGTAAACCCAGCCCCACTCCTTTCTCTCCAACACCGCCCTCACTGTCCTGTGGCCTAGGCTCTTGAGACCTGTTAGCTCTCTGCACCGCAGCCGGGCTGAGCTGGCAGTGGCCAGCAAGGAGCAGAAGGGCAAGGAGCGGCTGTGGAGGCCACGCCTAGCGGCTGCTTCCTGGGCAGCTCAGGCTCCGCTGCACCTTGCTGGTCTTGGAAAAACAAACAGCACCTCCTCTAAGGGCTGCAGAGGCGAGTCTGGGGTGAGGTCACCCCTGCACCACGTTAAATCAGTGGGGCGTGGGGCGCGGCTGCCTCTGCGGCGGCCTGTGGACCGCTGCCCCCTCCAAGAGGGGCCGGAGTTCACTTCCCGA
Organism: Fukomys damarensis; assembly: GCF_012274545.1. Classification (NCBI taxonomy): domain Eukaryota; kingdom Metazoa; phylum Chordata; class Mammalia; order Rodentia; family Bathyergidae; genus Fukomys; species Fukomys damarensis. The sequence continues at coordinate 3,332,079 of NW_022900913.1, forward strand.
CAAAGCAGGCCGGGGTCTGCATTCAGCCGCCTGCCGGTGGCTAGTGCACCACAGCTGGCACCCACAACTCAGAGGCCGGTGGCTTCAGCCCATGCATGGCCGGCTGGCTCCGAGAGGGGACAGTGGCTCCGCCCAGGCAGCCAGGAAGCAGGGAGCCAAGGGAGGAGCCGGGGCTAGAACCTTGTAATCGGGGGTTCGGGGCTAGAACCTTGTAATCGGGGGTTCGGACTGGGGTCTTGATTGGCTGTGTCCGCATGCAAATGAAGGCTGGAAAGAGACCTTCTGATTGGTCCTGGAACAAGGCCATATTCAAAAGCAGGGTTGGAAATAGCAGTTTCCTATGGATTCACGGCAATGGTGATGAGAGCGATGGTGGCTTCACCGTAATGAGCTGCCCCTCACCCTGTTGCCCGGCTTAGATCCATTCGTCTGAGCCCAACAGTGGCCCTGGTTCCTGCTGGGCCCGCACTTTTTCCCGCGCAGCAGCAGCCTGGGTGGGACTGCAAGTCGTGACCCTCCTGCCTGTTGCCACCTCCACCCCCAGCACCTCTGTTCCCAGCTCCTCAGCCTTTGCTTTGCCAGGAAGCTCAGCAGAGCCCTCAGCGAGTCAGCGTCTGCAGACAGCCCCGTGCTGCAGGCGGAGTTAGGTGTGCAACGCCCAAGGTTTGCTGGTCAGTTTGCACACGCGGCCACCACACGCGGCGAGGATGCAGCCACCTGTGAGGGGCTCGGCCCCCAAATGACCCACACCACAGGCCAGGCCAGCCCTGTGCCGCGCCTTCCTCCCTCCCCTCCCTGCGTCTTTCCCTTCCCCTCCTTCCCTCCCTCTTTTCCTCCCTCCCTTCCCCTCTCACTTTCTTCCTTTAGTGCTGGAGCTTGATCCCAGGGCCTTCACCCTGAGCTACTTTGTAAATTGTGAGAACAGGTCTCACTAAGTCACTGGGATTCACCGGCCTCGGCCTCAGAGCTGGGGACTACAGGTGTGTGTCACCTCCCAGGATGGTGAGGCGCTCAGCATGTGAGCGGTCCTCCCGGGGAGGGGACGAGGACAGCCACCAGCAGTGGCCTTGTGTGTTGGGGTCAGGGCTCCTCCCAGCCTCTGCAGTTCTTGCCCCAGTGTGCTTCATTTCAGTTTGGCTGAGCAGAAAAACGAATGCTTCCCTGGCTGGAGTTTGGAAGGGAGATTTATTTTGGCGGACATGCACATAATTAAAGCAGCCACAACAGGAAGTACGCGTGGGACACCCGGACTCTGGACAGTTCAGAGCCCAGGCGGCCCTGCCGTAGCAACAGCGGACGTGACAGCAAATTAAATGTACAGCAGAGCGCCCCGAGTGGGCTGTGGATGCAGTGGGTATGAGGTGTGGGTGCCTTTCTCGGACACAATTGTGCATGTTTAAGTCATCCGAAGGTGAGAACACCCAGGTGTGAAAACCAGGAACTTCTGGGTCTGAACGAGGTGGCCTCGACTCCTCCCAGAGGACAGAGACGAGGGTGCCCCACGCAGGTGGGGTCACCAAGGTCGCCTCAAGGTGAGGATCTCAGGGCAGCATTGAAGTGACCAGGAGCCGCGGTGACAGCCTGCCTGGGAGCCCCCAGGTCCCTCCGTCTCTCCAGCTCGGCGTGGCTCCTGGTGTCCTCAGCAGTCGCCCCAGGCTGCAGGGAGCCCACACCTTGAGCATATCCCGTGCGCCTTGGAAATATTCTCACTGCTGCCTGCGAGAGGCACTGGTGCTGGGGATGCTCCCGGGCCCTGGTCCCTGTGTGGAGATGGGTGATGGTGGAGTGGTAAGATTTAGGGACCAGAAAGAGCTGGTGAACCTCAAGTTCCCACTCGTGTGGCACAGGCTGGCGGGCCAGGCCCCGCTGCAGCGAACATCCTCCAGCTGTTCCTCCTCTCCTCCCTCCCACACGCTCTAGCACGCCTTTCGCGCTGTGTCACCTGGGGTGACACTCGATTCCTCTGCTTGATAGAGAGCACTCACCTGTGGGACCTACGGATCACACACGCTGTGGGGAGTAGGTGGAGGCGCACGGCACATCTTCAGTCTTTTTGTTCGCCTTTCCCTCCTCCATCTTTTCCATTTCCTCAAGATCTGTCTCCCTATTTCCTATTGTCTGTCTTTCTTTTAGCTATTAACTCACTTATACTTTGGGTTTGTCATAGGAGAGAAACCATGTGCTATTTAAACTTGTCTCTGTCTGATTTGTGGCATTTAACATTGTGATCTCAAGGTGCATCGCTGTTCCTACAAATGGCCCAACTTTATCCTTCTTGATGGCAGAGTTGTGCTCTGCCGTGGATAAAAACCACATTTTCCTTACCCACTCCTCTGCTCATAGATGCGTAAGTGGCTTCCAAGATTTAGCTGCACAAGTTGTGCCATTGCGAACATGGCTGTGCACTTGCAAGTGAGAGTCAAGGCCTGGGGCTTGGGATGTTTCCCAAGATGAGTGGCTGGTGATGCTGGAGGAAGGGCTCAGCTCCTCGTGCATCCCCACCAGGGGCAGGGAGGCTGGGCCGGAGCCAAGTCCTCTGCAGACTTCCGTGCTGTGACACTGACTGCCAGTGTCAACATGAGTAAGAAACGCCCGTCAGCATAGCTCCCGCATGGCGGAGAGATTCCTTGGAGACAGTTTTGCTCCACCCCAGGGAGGCTTGTCACCCATGTGGAATAAAGGGACACGAAGAAGGAAGGCTGCTTCTCTTCTCTGGGAGCTCCCATCTTCACCTGCACTCGGACGTCATCATCTCCTGACCTCTGGCACAGACCGGTCACCCTCCAGCGCAGACCCTTGGCCTCCTGATACAGACTCACAGACACTACAGGGAGCTCAGGGCCTCCAACTGGACCCCTCAGTTCCCCGGTGCAGACGGAGTCTCTGCACTCTCTTCGCTCAACTCTGTGGGTGGCCACTGTAAGCCAGTCTTGTAAATTCTTTCACATTTGTTTATAGGGCATTGCATCTGTTTCTCCAGTACAGACTCACAGACACTACAGGGAGCTCAGGGCCTCCAACTGGACCCCTCAGTTCCCCGGTGCACACGGAGTCTGCACTCTCTTCGCTCAACTCTGTGGGTGGCCACTGTAAGCCAGTCCTGTAAATTCTTTCACATTTGTTTATCGGGCATTGCATCTGTTTCTCCAAAAAGCACTGACTGATACACTTGGGAAATGTGTCTATTTTCTTATGCTGCACTACAGCAGCCCCAGGTGACAGAGGGCTGGCTGGGAAGATGGGGACGGGACACAGGGAGGGGACATTTGGCCCAGTTGGGAGCAGGTGATCTTCAATTACTTTGGATTGTTTTCAATAACTTGGTGATTCTTTCCTCAGGGAAATTGAACAATGTCCAGATCTCTGATTTATGGAACTGCCTGTGATGAGATTTGATCACATTTTTCAGTAAAATGGGAAGTCAGGGGTGCTGGAGGCCTTTGGGGGAGCAGGTGAAGGCCACTGTGTGAGAAACGTGTCCTGAACTGCAGCTCACGGCCACTTCGGGAGGTGTCCCATCCCTTCCATGCATGGCCACCACAGGCTCCTCATGCCCTCCCCGCCCTGTACTCCAGCCTGGGGACTTCAGGTCCTGTCCCCTTCACCTCAGAACCGCAGCATAACCAATTTCTTTCCTTAAATCTTGGGGAAGATGTTACGCATTGTGCCGTAAGCTGGGGTCCGTCAGCATCTCTGAAGCACACCGGAGTCCTGAGGACTCAGGCAGGTGTGCGGTTGAATGAGTGGGTGTCAGCGCCTCAGGACGTGGTCAATGGGCACCCTGGGGTGGTGGGATAGAGGGAAGGCGAAGTGGGGCAAGAAGGGTTCCTGGGCTGGACAATCCCAAGCTGGGCTTGGGAAGGAACAGGGGAGAAGCCCCGGAGCTCAGAGGGTGGCTCACAGCAGAGAGGGGGACAAGCTGTGCCCCTGAAGGGAGGGCCTGGCTCCAGCTAAGGCCAGGTCTATGGATCAGCACCCCAGGGGGTGAGCAGCAGGAGGAGGCTGGGCCTGCGGAGCCCTCTGGAGAGCCGCTCTGCCCATCTCTCCTGTCATGAGTGCGACAGGGTGATCCTCAGTTCCTCTCGTATTTCTCTTTGGAGACCATCACTCTGCCTTATCATCGTTTACATCAAGTCCACATGTGCAACCTGGGTCCCAGCATCACATCACACGTGACAGCCCCTCTGGGAGGCAGTGGACACTGGCTGCTTGTGGCAGAGGCCGTGGGTGCCCAGTGCCTTCTTCAAGAAGTGAGCTGCCTCTGGTGCTATCCTTGCCATGGTGGCAGTAGCTGTGGGACCGACCCTTCTTCATCTCTGCCGAGACAGGAAGGGCTGGGCTCTGCAGTCGGCTGGTTCTTGCAGTCTCCCCCATGAAGGGGACTCTTCAGGCATCTCGCAGAGATTAACTTCCAAGGTAATAAAGCAACTGCATTTAATCATTTTCCTAATTAATGCATTTATTGCAGCTCCTCGCTGCTTTTTGAGCTGAACATAATGAAGGAAAAGGAAGTGTGCGAGGCAGGAATCCCACATTCTCACCTAAAGGTTAATTAACCTGGAGATTATCTGGGAGACGGCTCCCACCCGGGCCCAGAGAAGGACAAACAAAGGCGCCACCACATGTGTGCTGTGCCGGGTGGGGGGGTAGGCAAGGTCACCCAAGTGAGGTCTGGAGCCTTTGACAGAATGCTAATGTGGGCATTGATTCTGTTCAGTGCAGTACACATTGTACTCAGAAGCTTCTAGTAAAGGAGGAAGGACAGAAAGAGGCACTGAACATGACTGTACATTTAAAGATGCCTCTAGGCTGGAGCTTGAATGAAAATAGATTTAGTGTCTGCTCACACGTTGATCAGGGTTTGTATCTTACGTCGGCAGCCACGCTGGGCTGATGTGCTGCCAGTGAAGCCACAGACACGTCTGGAGGGGCGGTCCTTTGCACAAGTCCTGGAGCTCCCAGATTCTGGGAAAGGTCCACTTGCAGACTTGAGAGCAGGCAGCCCCCAGATCCACAAAACACCCACACTGCTCCCAGTGGCAGCTGAAGCCAGCTTGGCCCAACCCAAGAAACTCGAGAGGGCCATGGTGTGAGGTCCCTGCTGTCTGAAAACTGGTTGACTGTGGCTTGGATTTATACAAACAAAAACGACAGTTTCCTCCTCTATCCCCCACCAGTCCACCAGATTAGAGAACAGCATGGAGGACAATTTAGGAAAATGGACCTGGAAAGACTTTAAGCACATCTTAGGCTCAGAGACTGCAGCCACAGAAACAATCTGCTGGCGAAATCATGACAGGTGTGTGTATACAGCCGCCCACAGAGATGTTCTTTGTAAGCATTTAGTGAAAACTCAGAGTTGGCCTGACCAACATGACCCATGTTGTGCTGGGCAGGGGGCTGTCCTGGGACTCAGTTTCTCCACCTGCAACTCTGCATGGCCATTGTGGGTTTGAACCACTCAGTGCTGGGGAAAGAACGGGAAGGACGCTGGCCACATGAGATGCGCGGTGAGCTGAGCGGTGGTCACCAAGTCTGCCAGGCTGAGTCACACAGTCACCGACGGCCTGTGGGATGGAAAGATGCTCACAGGAGTGGGAATGGTGAAGCTGGGAGGTGCCACCCGGTCCCAGTTTTACAAAAAATATGTGTGTGCAGGTTCACATATACTATGGAAATATAGGTAAAATACAAACACCAGAAGACTAAACTATATGGTATCAGCAGCCATTCTCTTTGGATATGAGAAAAGAAATGGTTGAACCTTAGATTTTACCACATTTTCCAAATGTTAACTATGGAAATAAATCTATATTCATTTATTAGTTAGAAAAGCTCTTTAAAAGCAATATCTGCTCAACTCACCTCTATGTCCGAATCTGAAATGGTGGGCTTGGACACTGAGAATTGTTTATGGGGAGAGAATTCTGCTCCTGTATCAGTAGAAAAATAAACCACCTCGTTAATATCTAGAGATGCCTTTGAATTAAAGACAGGAAAGCGAGCGTGTTGGAGACAAAGCTGGAACCTGCCACCCAGAGAGCCAGGTGGGGCTTGGTCTCTGTGTCCCTGACCTTGACATGTGTCCAGCATGTGTTCACACCCTTCAGGGTCCTGTGGCCTCTGGGGCAGCAATACAGGGGAAGCTCCTGCGCCGTGTAGTGGGGACTGTGGCCTCTGCTGACGGGTCTTAAAGGAACACAAGGGGCTTTGGGAATGGAGGGAGGAAGGGGAAATCAAAAGGACCAGGGCTGCTGTGTAAATGTACCGGTGCTCCACAGTGAGTGTGGTTGTTACGTATCACAAACCACACTAAGAAAAGTATGCATTCACAAAGCATTGTCCAGGGCCTGGGAAAGCGTCCTGTGAATACTTCCTGTCCCTTGAAATTCAGTCTGCAGTGTTCAAGCTGCTTAAGGCTATATCTTTATTGAAGAGAAAAACTGGAGTGGATCCTACAGCTTGGAAATTCTAGTGGATTTTCTGTATGCGGATCACACAGGATGGCCTACCTGTATCTCGGTTCCCTACTTAGGATGAGCCAACAGTGAGCAGAGTGAGGAACAGGGAAGCGGAGTGCAAACAGGAATTTTGCAAAATCAGCTTCCGATTGTCTTAATCCTTGTTAGATGTGGCTCTTAAATAGAAAAGGTAAAGATAGGTTTTTCTCTCCTCTTCACTTGTGCTAAATAATCATGTTCTTAATTTGTGGCCACAGGAAGAAACTATGGAGAGCTGGATCAGAGAGAGGATTCGATGAGTTTGTAGAGGAATCATTTGATAAAGCCCACGACACCCCACCACTGTACGGATGCTCCAGCGGGTACAGACCCCTATCCTTTTCCACGACAGAAGTCCCTTTGCTTTGGAAGGTGCCCTGTTCTAGTCAGGCTCAGGAAAGTTTCCACATCAACTCTTAATTTTTCTAGACTTTAATGAGCAGAGGTTGAACATTAGTTTACATATTTAATCTCCTTATTGTTTACATATATTTACTTTGCAACTATCTTTATAGAAGTAATAGATGTTCCACAATTCCCCCTGGGATTGGTTCTGCTCCAACACGATTCCCTTGGTCCCAACTGTCCTGGGCTGGGCCTGTCAGGGACACCTGGGCAGTCAGTACCCTGATTCAGTCCTCTTGTCTTTGGTTTGCACATTCTCAACTCCTGTGGTTTTCTTCCCAGTCCCGACTGCTTCTCCAGGGCTCTGCCTCGCCATTAGAAACCTCCCTCCCTCTGCTACGCTCCGTTGCCACTTGTGTGGCGGTGTCTCCCCTCGTGACTTCTGGTCCCCATCCTTCCCATTGTCTGCATCTGTCTTGTCCAGTGCTTGTCTCCACCTGGATCCCGCCAGTGTCCGAACCCTTGTCATCTGAATTGGAGCCCGTCCTCGCGCATCATTCTTCTCAGTCCCACTTTCCTTATTTCTCCGCCGTGCACATCAACGTGAAAATCCTCTACTTCTCAGACGGCTGCTGGTTCCATTCCTTATTGTAGTATCTTCGCTGAGTGCTTGCAGTAACCAGGCTGAGGACCCGAGTCCCTGCTTCTGCAGCTCGCACTTGCCAGTGTAACTCAATAGCAGCTTCTTCAGTGTGAGAAGTGTTTTCCTACCAGATCTACAGTCCTGTCATTTCATGGCTTAAAGTCTCTGCTTTCCCTCCTGACCCTCAGTCTCAGGAGCCAGCTCCTTGGCGCCCTCCCCTCCCCAGTTCCACTTGCTCTGTGCCCTGCTCCGTGCCGTTCTGCACGCCAGGAGCTTTCTGCTGCTGATCTCTGACTCACTTTTCCTTTCTGCTCAGACTCCCCTCGCAATCCAACTGTGTGTCCAGATTCTCCTGGTAGTCAACAGCTCAAAAGGCCTTTCCAGAAACTACTCTTGGTCGTCTTCATACCGGGTCCCGGGGAGTCTCAGGATGCCTCCTGTTGCTTACCAGTGTCTTCCTGATGTCGGGAGCACCTCTGCATCTACTCAGGAGAGGAGTCCACATCCTGCTGCTGCTTGCTTTCTCCACCCAAGAACCTCCTCGGTGAGTGTCTTGGAGAGAAGGGTAGGCTTTTTGTGCACTGAGCCCTCAGCCCTTCCATGGGGAAAACTTTAATAAATAGCAAGAACCTATAGAGTGTGGCCATGTAGAGTGGCTTCTGCTGTCTCTAACAGCAGTTTGCTTTGTTCAGCTCAGAACTAATAGGCACTGAAGGAGCTAGTTGCTGAATGAGGCATTTGGTCTTCCCTGAGATAACCGGGCACATCAAGTCTTGAGCTCCGAAGAGACTGGAGCCACATGATCGTAAGAGTGTCTAGATGAAAAGGCCCACTGCTAACATTTGCTCCCCTGACCCTAAACACCACTTTTCCTAGGGGCTAGGATAGATACTAGGCTAATCTTTTTTTGTTTTGTTTTTGTTTGTTTTTTTGAGACAGGGTCTCACTATGTAGTTGAGACTGACCTGGAACTCACTATGTAGCCCAGGCTGGTCTCAAACTCACAGTGATCCTCCTGCCTCAGCCTCCCGAGTGCTGGGATTACGGGCATGCGCCACCACTCCTGGCTATAACTAGGCGAATCCTAAAGGTAAACTCCCAACAGCAAAGAATTGTTGCGTCTGTGTTGAAAAGATTAACAATTCTATGACCATGATTTGAACTGTGAGAATGAACTGTAACCACCTAAATGAAGCCAAGGCTGTGAAACCCTATAAAAGGAGGAGTTGTAACCCAGTGCGTCATCGATCCAGGCACGGCTAATGTGAGATTGACCCTTATCGATGAGTAAGTTTGTTATTTTACTTCCATTCTGCTGCCTCTCTGTGTGTCACTGACTGATTCCTTCTGTAACACCGCGAGCCTTCCGAGCCTTACGATCAGGTCGTCATGAACAACAGCAGTGTAGCAAACAGTCTGAGGGTGTTTGTTCTGTTTGAGAAGATGTGTTGTGTATCCATATTAGGGCTGTGGACTCTATAACACTGACATCTTCCATCCACTGCCTCTCTGGTATCTTAAATGAGAAAAGTTGGTAAATGTGCCTTCTCCCTAGTGGGCAGCACGGCCTGCATGGCCTTGGCTTTGCTTTTGGTGTTCCGTGGCTGATCTCCATCTCTGCCCCACCTTATCCGCCAATGCTGGGTGCTGATCAAGACCACGACCTTTAATCGTGCATGATTCACAAGAGGAATAGAGACTGCGGTTCACACGACTGTCTGTGGCCTGATAGTCCTTTAATGAGGGATGTGGGAGGCTTGAGGGGACACAATTAACAGTTAAAAGAAGACGATTTGACTTGGTGACTTAATGAGCTTAGCGGAGCCCTTGCTCTGAGCATTGTTGCAGAGATGATGTGAACGGGAGGAGAGAATTTGCTGGCACCTGAATCTATTAATCCCCTGAGCCCCGTCAGAGTCCCATCAACACAGCACTCCGCTCAGCTCAGGGACCAAGCTGCCGAGGTCAAGGACTGTGACCACACTGCAGGGAAGACCACAGCAGAGGTCTGCTGTGTGCGACTGCCATGGTTTCCTTCCTCGGCAGGCTGCTGTCATCACCCCCAAGCCGGCTGAGCAGTGTGTGGCCAGCACAAGCCCGGTGCCTTCACATGAAGAAATTAATGCATGAATGGTGAGAACAAAATAGCATTGCTGTTAGGAGACCAACAAGAGTAATGCTAGGGTCAAACCAAGGGATCCAAATGAGCAGTCATTGGTGGCTCCTTAGCAGGGGCTGACTCTCCCAAAGTGGGTTTTATGATGATCCCTTTTAAGTAGTAATAAAAAAGCGAACTGGAGGCCACAGGGCATAGAGACATTAAGGCTACACTAGGAAAGTCCAGGCACCAGGAATAAATAACACAGTGTGAATGTCTGTGCCCAGGAGCAGCACGCTCCCTCCCTCCCTCCTATGGCCAGGAGAGGCCGGGCCCAGGCAGTGGCTGGCATCAGGGTTTCTGCAGGCCAAGCATCTCCCACTTGGTGTCAGTCTGGAGTTGTGTCTCTGAGGAAAAGTTCAATATCCTGAGTGAGGGGAGCTGCCCCCTGCACAGCCCTCTTCTCCTGACACCATGGATCTCTCTTCCCAGCCCTGGTGGAGGAGGCTGGAGCACGTGGACGTGGTTATTCTTCTTCCTTCAGTCCAGCTGCGGGGGTGAGGCCAGAAGGAGCAGTCTCACCTCACTGGCCCAGAAGGGCCTGTGATGAGCCGGGCTGGAGCCCAGGGTGCAGAGCAGAGTGTAAAGCACTAATTGGCACCAGCGCAGTTCAGAGGTCCCCCCCCTGCCCTGGAAGTGATGTGCTCTGGCTGGATAAAATTAATGGGAAGGGTTCTGAAAATACAAAGTCCCTGACAAATACTTTAAGTGTCCTTGTGCTTTCTGCTTCATACACCAGGTGGTAGGAGACTGTTGTCTACTTGTTCCATGCCCTTTGGATGGGGAGAAGATGGGGCTGGAGCTTGCATCTGTGACAGAGGAGGGCTGGACCACAGAATCCCATCCTGCCCACACAAGACCCGGCTAAGGAGAGGGTAGATGGAACCGCATGTTGCCATGGACTCTTTCACTTCATCCAGAAGGATCTGAGGCTCTAAACACCCCAAATCTTGAGGCAGCCACTGGTTAAATGGAAATTTCCCAAGCATCCGTGTCCTTGAATTGCCACCTCTCAGGATAAATAGGCCACCGAGCAGTGCCTACATTCATTACATTCTCCCGACGCACTTCTTGTACCTTCTGATGTGATTACAAAGACCCAGACAGCATCTGGGGGCAGCCTCAGTCTGTGTCCTCCAAGAGCCCTTGGGTTGAACTTGGCTTCCATATGTATGCTCTATCCCAGGTGACGAGATCATGGGGCACATGATTTGAAGGTCGCATCTGAAGCCTTGCTGGTTGAATGGCAGCTGGTCTGAGTGGGAGGAGCCATGCCCGTCCCTGCACAGAAGGGTGATTTTGGATGGATGCACATTGCAGCCTGCAGATGGCTGGAGTGTGAACCAGCCAAGGGATGATGTCCAGGTGGGGTTTGGTGGCCACTGGCCACCTCTCAGACTTTTGGCTTTAGGAGTAGGGCAATACTAGGAGCAGGCAGGCGAAGCCATCTGTGTGGCACCTGCTCTCAGCACCCTCTGAGGAGGACAGCTAAGTGTGGCAGAAATAAGCTCTGCCGCAGGGAGGCTCCACTTGCTAAGAGCAGGGTGTGAGTAAGCGCCGACTGAGATTGGGGAAGGGACAGCTCTTGTGAACTCCGCTGGCTTTTCTCCTTTGTAAGTTGCCCTTCATGTGTCCTGTGGACTCCTTTTTGCTCATTTCTTTCTTGTCACAGCCTCTGACTGGCAGGTGGCAGGGTGATGCCAGCTGAGATCTATTTGGACACAGACTGTGTGCAGCCCTCTCCAGTCCCTAAGCAGGAGGTGAGCACAGTGGTTGACAGCCCAGGCTTTGGAAGGTGAATCTCATTTCTGTCCCTTCTTCTCTGCCTCACTCTAAGCAAATTGTTTAATCTTTCCAGATTTTGTTTCCTTTCCTGTTATTTGGGAATAATTCCAGTACACATGTTGGTGGTGATGTAGGAATAAAAGATCACCCTGATAGAGAAGGTTACTTATTGCTGGCCATTAAATCAATAGGACTCCCTGTCCTATTACATTGTCCAGTGGTGGGTGGTTTGTTTTTTTATCCATATAAAATAACTTGTACTCTCTGGTTGTTTAATCATACCAAATTCTAGCCATTCTTAGCTGACTGCAAGAAATGATTTTCTCTCCCCAAAAATGCTTACCTTCTAAATGTCAGCCTTAAGCAATTTAGTACCATCAGTGAGATACAAATGCGATTTGTACTAGCTTGTAGCCTCTATTTCACAGGTGGTTCTTTTTAAAACCAAGAGCTCCAAAGGAAATATAATTTTTCTCCATTTCTTGAAAGGTTACTTTGAAATAAAATGAGAACTCAAGACATTTATTAGACGATGGAGGCCGATATTTTTTTCTCATGACATGTCCAACAGACTAAGGAAAGAAATCTGACAACAGGGAGATGGATCTTTCGCAGCTGGAGAGAGAACCAAGGGTGGGCAGGAAGAGGAAAGGAGAAGGGGCTGAAAGGAGAATTAAAATGTGTTATGTACATAGCCGAATTCTCCATGAGAAATGTAATCGTTAGGTACTGCCGGCACGTGCTAGCAAAACTTCAGAAAATTAAAAATCCAAACAGTGGGGTCTTAAATCAGAAAGGGATTGAAAAGGCTGAACAGTTCCCTATCCAGGAGGAGAGAGGGTCCTCAAGGCCCTGGGTGATGGTCTACTAGTGGGTTAGAGTTCTTTAAACCTTGATGTCCAGAGCCAGTGAGAGAGTTCCAGGGTTCTGTATGGTTCCGGTGATTCCCTACTTTCCAGGCGATCATGGCACTGACTGACAACTGCTGCCACTTTGTGAGATGCTGTCTATTTGGCCAGTGTCGCAGCCCTTGGGCTATGGTGACAAAGCATCACTGATGGTGTGGCTTTCACACAGCAAAAGCAACTTCTCACTGCTCAGGAGGCTGGACCTCAGGGGCAGCCTGCCTCTTCCAGGTGGCAGATGACTAATTTCTCATCATGCCTTCCTGTGGTGAAGAAGGAAAAGCAAGTTCTCTGGTCTCTTTATTTATTTTATTTTTTATTTTTTGTTTTTACTTTTTTTAGTACATGTTTGCATTCTATAATAATTACAGTTCTCATGTGAAGTTAGTACACAAACATAACTCATCTTAATTCTTTTTTCATTTTATTTCCTCCATCTCTTGATCCCGTTATCACTTGAAATAGATCTCTCTACTTCCCATTTGTTTTGCTCTTTATTAATATTTTGGCTTTGTCACATAATAGAAACCATGTGATATTTCAGCTTGTGCATCTGATTTATTTCACTTAACATGAGTGTGTCTCAGTACATCCATTTACCCATGAATGTTTGATGTTCTTCTTTCTTTATAGTGGAGTAGTGCTCCATTGTATGCTAACACCACATTTTCTTTATCCACTCATCTGTAGACGGACATATAGGCCACTTGCAACATGTACCTATTATGAATTGTGCTGCTATAAATGTGAATATGTATGCATCCCTGTAATATTATGTACTGAACTCTTCTGGGAAGATCCTAGAAGGGGAATAGTGGGGTTAAATGGAATTTCTAGTTTTACTTTTTTGAGAAATCGCTATACTAATTCTCACAGTGGTTGTACTAATTTACATTTCCAGGAACAAGAGAGAAGAGTTCCTTCCCCCTCTTTCAGCCTTTTCAGAATTTGGTATTTGATTTCTTGAGAGTGGCCTTTTTTTTTTCTGGAGTAAGAGGTAAACTCGGTGTTATTTTAATTTGCATTTTATCTAATGACCAGCAATGTTTTTTCATGTATTTTTTGCCATTTGATTTGTACTTCTGAGAAGTATCTAAACATTTAGGTAGCCAATATTTTGGTTTGTCTTTTATTTTGGGGGGGTCTGATTTTTGAAGTTTTTATATTCTAGATTTTAGTCCTCTTTTTGAAGAAGAGGTGGCAAACAATATTTTCTCAACCTGTATGCTGTATTTTCACTCTGTTGGTTGTTTTCTTTGCTGTACAGGTGCTTTTTTATTTGATATGACCACATTTGTTGACTCTTGGTGTTATCTTGTGCCACTGGGGTTCTAGTCACAGAGTCCTTACCTACATTCATGTCTTTTAAGAGTTTTACCCGTTCCGTACTCTAGCAGATTGTGTCTCTGTTTTAACATTTATATATTTGATTCATTTTGATTTTAGTTTAGTGCATGGTGAAAGATTGGGCCTAGTTTCAATCTTCACCATGTGGATAGCCAATTTCCCCAACATCATTTATTAGAGACTATATTTCCACTAGTGTACATTTTTGGCCCCTTTGTCAAAGGGGCCAAACTGAATGTACCTGGGGTTGTTTCTGAATCTTCAATTCCACTGATCCTCATGTCTATTTTTGTGCCAGTAACATACTGATTTTTTTCACTGTAGCTTTGTAATACAACTTCAAATATAATGTTACTGTACATTCACAATATACTTAAATTCTCTGAAGCTTTACAATGTAACTTCAAACTGCGGTTGCTCTTTAGGATTGCTTCTGGTTCAACATGAATTTTATGATTGTTTTCTCTCGTTCTGTGAGGAATATTGTTGTTATTTTTATTGGGACAGTGTTAAATTTGTGTATCAGGTTTAGAAATAAGGTCATTTTGACCATATTGGATAGACCTATCTAGGACCAAGGAATAGCTTTCATTTTCTGATGTCTTCTTCCATCTCCTTTTTCAGAGTACTATAGTCTTCAGTGTAGAGATTTTTCACTTCCTTATTTAGGTTAATTTCTAAGCAATTAATTTTTCTTGATGCTACTGTAAATGGTATTGTTTTACTAATTTCTTTCTCTGAAAATTCACTATTGGCACACAGAGACTCTATTGATCTTTGTGTGTTAAATTTGTATCCTGCAATATTGCTGAATTTGGTTATTAATTCTAGGTGTCTTTGCTAAAATTTTTGAGTTTCTTTGTAGTGGATTGTGTTGTCTGCATAGTAATGATTTGACTTCCTACTTTCCCATCCATATCCCTTTTATTTTTTTTCCTGTGTAATTGCTCTGGCTAGTGTTTCAAGTACTATATTGAACAGGACTGGTGATAGTGAACATCCTTGTCTTGTTCCTGATTTTAGAGGGAAAGATTTCCATTTTTCTCCATTTAACATGACATTAGTAGTAGGTTCATCATAAATAGCTTTTATCAGCTTGAAATAAGGTCCTCATGCCTGCTTTCTTTTTTTTTCCTTTAAATTACAAGTGGATGTTGGAGTTTGTCAAAGGCTTTCTCCCACATTTATTTTGAGATGATCATGTGATTTTTGTCTTTTTTCCTATTTATTTTTTCCTTATTACATTCATTGATTTGTGTATCTTGAACCATCCTTGCATCCCTGGGATGACACCTACTTGGTCATGATGTATAATCCTTTCGATGATGCGTTGCATATCTTGTTGAGAAGTTTTACATTTATGTTCATTAAAGAGATGGAACTATAGTTCTTTTTTTGTTGTTGGATCATTGTTGGGTTTTGGAATCAGAGTAATATTAGCCTTTAAGAATGACTTTGGGTGTGCTCCTCTCCTTTAGATTTCATTAAAGAGACTGTGGAGTGTTGGTGTTGGATTTTCCCTAAAGTTCTTGCAAAATTTGGCAGTGAATACATTATGACCTGAGCTTTTCTTAGTTGGTATTTTTTTTGTTATTATTTCTGCTTCAATTTCATTGCCTGTGAATGGATTATTCTTGGTTTTTATATCATCTTGATTAGTTGGGGAATTCATATGCATCTAGTAACTTATCCATTTATTTTTGAGCACTCCAACTTATTTTTTAACAGGTTTGTGAAATAGTTACTAATAATGTTTTGGACTTGGGCAGTATTTGTTGTATTTCACTGTTGTCATTTCTAATTGCATTGTTTGGTTCTCCTTTTTTTGTAATTTGCTAAGGCTTTTCCATTTTGCTTCTTCTTTTTAACAACAAGCTCTCAGATTCATTGATTCTATTGAGTTTTAGTCTTTATTTCATTAATTTTCACTCTGATCTTTATAATATTTTTCCTTGCACTAGCCTTGGATTTAGATTGTTCTTTGTTTCCTATGACCTTGAAGTGCATTACTGAGTTATTTATTTGGGGCTCACTCTGATTTTCTTATGTGGGCAGTCACAGCTCTCAAATTCCCTCTTGGGACTACTTTCATTGTGTCCTATGAGTTCTGGTATGTTTTACTGGCATTTCCATTTAATTTGAGGAACTCTATTATTTCGTCTGTGCCATGTTGATCCAAGAGGGTATTGTTTAATTTCCATGTGTTTGCATAATGACTGTAGTTTCTTTTGCTATTGATTTTTAGCTTCATTGCATTACAATCTACTAATAGGTACAGAATAATTTGCATTTATTTAAGCATGCTTTATTGAGTATTATGTACTCTTTGCCTTTGTCCCAGAATCCCACCATCTCCACTTATTTGGAGGGTGAGGCTGCAGTGTAATCAGATCAGTAATCGGTTCTCTTGGAATGGACTGCAGTGTTGGTAATGACACCAAAGCAATTCAGATACTGGCATACAGAGGAAACCAATGGATAGCAACAACTATGCTATCTTGGGGATGCTAATAACATCAGCAACAATAATAGTGTCAAAACCAAACTGGATATTGACATACTCTATGAACCAATAATGTACTATTCTCAAAGGGATCAATAATTATAGTGTAAACACTAAGACAAACCAAATATTGACCTACCATAAATAAATGGAACAACTTTATTTCCATTAACAATACTATGTAACAGTAAAAGCATAGGGTTAACTAACTGCCTAAAGATTCATAAAGCTTAATTGTTATTCTAGTGGAGATAGATGAGTTAGGGAAACAGAACATGAGAAAGGTAAAATTAGAAATATTAATCAAGGGAAGATGAAAAGAAAAAAGTGAGATGGGGCTCTTACTGAGGAGTGAAAGGAAATTTATAGTAGTAGATGGCAGTAACAGAAAAAAAACAAACAGAAAAAAAACTGCACAAAATAAATGAAAAAAGCAAAAGGGGAAAATGTTAAAAGGAGAAAGGAAAAGAAAAAAGGAAAAAAGAGACATCCCCCCAATAAAGGAAAAAGAGAGAAAGAACTTGAGTCCTTAAGAAAATTCCTCTGTGCTGTTGAATGAGTGATTTCTTCCCAGGACCTCCAGTCTTGAAAATTGAGCAAGTCACAATTTTCTCCATGTAGCTTTACAGTCTGTGGGTTTGTGAAGTGCTCTCTTTGTTCCAGGGGTTCCTCTGTCCATACACCCCAGACTGGACAATTATTCAAACTGAGGCACATTCTTGCTCATGTTGGTAGATAGGAAAAACAATCAGAGCCCTCTGGACTCTGCTGGATGTAGGCCATAGGACAGGTATTCAGCCAACACTTTTGGATCCAGCTGCTTCTAAAACCTCATTCACACATCTTGGTTTCTCACAGTAGAGGGCAGGGCCTGTGTCCTTCCTAGCAAGTGCTCAGAGTTCTTAGGGGGTCTATATACAGCCCATACCCGCTTGGCAGCTGTCCCCTGTGGCTGTCTCAATTGGTCACTGTGGGAAGATGACATCAGAAACCCTGAAGTGGAATTGTTCTGAGGCTCAGTCTTGGACGATTCCTTCCCAAAATGGGGCCTCATTAAACACTCTTTGGCAGTATGGTGGCCACTACACCAAGTTTCTTCTCCAACTCTAGCCTACCATGAAGTAGTGACGTTCAGAGTAAAAATCCACACTGTGTTTATGTAGTTTATGATAGCTATGTATTTTTATAGTGCTGCTGGCCCTGCCTGTTGTTTTTCACTGGAGCTTCTGACTCTCTGTGGCTTACCTTCCTTCTGGGGCAATGGCCTCATCCACAATCAGCTTGGTCAGTTGGTTGGGACCTTGAGTCCCTGGTGCCAAAGGGAAACAAAATACAAAGCAGGCTTGGAGTTGGTAGGAGGGCAGGGTGCAGAATCCACAGGCAGGAGTTGAAGAGCTCATGTTGTGGAAGGAACTGGTAAATGACACACAGAGATGTAGAAGTGGTAAAACAAAACAAAACAAAAAAATTGCTAGCAAAGGGTTGGCCTGCGTCAAAGGCTGTGCCAAATGACCAACCCCGGGCTGGTTTGCAATCTGTCTCTTATAGGAGTCTTACAAACATGGCCTCATTTTAGGTGATAAGACATTCTAGTTTCCACAGTTCCCATCACAAATCATGGTCACGGGACAGTTCAGTGTTAACCCAAATGTAGCATTTTCTTTCAGGATGTTGTCTTTAGCTATTGTAGCCCCCAAGAGTGGGGGTCAGGGTTAGGAAAGCAGGACCCATGACGTTCCTTTCATCTTAACTTCATTTCAGACTATTTACAAAAGTTCTTTCTATCATTCCTCCCTTTGTCTCTGGGGGGTAATTCCTTACCTTTCTTTAATTTATTCATTCCATTTTTCATTATTCCACATAATTAGCATTTGATAATGTCGGGCAGCAGCTACCCTCTGGTGTATGAGTTTAGACATCCATTTAATAGTTCTAAAATGTACACACTTTTTATCAAACCTATCATCTTCAGGCTTATAGATTTTTAATTCAAAAACAAAATAATCCGTAACTATCCAACACCATAAAAGAGTCCATAATGGTTGTAGTCCTCCTCTTTTAGTTATGTGTTAACTGTCTCTCTCCAGAGTGATGGGAGCAGGGCTTTAAGTGTGTTGTCTCTTGGGGTCGCAGTTCATGGAGTCCTCTGGATAAGCTCATTTTACCCTGCAGTGGTGGAACCATGGTTGGACCTCAGCCACCTTGGAACTATTTCCTTTAATAAAACTTTGCATACTTCTGAAGGCTTCTCCCTTCTTGTAGGGAAGGCTTCAGGCCACCCACAATAAGTGCAAACAAATACCAACAAATATTTACAACCTCTGCAAGGGGAGACTTCTGTAAAGTCTATTTGTATGTCCTCAGAGGGGGTTGTTGTAGTTCAAATAGTGCTCTGGGCCCTGAGGTCAGATTTATTTTCTGACAAATCTGACATCTTTTTGAGACTTGCTCACACAAGGCAGAAATCCAAGGTATGAAGAAATACCTCTCTAACAGTGTTTGAAGGGCTGCTCTCCCCCCTCGGTCAGGTCATGGTATCTTTTAATCCAACAGTATGATAGTGCCTCTGGTATCGTCATCCTGTTTGTTGTCAGGTAGGATCTGAATGAGTCCTTGTTTCTCAGCCAATTGCTCCTTAGCCCATTCCTTCTCTTTATCTGAATATTCTATAGTAGCTGGGAGTTTTTGTATCTCCAATTTTCTGTTTTGTACATGGGTGAGCACAGATATCTGAAATTTCTGTTTAGCTGCCTTTTTGGCTTCTACATCTGCCTTAGCATTGCCTTTTGCTACTGTATCTTTTCCTTTTTGGTGCCAAGAGCAATGCATCACTGCTACTTTATGGGGTTCCCACACTGTTTCCAACAACTGCACCATCTCCTGTTTATTTTTAATTTGTTTGCCCTCTGCTATGAGAAGACCATGCTCTTTATACACTACGCCATAAATATGTAAGGTGGAAAAGGTATAACAGGAGTCTGTACAAACATTCACCCTCTTTCCCTTTGCCCATCGGAGAGCCTGTATGCGTGCCCAAAGCTCCATTCACTGAACTGATCATCTGGTGGGCAGGGGTCCCACTTGGACCACTTCATCCTGGGTGGTCACTGCACAGCCAGCATAGGGTACCCCATTTTCCATGAACGGGATGAAATCAGCATCAGGCAGTGGGGTGTTTTGCAGATCCAGATGACTAGAGAACAACTCATCAGTGATGCTGAGACAGTCTTGGTCAGGAGGGCCACGTTCCAAGGGCAAAAAGGTAGTGGGATTTAAGGTTAATTGGAACAAAATGTGGACAGGGATTCTCATAGATGAGGGCCTGATGTTGTGTGACTCTATTATGTGAGAGCCACTGATGTCCTCTGTTATTCAACAGCTCTAGGAGGGCATGGGGAACCCGAATAGTCAAGTTCTGGTCTAAGGTTAGCTTGTTTGCTTCCTTAATCAGCATGACTGCAGCTGCCAGAGCTCATAGGCAAGGAAGCCATCCCTTTGCAACAGGATCCATTTAGATAGATATGCTGCTGCATAGATAGATATGCCAGGGGCCCATTTTTTGGGTGAGCACCCCAAGGCAGTGTGATTTCTTTCAGTCACATACAAGGTAAAAGTCTGAGACACATCTGAGATTCCCATTGCAGGGGCAGCAGAGAGGGTTGGTTTTAACCTTTTAAATGTTGACTCTTGTTCTTTATCCCATAACAGTTGCTGTCCTTTGGGGCCTTTTAAGACTTCACATAGGGGCTTGGTTATATTCGCAAACCCCAGAATCCAGGTTCTGCAAAAATATGCAGCTTCTAAGAATTTTCTCAACTGCTTTTGTGTTTTAGGTTCTGGTATTGTGCTATTTGCTTTCTTTTATTTCCTAAGCAGCACATTCCTTTAATAATTTGAATCCCAAATATTTGACTTGCTGTACACAAATTTGACCCTTTTTCCATGAAACTTCATATTCTGCCTCTTCTAGCAGCATTCATAGTCTCTTAGTATGCTGTGAAGTTTTTATTCCTTTAGTACATCAGAAAATTAACAGCAACAACAATAATTATATATATGAAACCTTATGCCCTTTAATGTAATTTGATACCAAAAGCATCTTTTCAATAAAACCTTGTTTTTTTTACCGCACAGAAAATTTACTCTTTTTAAGATGACCAGTGTAAACATATCACAATCACATATTTAGAACTTAACACTTTGATGACAACCAATGTAAACATATTGCTATAACATATTTAAGTAATATTCATTAATGTAAGTCTCTTTATATTTATAAATGCAAACCTTTTATAAACTTGAAACCAACAAGCAAACATATACATTTCCTTGGTAAATCATTTCTGCACACTTTCTCAATGTACCTAGGCCTTCTGGTCTTGTTTATTTCTCTTTATCCTTTTAACAAGACAACCATACAAAATCCTTTCATATCAAAAGTATATGTATTTCCTTATAGATTCTTAGTATTTTTCTTCCATCTCACTTACTATAAACCTTCTATAACAAACTTGTTTTCAGCTGTTAAAATTTCAAAGTGTTCCTTTTTTTTCTGTTCTCAGATTGTTACATTTTAAAATTTGACTGCCAATAGAACAGTACTAACCTTGAGATTTTTTATGAACAAAGTACAGAAAAGAGCAAGTTAACCCTATAATCAAAAATCACAATTCAAGAATTTGCAATGTACAAGAAAATTTTTAAGCACACTAAACATCAACTCAAATTGAAACAAAGATACACTTATCAAATAGTTTAAATTTGTAACTTGACTTCTCTTGTAAAATCTCTTGATGTCTGGTAAAGCACAGTTGCACTTTCTCTGGCTTTGTTCTGGTATCAGGCTGATATTGCAGTGCTGGCCTTAGGGCTACTCACATACACTTTCCTAGCCAGCTGCAACAACTGAGTTATATTCATTTTTTTCCTCATTTCCTGCTTCTGTTCTTTGTTTCTGATATTGGCAGCAGATTGAGTTACTAAAGCAGTGTTCACTAGTTGTTGATTTTCTGCCGCGGTTGGATCAAAAGGTGTATACATTCTATATGCCTCATAGAGTCTCTCGAGAAAACTTTGCAGGGCTTTTACCTGGTTCTTGTGGGGTTTCCATCACCTTAATTATATTGGTGGGCTTTTTGCTAGCAGCTTTCATTCCTGCTAAAAGGGAGGCTCTATAGTTTGCCAGATTGCGCTGTCCGGCTGGGGTATTTATATCCCAATTTGGGCGGGCATTCACAGGAAATTGTTGTTCATGCCATTTGTCAGGGTTTTGTGTCCCAGGTGGCAGGCGAGGGGGCGTTTATCTTTTTTATCTCCCCTATAATCCTCTGAATTTCTTCAGTAGTTAACATCACTCTACAGAGTTCTTTACATTCTTCCCAAATGGAACGATGGGTACAAAATATTGCTTTAAACAACTGAAACATTTTTGTTGGATCCTCTGTGAAAGGGGGAGTGTCTCTTTTCCAATTAACTAGGTCAACAGAGCCAAAAGGCTGGTGTATAAAAATGATGCCTTCTTCTCCTGGGTATACTTGCAATGGCATTTGGAGGCTTGGTCCCAGCTCTGCAGTCCTAGTTCTGTGAGCTGTGGGGGTACCATGGTGGAAGGGTGGACACAGGCTGCCCTGAGCTATCAGGAGTTGGAGGAGTTTGGGCATTTGCTCTGGGAGTTTGGGCATCTGCCCAATAAGGAGGGGGGTGATCTAGTAAGTCTTCTACATCTTTCTCGGGGTCTAGTTGGGTCTTAACCATGAGCAGCTGGGGTGCCTTGTTCACTGTACACGTCTGGAGTCATGGGGACATATGTGTACGTAATTCTAACCAGGTGTCTATATATGGGTATTCACTAGTTCGCCCCTGGGTGGTAACCTTGTTCCAAAGCAGCTTTTCTCTTGTCTAGAATTCCCTCTGGGGGCCAGGACTGGCTTAACTGAGGCCACGATAACTCACAAAGTTTCTTGAGCACCTTTGGTCTTAATTTTACCCCACAGTCTCCCACAAAGCCTTTGTTAAAGTTTTGAATCATACACTCAAGAACAGTTAGTTTAGTATTCGCATTTTCCACGATCACTTGATATTCCCTTGTCCAGTGATGCAGGACAACGGGTGAGTGCCACTGACTAAGGAATGACCATATGCTCACCTGCCTGGCTATGAGGACTCGGCCGCTTCAGCCCCATCTGAGCTAAGGAACACCATCGTGTTAGTGTTCCATTTTGCTCATATTAGACGCTGGCCACAGAATCACAGAAACAGGCCACACACAAGCTCTGCAACGCGGAGAGGGATCTTTAAGCATAAACACCCCCTCTCTTTGTCTTGGTGCACAGATGAGGCTACATATTGTTTTCATAGCTTGTTCCACTCACACTCTTTCACTCACACAATCACACAAGAAGTTAACACATTCCCTCCCTGGGGTCCTTTATGAAGTACCATAACAAATTGAGGGTGTATATATCCCTGCAACCCAGCCTGGGGCAAATGAAACCCTCCCAAATGGCAAAGAATGGAGGGTGATCAGGTTTCCACACTGTATCTCACCCCAAATTGAACAGAGTCCAAAGCAAAAGCCAAACAAACTAGG
This sequence comes from Fukomys damarensis, assembly GCF_012274545.1. Lineage (NCBI taxonomy): Eukaryota > Metazoa > Chordata > Mammalia > Rodentia > Bathyergidae > Fukomys > Fukomys damarensis. The sequence goes on from NW_022900913.1 coordinate 3,354,854, forward strand.
GGTTGCTCAGGGAGTCTTACCGCTCAGACAGACGATCCTGTTCACTCAGCAGCTATCCTCCTGATATCTCTGCTGCAGGTTTGTGCAATCCACTGCTGGCAAGCTGGCCTCTGAATCAGAAAGTAAATCCAGGAAATCCACAGGACATGCCTTTTCCTTTCTGAAGAGGCAGACAGCTGCTCCCTCTGGTAAAGGACTGGGGTCGAAGCCCAACACAGGCTGTGTCAGGTAACCCTTTCCTTCCTGGCTGATGCACCAAAGTGTTGTGGAAGGAACTGGTAAATGACACACAGAGATGCAGAAGTAAGTAAAACCAAACCAAACAAAATGCAACTTTTGCTTTGCTATCAAAGGGTCAGCCTGCGTCAAAGGCTGTGCCAAATGCCTGACCCTGGCCTGAGTTACAATTTGTTTTTTATAGGAGTCTTACAATCATGACCTCATTTTAGGTGATAAGACATTCTGGTTTCCACATTTCTCCTCACAAATCATGGTCACAAGAGAGTACAACGTAAACCCAAATGTAGCATTCTCTTTCAGGATGTTTATCTTTAGCTATTCCAGCCCCCAAGAGTGGGGGTCAGGAGTAGGAAAGCAGGACTAGTGACATTCCTTTCATCTTAACTTCTTTATTTCAGACTATTTACAAAAGTTCTCTCTGTCAGGCACAGGCCACATGAGCATGGGTTCCTCCATTCATGCAGGTGGCCCCTTTCTGTAAAGGCTTTACCCCACATGTAGCATTATCACCCACTGGTCTGATATCCCACATCCTCACACTGGGGACTGGATGTCAACACAGGAGTTTGAGGGTATAGAAAGGTTCAGCCCATGATACTAAGCAACAAAGGCTGCCTCTGTAGGACAGGGAAGGCTGTGATCTGTCTTGGGGAGAAATGTGTGGTGACTTTTTGGCTGTTGCTAACTGTTGCTGTGTGAAAATGCAGAAAAATAGATATTGTAGTTTATGATGAAATATATATTGTGGTATATCTGCTGGAATGGAAGATATTTATGTCCTTGGATTTAAACGGTGGCTAATAATTTTAAGATTTAAGGTGCAAGAAAAGATGCACTGCCCGTGGAGCTCTGGGGCTGGTAATCTGGGCTGGTGATCTCTGCTCTCTGGGGCTGTGACATGAGTCACAGGAGTCCAAGCACTGTGGAGGGAGGAAGGAAGCAGGAAGTGAGGTACAAAAAGGAGATGAAGGAGATGGAGGAGAGAAGTGAGTCCAAGAGGGAGTGCAGTGGCACGCTGATGGGCAAAGCAAAGTGCAGCTGACAGCCACACACTTTTTTGCCCCTGGGCGTCTACACTTCCCTGCATACCAATTTTGCTGAACTGGAAAGGTTGAAATTCCCATTCCTCAAAACTCTCCCATGGCCTCCTGTACCCTGCTAGGATTCTTCAGTCACTACACAATATGGAAACTTTGGGTTGCCTGCTCCTGTCCAGGGAAGGGCAGCACTTTCAGTCTCCACTGACCATAGCAGGAGACTTGTCTGGCTAGACTCAGCAGGGAGTGGGGGCAGCTTACCCGGATGGCTGGAGTTTGAGCCTCATCCTCAGACAAGGGTCGCTTCCTTGTTTCTCAAGTCTGTCCTTGGCCTGAATGCTGTCAAGGCCAAAGTATCTGAGCACTAAGGGTTCAGGTGAAAGAGGTGATCCCAGCAGACCTGGCAGAACTGGGCATCGGTGGCTTCTGATGGGTGCTTTGACGATACAGCCAGGTTCAGCAAGGGTCCATAGGGTGTGCGACTGGCACACACAGGAGACTGGCAGCACACAGGCCAGTGTCTAGGGGTTGTCAGGGTTGAACAGAAAAGTCAGAGTGGGCATCAGGAGAGGCCACGGGGGGGGAGTGGTCACTGGGTGCCACCTTGTCCATGTAAGTTATTCAGCACTGAAGTAACAGGGTTGACCTTCAACACCTTTTCTAAACAAGGGTAGACTGGAAAGTCTGAAATGGGAAGAAAATGGGAAGAGGGAACACTGAAAATAAAAATGTAATTGAAAGAAAAAGGAATAAAAAAGGAAGAGGTTGAGAAGGACAGGAGGATAAAGAGAAATGTCACTTCTTCCTAATCCACTGTCTATTTTCATGTCAGGCTTGGATTAAAGGCGGTACTGCTGGTCACCAGGACAAAGCACCAGATCCCCATTAAAATAGCAAGAAGTTCTCTGATTTGCTACAACCTATCCTGAAAAGAACACTGGTAATTTAAGGCTTTTGTAAGAAGATGGATTACAAAGGCATGGTGGTACACTCCTGTTATCCCAGCACTCTGGGAGATAGAAGCAGGAGGATGGCAGGTTTGAGCCCATCCTAGCCAACTGAGTGACTCTCTGAAAATAAAAATTTAAAAAGTCTGCTGATGCAGCTCAGTGCAAAAGTCCTAGGTTCAACCCCAAGTACTGAAAACGAATGAATGAATGAATGAATGAAATAAAAAAACAAGAGATGGACAATGAATAGGACAATTTAAACCCAAAACTGAAGAAAATCTGTGCTTAGTTTCGCTGGCACTCCTGGTTGGACGGTGTGATCAGGCTGCTGATTTAGTCGAAGCCTCCCATCTAAGAAGTACAGAGGTTGTGTGAAAGCATCCCTGGGGGCTCTGAGAAGCATGAAAATCCTTGCAGAATGACGTGCTGGAGAGATATGACTTGAAGGGCCAGTACCAGAGGCGCCCTGGGTGTTGGGATGTTCAGGTGTGGCGCTCCTGAAGGGCCACCTTCTTCAGGAAGCCATTTAGACTCTGGTGCCATCTGGTGTAGGAGCTGATTGCCAGTTCCTGCTGGCCAAGGTCAATACTGACCCTCACCACCATGCTGGAGATGAAAAGAGACTTTCTGTATTGTATGCCTAGGAGCGTCGTGGGACTTTGCCTGGAAGAGTTAATAGAGATGTCCGATGCTTCCCAGCCCTCCGATGCTGCAGAGGGAGCAAAATGACTACTTGGGATTCAGACTGAAGGTGACAGTACAGCCCTGCCTGACCTCTTGACAGTGAGAAGTGTGTGCAGCCACCACAGCCACTGCAAGGAGCCCAGGGAGCATGGAGTTGAAGTTGCACCAGGAGGGCACATCTGCTACACATGGCAGAGAGCTGTATGTGGTGGATGAGCTAACAGCCAGCCAGCCAAGAGACAGAGAACACATATGCTTGACAGAGCGCGTCCTTCATTAGCCAGTCTCCTTGGAAACTCATGAACGAGGGAAAATGAAACATGTTCTCACTGATCTGCCTTAAGTCCAATACAAAAATATGGGCTACTGCTTGGTTTTGGTGCCTGCCACCTACCCATGACGTACAAACCAGACAGCACCGACTCTCCTGCTGTGGGTTCAATCATCTTGAGGTTTGTACAGAGAAGGTGCAGTCCACCCCATTTAGAGAGGACAGAGGGTTCAAGGAGTGCAGAGTCCCCTGGAGGAGCCACCAGGAGCTGGACAGCCCCTCAGTGGGGAGAACTGCATCCAGGTGTGTAAGTTTATGGGTCAGGCCCATTGCCGAGTGCTATGGTTCACATTTAAGTCTCAGGAATGGAAAAGTGATCGGATCACGAGGCACTGTACTCATCAGTAGATTCATTCAATGATGAATTCAGAGCTGAATGTGCGGTTAGGAGGTGGGTCCTGGCTGGAGGTGGGTCTCTGAATGCATGAACTGGAAGAGTATACTCTTGTCCCTGGCCCCTCCCTGCTCTCTCTGCTTCCTGGTGGCCATGGGTTGAACAGCTTTCCATCTCCAGGCCTTTCCACCATAATGATTTTGCCTTGGAGCTGTCAGACCATGGACTGAACCCAAAACCATGAGCTCGATAAACTTCTCCTCCTTTAAGTTGGGGTATTGGGTGTTCCATTTCAGCAATGGAAAAACAATTAAAACACCTGTTCTAACTAGAGTAAGGGATGCCATTTATTCCAGAGTTGCATTAATGTGACCAAACCCCTTATAGGCAAAGCAGTAGGAGCCTTGATTAGGGACTCCCATTCATAAGATGGGGAAAGCAAGAACTGAGAGGGACTAGGGGGGCTGTGCTGTCCACAAACATCAGCCATGTGGTTCATTCATGTATGTGGGAGAGGCTGCTGGAGGGGAGTGAAGGCTGGACCAGAGAATGACAGAATGGAAGAGCCCACACTGGTGATGGCGCCCATCCATGGGGACGTCTGAGCATCCCGATACGTCACTGGCTTGGCCATGCTCTGGAACAGCAGGGTAGCAATAAGAGATGCATTATGGGGAGGAGTCTACTGGGTCCCTGGTGGGGGCTGAAAGAAAGGTGATTTCTTTGTGATCATAAAATGAACAACATGAGAGAACAGACATTTCTTCCCTCCCAATCCCGGAATCCAGGAGTCCAAAATCACGGTGTCCACAGGGACTGGAGCTATTGGTTGAAAGGCACCAGCTCTCAGTGATGGGAAGAAACATTCTGGAGCCCTAATGTGTAGCACAGGGACCACAGCTAACATAAGGGTTGCACACTTGGGATGTGCTAAGAAAGCAGGTCTCCAGCGTCCTCCCCACACACATTGACCATGTTGGCATGTTAATGCAGTGGCAGACAGCCCTGAGGAGACTCTTTCAAGAGGTCTGATGTCGGATGACAACTCCAGCTGTCCCTCGTGATGACTTGTGTCCTGTGGCTGGCTCTGCGTGTCATCCCATCCAGCCTGTTCCATTCAAGTCCTTGGGTCCTGCAGCAAATTCTGGTGGTGCTCCATACTTTCCAAGGTCTGTGAATGCTGATGATTATTTTTAATTTTCTGAATATAGAAATATTTCAGTATTGCAGAAAACACATTCTTTGGCTCTAATATAAAACCTAAAACCAAAAATTAATATTCAGACAAAAATAGCCATGCATCAGGAATAACTATTAAAACACACTTGTATATAGTTCACGAGTCAAAAATGGAATCATAATGACACTAGAAATTTAGAATAAAATTGTAACAGAAAAGCCATACTCTAAAACTTGTAAGATTCAGTTTAAGAAATTTCTGTAGAAAACTTTATTATCTCAACTCTATATATTATAAAAGAAAAAAGATAGAAAATGCAATGCATCAAGCCTTGAGTTCATATTGGAGAAAAAACTGTGGAACAGTAATAAATAAGAATCAGAACACGGCAAGAAATAATAAAAAGTGGGGCAAGAAATGAAGGAAACATGTAATTAATACCCTTAAAGAAGGCTAACAGCATACACAAAGGTTGTACTTTGTAAATCATATTTGAGTATTGTCTAATCTCAGCAAAACAAATCCACAGACAATATTACTGAACCCTGAGTAAAAACGGAGACAGAAAGAAAACAGTAATTATAATCTGGTTACTGGGAACACACATTCCATCAATGACAATTTCTGAAAACAATGACCAAAACTGACAGAGGAAAAAAATCTATATGAATTCCAGATTAGCTCTCAAACTACTCAGAGAAAGTACCACAGACAGATAACCCCACTGCCACTTTTACCAAAGCTTCATAAATCCCTTAACTTCTGTCATGCACAAACTTTCCCAAAACTAAAAGATCAGAAAAACTTCCAACTCTTCTGCAGCCTCTAAATTGGACAAGGAAAAGTAAAGGGACACAGATTTAAAAACCCTAGAATATGTTAGCAAACTAAATTTAGTATGAGTAAGTACAAATTGATAAACATTTCAGGTTACCTGGTAAAATGCATATCATAAGTATATAGGACAAGTTACAACAGACACGTGACGGAGCCTTCCCACTAGCGTGTATTCTGAAGGATGTTAAATATTAAAATATTGTGGTTGGAATTATAAATAATTCTGTTTTGAAACAGCCTACATTTCTATCAGTAGAGGAACTGACAAAAACCTGGGATGTATCTATGTGGTGAACATTTATGAAACATTAAAATGGATAAATTGTATCCACATGCAACTATGTGTATTTATCTAAAATACAAAACTAAAAAATTATTTTTTCTGTTCTACTGAAAACATTCTAGAATGTAAAACATTCTACAAAATATTCAGAACCATTTGTGCTCATGCACACTGAACACGCAAGGCCACTCTGTCATGGATGTGCATGGACACATAAAATAAAACTTTAAATTCTTTGAATGACAAACAGCAATTTAAGAAAAGTAATCCTTTTGCAAATGCCATCAGCGAGCTTACAAAAGATTGAATACATTGTGTTTAAATATATATAAAATAATTATGGTAACTAGTTAACACTTAGAACTCTGCAAGAGGGTATGAGGCAAGCAGTGGTCTGCTATCTTTTACTTTCTGTCTTTGTATATCTACAACATTTTGATGTTAAAGCAAGAAATACTAAAGCTCACGATCACTTGGGCTACTTCGTCTCCGTTCCCCACTGGGGCAGAAGTCAGACCGCCTGACAAGGGCCTTGGTTGGGCTGGTTATCATCCTGAGAGCTGACACTGTCGCGCGTCTCATCAGCACACTGAGCGCCATGCGGCCGCGCCACCTGTAGCTTCCTCCCAGGACTTGGGCACGGCCAACCCCAGGGACGGTTTCCATGGACACCATTGGCCGGGGCAGAGCACCGACTCTGTCCTGACATAGAGAGTGCGCTGCCAGTATCTCGCAGTCCTTCCCCTCTCCCTCCACCTTTAAATGATTACCTCAGGAAAAGTCTAGACTAAGGTCAGGTTACATGTTGAACTGGACTCCAGAGGCGCCGGCCACCAGTCATCTCCGGTGATGGCTAAAAGGGAATGGAGACTGTAGAGCAGGGCTGGAGTGTGGAGGCACCAGCCACGGAGTCCTTTTCGAAGGTCCTTTTCTTAAGTAGAAGCCTGGAGCTGTCTTCTTTCCGCTTCACTGACCAAAAGCGGGTATCCCAGCACAACCCACGGGTCTCTCATTTGCATAAAGTGTAAACAGATATATGAATATGCAAATACAAGGTCCAAACTAAGACTTCGTAATCGATTAGTTGTCACAGTTAGCATTGACAGAAGAGAAATCATTTTAAAAATGTAATTAAAATGCTTCTCTTCAGGTTTTTGAAGACCAGTTCCAGGAGACATGACAAAATAATCTTATCAATAAAAAATAGAAGACGTTTTTCTTCTAAGAGGATAAACCAAAATGTATCCCACACCTGAACGAGGATCCAACTTTAGCAAGTGACAGCATGAATGGATTAAAATAATCCACGTAGACACTGGGGTAATTAAGAAGCCATTTATTGATGGCTCAGTGGTATGTGTAGGCAGGGATTGATTTTTTTATAAAGCAATGATACCATGCTGGTAACACTGCATCTCAGTTGTTCAGAACATCGTTAGGGAGCTTTCTCTTGTGCATCGTGTGTGGCTATAGTTTATTATCGTGTTAACTCCAATAAAAAAGGGAGGGCAGGGGAATGGGGAAGAAAATAAGAACCAAGATAGATTATGTAAAGGTGCAAATTTCCAAGGATGAACGGTGTCATATTGTACACCTAAAATGGACCAAGAGAATTAATTAAACAGATCAAAAGTTGTATCTTGTACATCATTTCCTATAAGAATGGTGACGGCTGAATGACGGATTCATCCCGTGCTCAGAGGACTTCGAAACAGGGATTTGGGTGCTTGTGATTTATGGGAGGAAAGGCTAAGTGGGGAACCTGGAAAGAAGGAAGTGGAAAGGAACCAAAGCCAGCAAAGCCACCGAGTGTGGCCACAGATGGGGCCATTCTCAGGTGGGAGCTGCGTGGCCTCTCCAAGGATGCAGCTTCCCTCAGCAGAGGACAGTCGTCTGGCGAAAGGGGCAGCTGCAACCCTCGCCAACACTCACAGCCACCGGGCCCAGGGAACAGGGCAGGCCCTACCTGGTCTGCAGTACCCCTTCCGTGCAGCACTCAGACCCACTGGCTTCTCACCTGGACCTCGCTCCCCGCACGGTTCGTGCTCTCATAGAGGGTGGGTTGCTGGAGAGTTGCACACCCTTGGTCACAGATGAGCCTGGGGCTCTAACTGACAGTGCCCCATCCTCTCCTACCCGTGCTGACTCACTCACTCCTACTGAGGACTTACGCTCTGGTGCTGACCCAGCCCTCACCCTCCATGGATCTGGAAGCCTGGTCACCCAGTCCTCGTCAGCTCTGGCTTTTGTATGTGTTTGTGACCATTATCACTGGGCTGTGGAAACCAAGGGAAGCCTGAGTGGATTACCAGAGCATCTCATCGTGCAGTACTGGTGCATTTGACCTCGTGGTAGCCCGGGTCATTACCCCCCACAAGAAGGTGGCCTGTGGATTCTCGGGAGTCCACGTGATCAGGCTGCAGAGGTGGAGCTTTCCTTACTCTGTCCCCTGTAAGTAGCATCACCCCTGGGTCAGCAGGCCCGAGAGTCAGAATCATGACTGACCATGGAGCCACAGATGGTGGAGATGGAAACACAAATCCCTCCAGAAGTTCACAGGGAGTAGGGACAGCTGGGCCCTCCTCTTTCCCTGCTGTTCAGGTCAGCAGTTCACTGTCCCTTTGAGCACAGAGCACCCTATGGTGATGACTGGTCATTGTCCCAAGCTGTGACCTCCACTGCGCTTTTTATTTTTTTGGTACCAGGGATCGAACTCAGGTCCTTGTGCTTATGAAGCAGGCAGAGGAACCACTGAGCTAAATCCCCAGCCCCCCACTGTACTTTTGAGAGGCCTTGCTATTATTTTATGATGCTTCTCGCTTCCACACATGCTGTGTGGTGGGGTTGGTGGCTCCCTGGGCCCTGTTCCAGTGGCCACATCTCACTGCCTTTGAGAGGGTCCCTTGGACTGGGGTGACTCTACTCTCGGGGAGGCCTGGGCCTTGGCAGGGAAGGTGAGGCCACACCCAGCCTATGTGGAGTCCTTCCTGGGTGATGGGATCAGATCTAACTACTGTCCGTCATGGGCATGTGGCCTCCTCCCGGAGCACAGTGCCAGGGTCTTGGAATGGACCTCTGCGGCTGACACGCCTGGGGTTCAGCAATGGCTGTGTCCAGTTCAGCCTTGCAGGAAGGTGACGTGTGCAAGGACACAGGGCAAGACTTCATCTCAGCAGGCACAGTGGCTGCCCAACTCTGGAACCACGGCCTGAGCCTGAGGTGAGGCTGGGCTGGCTGGTGCTGGGGGAGCCTCCTGCCCACATGGCTGTTTCCAGTTTCTTCATCAGTAGAGTGATGTGGAGCTTGATGTAGACTTTGCATTACCCCAGCTCTCACAGTCCTCACCCGTGTCTCTTCCTGACCTCCTGGGCCCCCGTCTTCCAACATTTTCTCTTCAAGGACTCTGGCCATCAGTGAAGTGTGTGTGCTTATCTCTGTCCCTACCTTGGGGGTCCTCTTTCAATCAAGTCCTGAAAATACAAGGTTTTCAGCTGTTTGCCCCCAGGCTATAGCACAAGGGGACCTCTGGATTCACTGTCTCCTGAAAACCCTGGCTACTGCACGTGGTTTTGTGTGAGTGATGGATCGTTCTTACACTGTCGCCTCCGCTCTTCAGTGTATCACCACGTGGCAATGGCTGGCTGATTCCACAGTCTTCATAGTTATAATCTTCTCCCTGTATCACCGATATCATCAAAGATATTGCACCAAAATCACAGCATCACTGTGCTCTTCATGTCAGATCATCCTGGTGGAAATCTCGGCCATTTCACTGCTTTGTGTACCGGGAGCTGTTTTTATCCCCTCTGCTAACAGTGCGGCATGAGAGAGAGAGAGAGAGAGAGAG